>NC_138564.1:13101133-13470562 GCF_964273705.1 Natrix helvetica
AAGGACCTCCAGTTCAATCCTGAGCTACAAATATTCTCTTCTATTAGAAGTATTCCATTTCCCCCCTCACACACACACACACACACACACACACACACACACACACAAATGCCCCCAGGACATCTGGACTGGAGTGACCCAATGAAGCTGGTTTGCTTTCAGCTTGGCTGAATCCAGCTGTGACTTCCACCCCTGTATTTGCAAGCATATTGCAACGATGCCACCAGCCTCTTTCATCACTTGCCTGGCCTGGCAGGGCATCTGATAACCTTGCTAGGTTAAAGATCAAATTGACTGGAAAATATTTACCCAGCTCTTACGCAGGAGGAGGGAGGTGCCGGTTACCCCTTGAGCAAGGTTTTTAAAGAAGATTCTATTTTTATTTGTTATTTTTCACCAGCAACCTGCACTAGCTCCCACACTAAGGGAAAGTTTTTACTTGCTGAATTTGGTTGCCTTCCCTTCTCGGCAAGCAACTTTGGCCTCGGTCTGATTCAGACATTACCAAAAGCTGGTTTTAGCGTTTACCCAAAGCACGGTTGCATGTTTGCAAACGCCAGGCAAAGTTCAACCTTTCAAAGTCACATCCATTTCAGGAGGATTGTCCAGTTATTTTTCACATTCAGGACAAATTGTGGAATAAACCACAACTGGGGGTAGCTTCTATAAAGCAAGATTTTCAAATAGTCATGGCTGATTTCACAATATGTGAAGCCAGCACTATATTATTATAATTATTATTATTATTGCTTTGACTGTTTTGCACGGCCTGTTTGCTGATTCCCAGAATTGCAAGCTAAACCTGGATGAAAAAAAATCACCAAAAAAATAAGTCTAAGCCTATTTACAACCTCCAACATGGATGTGATAAATTTGTAGTGTTATCCATTCAGTCTAATGCCTAATTCAGTTGTGCAACCAAGATCTGGAATTGGTTACTTGTCCCAGATCAAGTTCTGTTCTTTGGCTGATCCAGCTTTGAGTAATGTGTGAAAAAGTCATAGTTATAATGAGAACCAGATTAAATAAAAGATAAATGTGGGTGGGGTTTTTTTTTTCAATAGATATAAAATTGAAACCACAATTGAAACTTATTTTTATATCAGCCCACTCTTATAGCAATATACATCGCTTGCTAAGAACAGATTTTTGACAAGTTTTCTTATGCCTAAGGGGGGAAAAAACATTATTTTTAAACAGGAATTTTACCTAGTCTGTTTCACTGCATTTGGGATTCCAACATTAGTAATGTTTTAAAAGATAAATGTTTATTTGTTTAATCAACTGATAGGCACGTTCAAAAGAAGAAACTCTCACCCAAATTTGTTTTTTAAAAAAATTCAAAACACCCTTTAAAATGCCAAACAAAGCATTTAAGAAGTACATAATATTTAAAGTTAGCTTACCTTTTCTCCTTTATCTGTATAGGATGTCTGGTAGAAAAAAAGAATAAAACATGGATATTTTTTAAAATTACTCCAGAAAAAAATAAATAAGATGAAATGAAACAAAAACTTATTAACCAAGGGAATTTAAACATTTTTAAGGATGGTAAACCTCTATTAAGTGCAAATAACATGCAGATTTGAACATTTGTTTTTTGGCAAATATTTTTATATAGCAGGAATCTAGCCAAGTCTAGTGTGGTATGTTCAGTCATTTTAAAAAAGGCATAAATCTAACAACTCTCCAAGACAACATTTTCATGGGGGAAAAAATTTAGGCGCTAAATTGAAATATTCATGGGTTGCTGCATGTTTGAACAGCGTCTTCAAATATGTTTGCCAGTTGTATAGAAGGGAAAAGCAAAGCACGCATTTGCTATAAAGCAAGTATAATATAGGACAAAATATTAGCAACCATTTGGGAGAATGTTAATAATTGGACATACAGTTTAAAAAAAACAGAGAATTGCAAGGATGGGTCAACAGAGCTTAGAATCCATCTTCCAGAGAATGGAAGTAAACCCTGTGAAAAAGTTATTGAAAAAGAGAAAAAAGGGGTTTAAACCTTGGGACCCTTACCATTTCAGTCTTTCCTTAGAGCAGCAGAAGGTGAGAAGGCAGAAAGAGGCAGAGAGACAGTGTGGAAATCTTTTGAATTGTAGAAAAAGGAGGAGGGCCCCAGCTCCTCCCCACATCTCCTCCTCCTCCTCTTCCAGATGTGCATTTCAACTTTTTAAACACAACTCTTGATATTTCTCAATCGTGTCCAGGGAGGCAGAGCGCAGGGCATCCATCCTTCAGCTTCTCGGGCTGTGGATTCAAACACAAAGCACAAATCCCAGAGTCTTCTTAACAAGATTTGTTGATGGGAAAGATTTGGTGGCGATTTTTCTTGGCCAGGGACGGGGCTGCACTCTTGCAAATCCAGGGACTAGTCAAGGTGGCTTTGGTAGCACAATTGGACATCTCTTTTTTCTAGTGGACAAGGAGTTTACTTTGGCAAGTTCATGTGAGTCTCTCCTTTAGGTCGAATGTCAACATCCAACAGATCAACCAATTCCAGACTCAACAAGGCACCCCGTCTACATATAGCACATGGAAATTAAAAATTAAAATGAAATGAAATGTCTGGGAAGAAAACCAACAAACAACTCAGGGCACCTCCTTTTCTGGGCCCACACCTACAGCAGGAAGAAATGAAGTTCTAATCAAGGAGCCATCAAAAAAGAAACAACATTCCCAACCCAGATAGTCAGAGCCAGCTCCTATCTGGCAATCACGAATGATAGGAACTTGCTCCGTAGCACAACTTCTGTGGGAAAATTGGAAGGCTGGAAAAATCACCAGCTGCCCAAAGATTTCAGTCCTGGATCGACAGAGGTTCCCTTGTTGCAAGATGGCGCTGGTTGTGTTGTGGAGAGAAGCACGTATAGATGATGGATGGATGGATGGATGGGAGAGCTAGAAATATACAATAGATAAATGATAGATAGAAAGATAGATAGATAGAGAGAGAGAGAGAGAGAGAGAGAGAGAGAGAGATAAATAGATAGATAGATAGATGACAGATACGAGAGGTGGCTAGCTAGAGATAGATGATAGATAAATGAATGGATGGGTGGGTGGATGGATGGATAGATGATAGATAGATCATAAGAAAAATAGATGCTAGAGATAGATGCTAGATAGGTATAGATAGATATAAGAGATGCTAGATTGATAGATAAGAGCTATATTGATAGATGATAAGATAGATAGATAGAAGATGATAGATACATTGATAGATAAATTGATAGATGATGAGATAGATAGATAAATAGATGATAGATAGTAGATAGACAGACTGGAGAGGTGGATAGTTAACTAGATGGATGGATGGATGGACAGACAGACAGATGGGAGAGGTGGATAGCTAGAGATATGATTGATGATAGATGATAGATAATTGGGCAACAGAATAAATAAATAAAACAATAAAAATATCCCTGCCGCAGACAAAACCTTATTTATTACGACATTTCCCTGTATGAAAATTGCACCACCTGCATTTTTATTCCATGAACCTTTTATTTTTATTTAGGGAAGGGGGAGAAAAAATAAACCAGGAAGTGGTCCGCTCTCCCACGTGCCCAACCGCGCCTCCGCTCCCTTTAAATGCAAGGATCCCTCCCGAGAGAGGGGGCGGGCTAATCCGGCCACGCCCCCTCGCCTTCCATTGGTCCGCCCCCTTGCTTCGGCCCCTCCTCCTTGTGACGCCCAGGGAACCGAGTTTCTCAAGGCGCGACCTTTTGCCTCCCGCCGCGACCCGTAGTTTTGCCCACTAGCCTCCCAGGTTGCAGGGGTTGCTGCTTGGCTTTGTTTTCGGCTGGCAAAATGTCTTTGCAGGAGCCGCCGGTGACGGTTAACGACCTGCAGGAGCTGCTGAAGAAGAAGGACGAGATTGAGGCCCAGATCAAGGCCTATTATGATGTCCTGCAGGATGTGAGTGGCAGCTGGAGAGCTAAAGGACTACAAGTCCCATCATCCCCGGGGAAAGCTTTTGCAGGAGGGCCTTTCCAGCCCGGGACTGGGGGGGGGCTGCAAAAGCAGATGTTTGCATTGCATTAAATGCATTGCATTGCAAGCGCCTTTGCTTGCAAGTGGCTGGGCTGGGCTTGGGGGAGGGGGGAACCAGCTGGAGTTCTAAAGGACTACAGGGCTCATCATCCTCGGGGGAGAGCTTTTACAGAAGGGCCTTTTCAGTCTGGGGGCTGGGGGAGATGCAAATGCAGATGTTTGCATCTAGCCTTCCGTGATTTCAAATGTTGGCGGGAGCTTTTGAAAGAAGTTTCCAATTTTCGTACCTTCCGAGGGGCAAATAACACGAGTATTGTTATTTGTTAACTAACATAGTTAGTTTGTATTTTAATCTGCTTTATATTCTTTCTTTTAATGTGATATTCAAGATTTATTAGCCTTTAACATTCCTAAACTGATAAACAAGCTGGAGACTAGTTCCTGATAAGAAAAGTTGGTTAGTACACATGGGGGGTCTGGTTTATCCCTTGTGAACACTAAACAACCTTTCTCCTTACAATTTATTCCCCTTCAGACCTCATTTTAATTAAACACGCGTGCTATTATCCCGTCCAATCAACTTTCCTCTTTCAGATTTCTTTCTTATGTTAAAACTATAAAAGGGGATGTTAGCTAAAGATCAGGGATCCCTCTTTGAATGAGGAATCCCTTCGGTCTGAATATTCTGATAAATTGTGATAAAATGATCTTCCTGTCTCGGTTTGTCTCATTGGAAAATAAGCACACCGAGGCACGAGCCTGAAAAAGCCATATTTGACCATCAGTTTCAAGCCTAAAGTGAGCTTTCCAACTGTAGCACAACACCGGTTATGATCTATCGAGCCCAAAATAAACAGTGGTTTGTTGGTGCTTGTTCTTTTTAAACTTTTTAATTTTTTTACCAATATAAATAATATCCATATGCATTTAAATTCAAGAAAAGGAGAAAAAACAAATATTACAGTGCACCCCCACCCCCTGGAGACCCCTTTTTTATATTTCTTCATCTATAACAACTAAAGGATATATAATATATTCCAACTGTGCCCTCCTCCCCTCCAAAACAACATATTCCCTTTGCCTTCCACCAACACTGATTTTATAAAATCCCCCCATATTTCTTTATCATTATTTGCTTTGGTCATCCCTTTTTAACTTTTAATTTCCGTGGTGAATTTATCAGTTGCCATACTCCAAGTTTCATCATACCACTCGTTTCTTTGAATATCCCAATTTCGTCCCTAAGATTTAGCCCTCACTAATCAGTGTTTGTTGACGACATAGCTTGAAGCTGCCCAGGGTGCTTTCTTAACCATCATTTGCAGCGTGGCGTCTTTTCCCATTCCACCCAAGTTTGGTTTGTTTGAGTAACCAGCGTGAAACAGGGGTGGGCTTCCCAACAAGGCGTGTGATTTGCACAAAAAGCAAACTTGATTTTGTTCACCTGCAGCAAAAAGGAGTTGGGATGAATGAACCGCTTGTGGACACTGACGGCTACCCTCGAGCCGATGTGGACATCTACCAAGTCCGGACTGCAAGACACAATATCATCTGTAAGCAACTAGTCCTTCATTTTCCAACAGATTTAAAGCCCTGTCTTTTTTTTCAAACATTTAACTGCTATTTAATTCGTTCCATCTATGTCCATTATCCTAATTTGAGTGCAGGTAGTCCTCGACTTACAAACATTTGTTGAGCCACCTTTCAAAGTCACAACAGCGCTGGAAAAAGTGACTTTGGGGATACTTACCCCCAAAGTCCTTTCCCACTCCAGTGCTTTGGGGTGAGCCCCAGATGGATTTTCCCCCAGCTTCGGATCACAGTCACACGTAAGGGTTTCTGGAGAGGGAGGGAGGGAGGAGAGGGGGGAGAGAGAGGGAGGGGAGAGAGAGAGAGAGAGATGATAGATAGATGATAGATAGATAGATGATTGATAGATAGATAGATAGATAGATAGATAGATAGATGATAGATAGATAGATAGATAGATAGATGATAGATAGATAGATAGATAGATAGATGATAGATAGATAGATAGATAGATAGATAGATAGATAGATAGATAGATGATTGATTGATTGATTGATTTTGGCTTCTGCTCTCAGGTCTGCAGAACGATCACAAAGCCCTCATGCAAGAGGTGGAACAGGGTCTCCATCAGCTGCACGCCCGGGAGAAAGAGAAGCGCGACCGGGACGAAGCCGAGGCACGTGCCGAAGCCCAAAGCCAGGCCTTACCCCAGCCCTTCGCCCAAGTAAACGCCGTCAGCCCTGGATCCCCAGCCAGCTTCTCGGCAAGTACCGTCTCTCTTGCTCTGGAGTCCCCTGGAGTGGGGGCAACTTCCGGCATTTCTTTACTCTGAATTATTACATCCTGCCTTTTGCTAAGGAGTTAGACCAGTGAGGGCTGGCCTTTTTGTTGTTGGGTGCCAAAAATGCAAGCACGCACATGCCTGCACCCCTAATGCACAAAGTGCCCCCACATGCGCCGGCATGCACAGTCCCTCCCATGCTTCTTCCCCCCCCCCCATGGGCTTATTGCTTGCCTCCAAACTGAGCTTGGTATTTAATACAACACAATACAATTTAATACAATACAACACAACACAATACAATTTAATACAATACAATACAGTTTAATACAACACAATACAATACAATTTAATGCAGTACAATACAATACAATTTAAAACAATACAATACAATTTAATGCAATTCAATACAGTTTAATACAATACAATACAATACAATACAATTTAATACAATACAATGCAATTTAATACAATACAATTTAAAACAATACAATACAGTTTAATACAATACAATACAATTTAAAACAATACAATACAGTTTAATACAATACAATTTAAAACAATACAATACAGTTTAATACAATACAATACAATTTAAAACAATACAGTACAGTTTAATACAATACAATACAATTTAAAACAATACAATACAGTTTAATACAATACAATACAATTTAAAACAATACAATGCAATGCAATACAATACAATACAATTTAAAACAATACAATACAGTTTAATACAATACAATACAATTTAAAACAATACAATGCAATGCAATACAATTTAATACAATACAATACAATAGCAGAGTTTCCTTTGGGGAAACTTCCAGTAGACCCGTTGGGCCTGTTTTTTGCCCTTCCAGGCTCCGGAGGTTTTCCTAAAGCCGGGGGAGGGTGAAAATATATTGTTGTTTTAATATGACTGTACACCGCCCGGAGTCCCTTCTGGGAGAGGGCGCGGTTTATAAATCAAATAAAAGTAAAGTAAAGTAAAATGGCCTCCTCCGGAAGGCCAAAAATCAGCTGGCCGGCACACGGATGCTAGCAGATATAGGTTCTCCATCGTGGAGTTAGACTCTTCTCTAATGCCTCCCCCTCCTCCTCCTCCTCTTAGCAGAGTAACAAAAGGCTTGCAAGGGGGCTGGTCTAAAGAGTGAGAACTGGCCCATCTCTAGGAGACCTGGGAGCTCTTTGGGATCCCAAAGCTGCTCTCCCGGAAAGAGACAAAGGGATCATATCTCGGCTTTTTCCCTGCAGGGTTTGCAAGTGGGCGACGAGATTGCTGAGTTTGGCTCCGTGAACAGCCAGAATTTCCAGTCGTTGCAGAACATTGCCGCTGTGGTACAGCACAGTGAGGATGTGAGCAGCTTTCTTTCTTTGTGGGTCTGGAAAGAGGCTGGGAGGGTCTCCTTCGGACCCCTAACACTGTAGCTCTTCTCACCCCCACCATTAGCTACGTAAACCACACTGGACAGGTGAAATATTTTGATATCTCTCTTTCCTCCCTCTCTCTATCCCTCCCTCTCTTCTCCCTCTCTCTATCCCTCCCTCTCTCCCCTTCCCTCTCTCTCTCCCTCTCCCCCTCTCTCTCCCTCCCCCCTCCCCCTCTCTCCCCCCTCTCTCTCCCTCCCTCCCTCGCTCCCCCTCTCCCTCTCCAGAAACCCTTACGTGTGACTGTGATCCGAAGCGGGGGTAAAATCCATCTGGGGCTCACCCCAAAGCGCTGGAGTGGGAAAGGACTTTTGGGGTAAGTATCCCCAAACTTTAACCTGGCCCCCGACTCTTTGCTCCTTTCCAAACAGTTCCAGAAAAGTTGCTTCCGTGGTCGAAATTCCATAGAGCCGAGACTAAAACCAGAGAATCAGTGATTGGACTCTGGTATCCTTAGCTCTCTTCAGTCCCCAATATTAATAATCCCGGAAAAAGAAACTGAATCAAAATTCAGAGAGGATTTTGTGGAGGTAGAATAGAAATCCAAAGATTTCCATCCTGATGTGTCTACAGTTCTTTTTTCCCTGTCTGTATTTGTGTTAATTCTCACGCTTCTCTGAGGAACAAAAGTCAGGGTGCTTGTACTATCGGATGCTTACCGAAGGTTTAATTTGAATTTTCTCTTCCTTTTTTCCTCCCGATCCCCAGTTGCAATATTGTCCCTTTGCAAAGATGACCTTCTGGTGATGATTCAACTCGTGGTGGTGGTTTGGTGACGTGTCATTTTGACGTTTGCATCTTCCCGAACAAGCCGAAATGGCGAAAATGAATTTGGAATTTTGGGGTTTTTTACTGTGTTTTCCTGAAGATGCCATTTTGATTTTTGATTTTTCCTTCCTGATTCCCAGTTTTAACTCGGGCGTAAGGACAAAAGAGAGTTGTGTGGCTTCATTGTGGAATTGCGCAACTTGCAGTAGTTTTGTGGCCCTCCTTTGGATTCTCCCCTGTTTGGTTGGAGAAATTAGACAATAAAAGATTTGTGCTATTCCTCCTGGTGTTAATTCTTTTGTTTTTTTCGTCCTGGATTGTTTCTGTGAAACTTTACCTGATGCATTTTGTATTACCATTTAGGATTGAAGTCATCCTGAGTCTTCTTTTTTTAAAGGCAATCAGTGCAGTGATTAGCAATAAAAAGCCTTGAAAATAAATACTGCAAAATTGAAAATCTGCAGCAAAATGTTCTGGATTTGCACGCTTATATCTCCCCCCCCCCCCACCTTATTATAACATTCAAATGCTTTTCTCTTTTTAATATGCAAGATGTGAATCAGCCTTTGTTATTCAAACATATCTACAGCAGCAGTCACCAACTGGTGGCATTCAGTAAGGCATTTGATAAGGTAGACCATAACCTACTACTAGATAAAGTAGAAGAATGTGGGTTGGACAGCATCACCACCAGATGGATTCGTAACTGGCTGACCAACCGCACTCAACGTGTAGTCCTCAATGGAACTGCATCTACATGGAGGGAAGCATGCAGTGGAGTACCCCAAGGCTCTGTTTTAGGCCCAGTACTCTTCAACATCTTCATCAATGATTTGGATGAGGGAATAAATGGGGAACTCATCAAATTTGCAGATGACACCAAGCTGGCAGGAATAGCCAACACTCCAGAAGATAGGCTTAAGATACAAAAGGATCTTGACAAACTTGAACATTGGGCACTAGCTAACAAAATGAAATTCAATGGTGAAAAGCGTCAGGTTCTACATTTAGGCAACAGAAACGGAATGCACAGGTACAGTATAGGTGGTACCTTGCTCAACAGTAGTAAGTGTGAGAGGGATCTTGGAGTCCTAGTGGACAACCATTTAAATAGGAGCCAGCCGTGTGCAGCAGCTGCCAAAAAAGCCAACACAATTCTAGGCTACATAAACAGGGATAGAATCAAGATCACGTGTTAATACCACTTTATAAGGCCTTGGTAAGGCCACACTTGAAATACTGCATTCAGTTTTGGTCACTACAATGTAGAAAAGATGTGGAGACTCTAGAAAGAGTGCAGAGAAGAGCAACAAAGAGGATTAGAGGTCTGGAGGCTAAAACATGAAGAACGGTTGCAGGAACTGGGTATGTCTAGTTTAATGAAGAGAAGGATTAGGGGAGACATGATAGCAGTCTTCCAATATCTCAGGGGCTGCCACAAAGAAGAGGGAGTCAAGCTATTCTCCGAGGCACCTCAAGGCAGGAGAAGAAGCAATGGGTGGAAACTAATCAAGGAGAGAAGCAACTTTGAACTGAGGAGAAATTTCCTGACAGTTAGAACAATTAATCAGTGGAACAGAAGTTGCCTCCAGAAGTTGTGAATGCCCCAACACTGGAAGTCTTTAAGAAGATGTTGGATATCCATTTGTCTGAAACGGTATAGGGTTTCCTGCCTAGGCAGGGGGTTGGACTAGAAGACCTCCAAGGTCCCTTCCAACTCTGCTATTGTATTATTGTATATTGTATTGTATTGTATTAGTGGCCCATGGACCATTGGTGGTCCGTGACAAAAGATTACCAACGGAAAACCTGAAAATCAATACTATTTTGAAGTCAAATCAAGCATAAGAAGCAGTATTTCTGCAATCATCGTCATCAGCTAATCTTCAAACCCAAAAATCAACGTTTATTTTTTTTTCACTTTTGAGCAAACCCCCCCCCCAAAAGTCCAGGAATGGTTTCCAAACAGAAATGAAGCCAGTGAAGGTGAGTCTTTTTTCCTTTCATCAAAACTGTCGATTCGGCCAGCTTCCAGCCCAGTGTTGCAAAAAAAAAACCCAAAAACCGTTCTTGGTTGCAAGATGGATTGTTTTGATTTATTTCCTGAAATGTAGTGGCCATCTGACTTTGGTGGGCTCCCGGTGGGGGTGGAGGGATTGCAAAACTAAAGAAAACTTTTAAAAAGAGCTGAAAACATTAAACAGCCTGGAATAAATCTAATAGATTGCAAAAAAACAACCCTGCATCTGGTTTAAAAGGGTGTTTTTTTTTTGAGAGAGAGAGAGAGATCTGTGTGTCTGGTTAGACAAGAAAGGAAATCTCGCCAGACTGCCCCACCTGGCTTTGAATCTTTGGAAAATTGGGGAGGCAAAGCTTTACATCATTTGCCAAGCGTGCAACTCAGACTGGAGTTGTTTGCAGGCGGCTGGCGGTTGCTATGGCAACCAGAAGGGGGGGGACGCAAACAGTCACTGCTGGAGTTGAAGCCTGCAGGTGAGTTGAGGAGGTCGGGCAGGTGAGGACAGGTTCCTTGGGAAAGGGGGAAAATCAGCCACGCTAAACCTCTAGAAGATCGAAACGATGGTTTGTGGAATCGTCTTAAGCCCCCAAAAAGAAGAAACGATCGTTGGGGGTGAACACAACGATTGGGGTGGAATTTCTAGCTTAGGATTTCTGCAAAGACTTGTTTCTTTCCTCCCCCCTCCAAAAAAAACAACAACATCTGTTGGGTTGTGTAGTTTTGTCGGTTGTGTTTTACTTTGGTGGAGTGAAAGTAGTTTGCTTCGTTGCATCTAAGGGGAGACCTGGGAAAGGAGGCACTGGGAGATGATGGGGTGTTGGTGGGAATGGGAATCTGAACAAAATCCTAGAGGAAAGCTAGGGTGACCTACTTCTGAATGGTGGTTGAAGGAACTTGCTTTTTTTTTAAAAAAAAATGTTGTTAGTTGTGAAGTTATGTCCGACCCATCTCGACCCCATGGACCATGTTCCTCCTGGCCTTCCTGTCCTCTCCCATCCTCTGGAGTCCATTTAGGCTCACGCCTGCTACTTCGGTGACTCCATCCAGCCACCTCCTTCTCTGCCGTCCCCTTCTTCTTCTCTTGCCCTCCATCGTTCCCAGCATGAGGCTCTTCTCCAGGGAGTCCTTCCTTCTCATTAGGGGGGGCCAAAGGATTTGAGTTTCCTCTTCAGGATCTGGCCTTCTAAAGAGCAGTTTTTAAAAACAGTTTATTTATATATGTTTCCTTAGCATACGTACTGTAATTGCTTTATGAACATCATATTGTCTGGGTCAATTTGTTTACATAATAATATATAATATAGTAATATATTGAACATAAGACATGCATAACAGTATTTTTCCAATTTCTCCTTTTTTTTTAATAAAAAGTTTTTGTTTTTATTTCTCATGCATACATTCACAAATATACATTCTCATAAATATTATTAATGTCCTGTGTTGTCTTTAAACATTTATGGCAAATTCATTTCTCCGCCTAAAAATTTAAAAATATAATCAAGATTGCTTTTCTGCCGTCCCGTACATCCCTCTTGTTTTACAACAAACCTACTTCTTCCCTCTCCTTTTCTCCTACCCTCCCTTCTTCTCTCCTTTCGTCTTTCCTCCTCTCCTTTTTCTTTTCTTCTTCCCCTTCCCCTTCCTTTCCCTCACCTACCTTCTTCGCCTTCCTGCCCCCTCTCCTACTCTTGCTACCCCTCCCTTTCTTCCTCTCCTCAAAAAATATTTGCAGGAGGAAGAATGGAGGAAGATGAGGAGGAGAAGAAGAGCCTCCAAATAAATTATTCAGAGAATAATTATTCAGAGAAGTCCTCAAAGGAACGCCTGGAGGTTTCAGAAAGTCCTCCCGGGGAGACCGAACCCCCCAGCCAAGAAGGCCAAGAAGCTCACTTACCTATGGTGGAAAGTAGTATTTCTTTGCCGAAAATCGCTCCTCTGATTGTGGTACCCTCAAGTGTAAGTAAGAAGCCCGGCCAGGAAGCTGTTCTGATCTTTTCCCCAAAAAGCACAAAGCAGATTCCTGGTCCCGACAAAACTCCTTTTGTTAAAGGAATGTGAATTCCTCTCCTTCACATTCAGCCAAGGCCTGGCAAAGAGTCTTTCAAAGGAGTATTTATGACCACAGACCTTATCTAGCTTGGAAAGCGGCCATGTCAATATTTTCCCAACGAGATGCTGTGCAAGGAAAGGTTGGGCACAGAGTCTCTGAGATTCACGGACAGATCTTCACACTCCTGAAACGAAACTTAACGACCGAACAAAGGAATTGTTTCCTGCAAAAGCCCACTTCCCTTTCGCTCCTCTTTTATTTCCTTTGGGAGGGGCCAATCACCTCCAAGGTGTGGCTTTACTCCCAAGTTGACCCTGCTTTCTTAGTTGTTCTTGTCTTCTGGCCGCTCTGCGCATGCGCACACTAGGAACAGGCTCCAGCTGTTCCTCTGCCTCACTGCTGTCTAACTCTGAAGGCAGCTGAGAACTGCCAGACAGCCTTGGCCCCATCTCTGCCTCCAACACAGAGCCCTCGTCCGAACCCTCCCTGATCTCCAGGACTGGCCCATGTTCCTCCGTAACCTCCTCACTGTCCGACTCTGCTGGCCACTGGTGGGCCACAACAGAAGCTGGGAATTCTGGGAGTTGAAGTCCACCCACCTTCAAGTGGCTTAAGGTT
The DNA here is from genome assembly GCF_964273705.1 of Natrix helvetica. Taxonomy (NCBI): domain Eukaryota; kingdom Metazoa; phylum Chordata; class Lepidosauria; order Squamata; family Natricidae; genus Natrix; species Natrix helvetica. Next base: position 13,114,336 of record NC_138564.1, read on the forward strand.
GAGAAATACTGATCTGAGGAATTCCAGCAACTATGGTCCATGGCAAGAGATGCTGGAAGTGGACAACTGTTGACCTGCCATTGACCATATCATCAACCCAACATCTCTTGCCATTGACCGTATTTGCTGGATCTCCTTAAAACCATGTTTCTCCATCTTGGCCACTTGAAGATGGGTGAACGTCAACTCCCAGGATTTCCCCAGCTAGCATGGCTAAATTAGTAAATAATATTGTTGATTTAACTATTTCAGGACCAATTCTTAAGAATGAAAATAACTTTAGTCAATAATATTTGGAATAATTTGTCCTGGAGGCAGTTGGCTCCTCGCCCTGTTGCATAACAAGGCTGGGGATGTCCCACTCATCCCAAAAAGGACCTCTGAATGGTATATTTGGAAGCACAAAACGGAATAATTCAAGTAAAGATTGAAAATCAGGCAAAGTAGGAGAAAGCAGGGATGCAACTTCCAAGCTTGGCTACAAATTCTATTTTGCTATTCAGGGACAAGAAATCAGGACTCCTACACCTGAAGATGAGGAGCCCAAGGAACAGATACCGTCCAAAGAAACATCTCCATCTTCAGGGGTTCCTGTAGAAGACAATCTCTTTGAAGCTGGCAGAAAAGATGACCAGAATCCTGGCACCAGGGACGATGGTGAAAGAAGCCCAACTAGCACTGAGAAACTCCCAGAGGCCAGAAAGGAAGAAGGTAGTCCTGTACCTGTGGAGCAGGAACCAGCTAAAAGCGTCTGCTTAGAACCAGCGTCCTTCAAAATTAAGAGCAACAGGGCAGGTTCAACATCAACTGCCTTGGGGAGTGCAAAGTCCAAGATGTCCCTCAGAAGCCCAGAACCGCCAAGCGATAGTGAAATGACCAGTCTAGAAACAGGAATGGGGACTTCCCAAAAAGAGAGTGAGACATCCAGGACCCAAACCAGCGCCAGCAGTGCGACGATGTTCCAGGAGGACGATTCCATGGTCTTGTCCGCCTTCCCAGGAATGCTGTTTGAGGAGAAGACTCAACCGCTCTCCAATCACCCTCTTGTGAGTCTGAGTGAAGGGCAGGGAAGAGATGGCCGTGAATGCCTTGCAACATCTGGATTCCTGTACAACCCCCTCTTGGGATTTTTAGTTGGGTGGGCCTTCTGGTTGGGCTACTCTGGATGGTCCTTAGGGCTGTCTCGGGATAATAATTAGAGCCAGATTTAACCTTCTTCCTTCAGCACTCCTCCAGGGCAGGTATAAGAGAACTCCAATAGCAGAACGGGTAGGTATATGTGGTAAAGGAGAAGTTGGAAGATATCTCACCTGTTCAATTACACTGTGAGCTACACAGAGTTTGTAGGGCTGCATATATTCTCCCCTTACTAGAGAGAAGGCCAGGGAGGGCAGACAATTTTTATGTAGGCTTTCTCCTCCAGGACTCGAATCCATCTACCACTCATGCAGTGGCAAAATTCTGTGTTGCTGCCATGTCCACAAGAAAGAAATTGGTTTACAGAATTGTAACTGTCCTCTGGTACCAATTATTTGGAGATATCTCTTAACAATTTCTGGACCATTATATTTACTCCCATATTCATATAAAGAACGGTTGCAGGAACTGGGTATGCCTAGTTTGATGAAAAGAAGGGCTAGGGGAGACAGGATAGCAGTCTTCTAATATCTCAGGGGTTACCACAAAGAAGAGGGAGTCAAGCTATTCTCCAAGGCACCTGAGGGTAGAACAAGAAGCAATGGGTGGAAACTAATCAAGGAGAGAAGCAAAATAGAACTAAGGAGACATTTCCTGACCGTTAGAACAATCAGTGGAACAGAAATTGCCTCCAGAAGTTGTGAATGCCCCAACACTGGAAGTCTTTAAGAAGATGTTGGATAGCCATTTGTCTGAAATGGTATAGGGTTTCCTGCCTAGGCAGGGGGTTGGACTAGAAGACCTCCAAGGTCCCTTCCAACTCTGCTGTTGTATTGTATTGTATTGTACTTATCGGCTTTTCACCTAAACCAGGGAGTGACCCGAACAGTTTGAGAGCATGCATTTTCTTAACAGGGATGTTGTTATCCACTTTTAAGGTCAGTCCTTTTTTTAATATATTGTAAAAATGCAATATTTAGTGCTGGTCTTTGACCGTAATAAAGATGTCTTAATTTGGGAGAATAATGTGACTTTGACCTTTCTTCCAGAGCTTGTCATGGGTCTTTGGCTACAACAGCCGCTTGCCTGTTTTCAACCTTCTGGATGAAGATCAGCGGGTGCTGCTGTACGTCTCTGCTCACACCGCCGTGATCCATGACATCTTGAACAATAAACAGTACCTCCTGCAGGTAAGACCAAGTTCTCCAGGTGGTGCTGCAGCCCCCACCTCTTCTGAGCCTTAAGAATCATGAGAAAGAGCAGATGGGAAAAGTTGTGGTTTGCCGGCGGCCTGCAGAGCTGGCAGCAGATTCGGACAGTGAGGAGGGTTGGGGAGGAACCTGGGCCAGTCCTGGAGTCTGGGGAAGGCTCTGATGAGGGCTCTGTGTCGGAGGCAGAGAGGGGGCCAGGGCCATCTGGGAGTTATGTGCTGTCTCCGGAGCCTCCAGAGTCGGACATCAGCGAGGCAGAGGAACAGGGGGAGCCTGTTCCCAGTGCGCGTATGCGCAGAGCTGCCAGAAGGCGAGAACAGTTAAGTCAAAAGAGAGGACATGGGAGTAAGGCTTGGAGGTGAATGGCCCCTCCCATAAAGGAGGAGCAAAGGCACGTGAGCCTTTGCAGAAAGCAACTTTGTTCGTACTTGTCGGTTTAAACTCTGAAGCTCCGTTTTGAGTCTTGTGCTCTGTTTGGCCTTGCAAAACTAATTGCCAGATAGGTCTTTGGCAGAGGTTGAAGGACAATAAAGGTGGGTGCTTGTCAGCCTTATCCTGAAAGACTTTGGCAGACTACTGTCAGACTCTTTACAAACTATTTGTGACTCATGATGGGCTGCGAACGAAAATAATTCACAGCTGTTGAAATAAAAAGAGAGTTTTTGGGACTAAGCGTGTGGTTTGTACTGTATCAGGAAGCCTAGGTCACCTCAACCACGAGGGTGACGATTTCTTCTGAAGCCTCCCGTGTTTCTTAGGGACATTCCAGCTGCATCTCCTGCATCTGTGTCAGCGATGACCGGCGGTGGATTGCCACGGCCGACCGAGGTCCTGACAGCCTGGTGATCCTCTGGGACAGCTACTCGGCGTAAGTTTCCGGAGGCTTCGAGATGAGGTTCTCCTTTTCTTGATAGCAGCCCATGGTACCTCTTGATCTTCTAAGTTGAGTTGTCTCCTTGGAGCACTCAACAAAAAGTTGGTCAAATGCAGCAACCATGAGAACAGGGATTCAGAAAGACTTAAAAAAAAAACTGAAAAGGAAACCTTATTTCTTGCTGGGGTCTCCAAACTTGGCAAATTTTAAGACTTGCTACAAGATTGCACGTCGTACCCTTGCGACATCAGCCCCACCTCCCCAAAACTAGCTACCTGATGCGTGGCTTTTTGGCCGCCCAGTTCAATTAATGGTTCCAACAGAAGAGAATATTTATAGCTCAGGATTATGCCGTAGAGTTCTTGGTGCTCTCTGAGCTTGGTTGTTTTCTTGTAGACGTCTCATTACCCAACTAGGTAATATCATCAGTAGTAGAAGAGAGAGGAGTTTGAGGACTGAAGGAAGGAGGAGGGAAGGGGAGGAGGAGGAAGAAGGTGGAAGAGGAGATGGACTGTTGGGTCCTTGATGCTCTCTGATCTTGGTGGTTGGCTTGTAGACTTTTCATGACCCAACTAGGTTACATCATCAGTATTCAACTAATCATGTTCAGGTATGTGAGGGCTACGCAAATACCTGGAGATCTCCAGACTTAGTCGGATATCTCTACTGAGTTCAGATGCTTAAGTTGGCACCCACAAAATGGAGACCCTTCCACTCAGCCACAACTGCAGCCATCTTGTTCTTCAGGATTCCTGTCCACACCATCTTCGACAGTCACCCCAAAGGCGGAGTCAGTGCCATCACCCTGTCTCACGACTCCAAGTACCTGGCTACCATTGGAGCCGAAGAGGTGCAGGTAAAGGAGAAGGGTTTTCTAGAGTGTCTTAAACGTTTTGGAGGGAGGGGAGTTGTGAGGCAAGGGAGGCTCAGAACCTCTGTTCTGACCGAGGCTTCCCAAGAGCATGAAACAAACTCCTGGTCCTGACAAAAACCCCTTTTAGTAATTGACCGTGAATTCTGCTCATTCCCATCCAGCAAAGTTTTTCAAGGGAGGATTTACGGTCACAGACCTTATCTGGCTTGGAGAGCTGCCAGGCGGATATCTGCAAAACTTGGCAAGGAGTCTCGGAGAGTCAGGAACCAATGAAGCGAACTAATGGTCTCCTGCAAACTCCACTTCCCTTTTGCTTTATTCCCTCTGGGAGGGGCCCTTCATTGTCCACTTGTGGCCTTCCTCCCAAGTCGCCCCCTGTTCTTTAGCTGTTCCCTTCGGCTGGAACTCTGTGCATGCGCACACTGGGAACAAGCTCCAGCTGTTCTTCTGCCTCACTGACGTCTGACTCCGAAGGCAGCTGATAACTGTCAGACGGCTTCGCCCCCCTCTCTGCCTCCGACACAGAGCCCTCCTCAGAGCCTTCCCCAGACTCCAGGATTGGCCCAGGTTCCTCCCCAACCCTCCTCACTGTCCGAGTCTGCTGTCACAACAACCTGTGGCTAGGAACACCGGTCTCCTTGGTTGTTTAGAAATGCAATTTGTCCTCCTGCCCACCCACCCACCATCCATGGTGTTTTCCTCCTCATCTCAGAAAGTTGCAATTTGGAAGTGGACCACTATGGACACCAAACCCTTCTGCAGTGTGGAGATCCCACCTCAATTTGGATTCCAGGTGAGACCTTCTGATCGTGGGGCACGGAAGAGTGACGCCGCGATTATTACTATTTTATTTTTTTACCCTGTGCAAAATTTGGTCAAACTTTCTGCAGGGCATAAATACGAGTTTGTGGGGCAGAGGAAGGTGGATAAACTCTTGATTCATAGCCGGGGTTTTTCTTCTAAAACATTCCTTTGATCAAATTAGCATTTGCTTCATTCTGGTGGGTTTTTTTTCCCCACTCCTGAAATTCCAAGAGCGGCAAACGTAAACAATGGTTCAACACAGCCGCCGTTTTCACTTTCCAAACGTTCAGGGATGCATCCCATAAGTTGCACCCCCAATGGCAAAATGCGTCATTTATGGATCTGATTTTCTTCTTCCTCTTTTAATAAGTTTTTATTTATTTATTTATTTTTATTTTCATACAAATAACCACATGTAAACCATTGCATCATAGCTAACACTATTTTGTATTATTCAACATTATATCAATTCCTCTGAACCATCAACCCCCCAAATCTATCATTTGCTCTTCTGCTTTCCATACACCATATTTATACCCTAGCCATCACTTTCTTGTCTCCTCGGCCTCTCTCCTCCTCCTCCTCCTCCCTACTTCCTTTCTTCCCTCTATCATCCTTCTCTTCTCTACTTCCCCTCCCTCTCTCCTCCTCCTCTCTGATTTTCTTCTAGCTGACTCACGAGATATTGGCAGGGGAGAAAAACAGCCTCCCCATCGGCTCTCTTGTCTTCCTCTTCAGCTTTTTCCAGCTTTATTGTGGCAGGAATGGAAAAAGCAAAATAAGAGTAACTCTTGGTCACAGCAATGGTGAGCTTTAAAAGCCATCTTCTGCCCAGGTGGGTTTGATGCCACCAAGGTTTTACCTTCAGTTGGAATTGCTAAAGACTCGGGAAGTGGGTTGTGTGTTGTGTGTTCAGGTATGAAATGCAGTTTTGATGGGGATGCTCCAGATTTTGTCTTTTCTTTCAGAATTACATTGAGTTCAGTCTCCAAACTGCGAAGGAGCTGGTGAGCAACAGCAAAACTCAAGTTGTCTTCTACTTATGGGTGAGTAAAAGTGAGTGAGTAACTGGGACACCCCCCAACCCTGCTCTCTTTGGGTATCTTACTCAAAGACCTACCTTCTTAAACCTGCATCTTCCACGGATGTTCCCAAATTCCCAGCGAGCAGGGTCAACAATTAGAAGCCCCTGATGGTCTGCTTCAGGCTGTGAAGGATGAGGTCTAGGAAAGCTGTCCTTGTGTCTTCCATATCTTGGAGAGCAGCTGGAGATGCCTTCTAAAGGAGTTCATTGAACATTTAGAGCAGTGGTTTGCAACCTTAAGACTTGTGGACTTCGACTCCCAGAATGCCCCGTGTTGGCTGGGGAATTCTGGGAGTTGAAGTCCACAAGTCTTAAGGTTGGACAGCTTTGATTGAGAGGCTTCTCCCTCTCTTCTTTCTATGTCTCCCCAGGAGGATAACACTCTCCTCTACAATGCTCCCCTCTTGACAGACAAAGTAAGTCCGGGGGCCCCAAACACTACTTGAGACTGTGAAATGCTTGTGATGGAGGGTTTTCTTTGCAGTATCTCATTGGAGGGGTAACAAATGTGTGAAGGGGGTTTAAAGACCCCTGGAAGCCAAGACCGCCTTCTCCTCCTCCTTCCTCCTCTCCTTCTCCTTCTCCTTCTCTTCCCTCCTCCTCCTCTTCTCCTCCTCCTTCTCCTTCCTCCTCTTCCTCCTCTTCTTCTTCTTCTTCCTCTACCTCCTCCACGCCTCCTCCTCCTCTCCTTCTTTTTCTTCCTCTACCTCCTCCTCTTCTCCTCCTCCTTCTTCTTCTCTTCCCTCCTCCTCCTCTTCTCCTTCTCCTTCTCCTTCCTCTTCTTCTCATTCCTCCTCTCTTCCTCCTCCTCCTCCTCCTCCTCCTCCTCCTCCTCCTCCTCCTCCTCCTCCTCCTCCTCCTCCTCCTTGCTTAGGAACAGAAATGTTGAGCTCGATTGTGGCCGTAAACCAAGGACCCCCTGTGTGTATACCTGGTAGAAATTGCAGGCCCAGGTTTTGGGGCGTAGGTGTTTTAGAGCCTGATTCCTGGATTGGCGATCACCCCTGCAGACGTTCAACAAGGCGGTTGGATTCTTCAGCCAATCCCGTTTCCATTTCCGTACTTCCCAAGCGTTGACTGGCACCTCCGAGGGGAAGCTGGTGGTCTGGGACACCGTTTGCACGCCGTTGGAAAACGTGTGCGACCGTCTGTACAACATGAAATCCATCAAGCTGGTGCATCTACAGAAAGACGCCATCACCATCCTGGTCATCATGGACGAGTAAGCGGGTCACGACTTCATGGCGGTCATAAGTGGAGGAATTACCCTGAACCCAGGGGGCGGGGGGGGGGGGGGAAACGGTGATAAGAGTTAAAATGCTATTTTCCTCTTTTGGCCACCAGAGGGTGCTGCAGCTAAGCTCAACATCCCAACTTTGCACCCACGCTGCTCGGTGCAATTCACAAAACTGAGTTTTTAATTTCATTTTTCAAACTCCAGCGCCCCAAACAGGCATTTCTTGAAGGCAGGCCCCCCTCGAGAACCTGGCAGGCTGGGAAGGAGAAACACACACACACACAGACACACACACACACACACACACACACACACACACACGATTTCTTTATCCTTCGATCTTCTTCCCAGGCTGTTTGTGACCTGCGACATCAGAGGTCACATTAAATTCTACGACGGGGACTTGCAGTTGGTGCACTGGTACAGCCAGTTCAAACTGGGACCCATCCGCTCTTTCTCCTTCTCCAAAAACCCCGCCTCCCCTGAAGACGTCACCAAGTACCCCGAATCGTGCACCTTGTCTGGCAAACTCTTCATTATTAGGTGAACTCACTTACTGCCTTGCAGAGATTTAAAAAAAAAATGCTGGCCACGATGGGATGGGTGGGTGGGTTGAATGAATGGAACCCCCACCCCCACTCCTACTGCAGGCTGGGGGGGAAGAATGCAAATTTCTTTTGGGGTTTTGGGGTCCAAAATTTGCAACCTTTTGCTCCCCGAGGCAGGAATTTCATCCTGGCAACTGCGGACGCCGTGGTGATTCACGTCAAGACGGAGGGAACTCAAGTCACCAAGTGCCTGGAAGAACCCAAGGACGCTGTTCACACCATCGCCTGCCACCCTTGCAAACCTCTGCTGGCCAAGGGCAGCTTCTGTGGCCTTCTGAAAGTCTGGAGCTACCTCCTCAACAAATACCTTGTCAGCCGAATCTTTAAGGGCGAAAGCATCAACTGCCTCTGTTACAATCACGACGGTAGCCGCCCCGTCCTTCTCACATTTTTGTGGTCAGGGTTCCAAGTAATACATCCGTAGCAAACAGAAGTCCGAGGCAGGCAAATTCCTCAAAGAACAATTTCTTAGGACGTATTTGGCACAAGCTGGTTAAAAAACCAACTCTGGATATTCCAGCTGTTTTCACCTGATTAAAAGGGAAAGTTTGTCCCTTTCTCAAAACGATCATGGTCCAATCAGGATACTGCTGTCTGGTTGCTAGGTGACTTCAGTCCCCTCCTTCCCAGCACCTGCAGGAACGTCCTTGGTTCCCAAGAGAAAGTATTCTGTTTTGGCTACAACACCCCAACTATCTCTAGTTCGTAGCCCTCCCAAGCTCCATTTTCACTGGCAGAGGCACCGCAGGCTGATCCGCTGTTTCCAGGGCTGGTCCGCGGGCCAGATGCCAACACCGGATCTGGCCCCCGGGCCTTGAGTTTGGCACCCCTGGTTGATGAGGACAGTCCTGGCTTATGAACAAACAGTGTCTCCATAATTTCCAGAAACTTCCCGTATTTTGGACCAACTGTTTTGTGTTTTTTTTTAAACGTCCATCTTAGGTTCTTTGCTTGCTGTTGGCTTTCGGAATGGAAATCTGTATATCCTCGATTCCATATCGTTGGAAAACGACCATCCAGAACCTTTCCAATACTCAAAAAGATCCATCACTATCATGAGCTTTTCCCACAATTCTGACTATCTCGCCACAGCCGTGAGTAGTGAACCTCTTTCTCCGTGACCCTGTCCCGCTTCTGTCTCCTACAGGCCACCCCTTGTTCTGGGTATAACCTCCTGGTTCATTGTAGCTCTCTGTGAAAGTGTTTTTTTCTGAAAAACTGGCAACTTGAAAAACCTATTTTTCAAAGAAAAAGCAGGCAAAGGGGGGGGGATCCCACCCCCCCAAAAGAAACCACAAAATAGTAAGGAAAGGAGGAGAACAGGGAAAGTCCTGGGAAAAGTTACTAGAGTAATAAAAGGAAATACCCTGAAAAAAAGATACAACAATCACAAAAACAGGAAAAAGAAGAAGTTAGGGGAAAGGGGGAGAAGAAGAAAAGAATTAAAACTGGGATTTTTGGGAGCCCAAGAGAAAATGGTTAAAAGGGAAAGAAAGGGGGAAAGAGTTTGGTTTGTAGACTAAAGAGAGCAGTAGTAAGACTGTTATGGTTATGTAACTAATTAAGAAATAAATTATAGTATATTGGTAAATGTAGGAAAAACTGAAAGAAATGCTCTCTAGGTTTAAATTGAATTAGAGGATATACGCTGTTTGTAGCAAAATAAATCAATGGAGAAAATAAGAAATGAAAATTTGGTGAAACTGGGAAGGGGCAGTTGAAGAGATGGTTTATGTAGTAAGGAAAAATAAGCACAAAGACGAAAAATAATGGAAGAGAATAATTTGGCTGAAAGTGAAAATAAAACTATGAAAGACCCAGATGACGCTTTGTTCCTATAATATGTATAATTTGTATTAGAAATTTAAAAAAAAAAACTTGGAAAAAAACCCCTGTGTGAACTTCAACTAGATTAGTGGTTTTCTTTTCTGGTCAATTTTTCTCGTCTTTTAGGATGAAAATGTGTCGCTGAACCTTTACAAAAAAGTTGCCGTAGAGGAAAAGAAAGTCTGGCAAAGACTGGCTGCCCTCCACTCCCACTACAGGCCGATTCGCACCCTTCTTTTTGGGGTACACCTAGATAGTAGTGAGCCACGGCTCTTAAGTCTTGGAGAAGACCGGCTCTTGGTAAGTGCAACAGTTGGGCACACCTGGTAAAAATGGACCACCCGACTGGAGTCTCTGCCTAGAAAAGTTTCAGAAACAACAAACCTTGGTAGTTGTGCCTTCAGAACAACATAGGTTGGCCTGGAGCCAAAGAAGGAAGTGGATTCCAGAAGGCCAGATGGGAATCTGGAGTATTCTGGATCTGTAGTGAGAGGTGGCCACCAAGTCCCAACCTAAACAGGAAGACTCGGTTGGCTTTTGAGTTGAAAGGTACAAGCAGCCAACACTTGGTTCAACATGTTGGCCAACTCAGTTGGATCACTAGTGGTCCATTTGCCTAACCAATAGTTAGACCCAGTCATGCCACTCTGGAACGCCTCCCTGCAGAACAATCAAGAAAACACTTGTCGGTGCGATGGTTGGATCTGCGTTGCTTGGTTTCATTCTCAGGTGGAATACGACTTGGTGAATACCGTCAAAGACGAGCTGGTGGTGATCCGAAGAGACCGGATTGAGCAGAGCGCAGTCCCCACGTACATCGCTTGGTATCCTCCGATCACAACCGAGTACTTTTTCCTCACTGCCAACGATCACTACAAAATGAAGCTTTATAACGTGACTACCAAGTTGTGCAGGTACTTCACTGGGGAAAAGTCCCTGGGCGAGTGTCTGCAAAGAGTCAGGCTCCGGCTTGCAAGGAGACGGGGTTGGACTAGGAGTGGGAGACACACACACCCCTCAGTCACAGACACACAGTGAGTAATTTTGGTCGCCACGATGTAGAAAAGATGTGGAGTCTCTAGAAAGAGTGCAGAGAAGAGCAAGAAAGAAGATTAGGGGACTGGAGACTAAAACGTACGAAGAACGGTTGCAGGAATTGTGTATGTCTAGTTTAATGAAAAGAAGGACTAGGGGAGACATGATAACAGTCTTCCAATATCTCAGGGGTTGCCCCAAAGAAGAGGGTGTCAGACTAAGAGGTGCAGAAATCTTTTCCAAGAAGACTCCTCTACATGTTGAATTGCTCCCAGCCTACCTCTCAAAATAACCTCGGTTAGGGAGTCAAGCTATTCTCCAAAGCACCTGAGGGCAGGACAAGAAGCAACGGGTGAAAACTAATCAAGGAGAGAAGCAACCTAGAACTAAGGAGAATTTTCCTGACAGAACAATTAATCAGTGGAACAGAAGTTGCCTCCAGAAGTTGTGAATGCTCCAACACTGGAAGCCTTTAAGAAGATGTTGGATCGCCATTTGTCTGAAATGGTATAGGGTTTCCTGCCTAGGAAGGGGGTTGGACTAGAAGACCTCCAAGGTCCCTTCCAACTCTGCTACTGTATTGTATTAAATATTATGGTTTCTAGGGCGATTTTCAGCTCAGACTCGGGGCCAGCTCAGAGAGTTCTGCTTTATCAAATCCAAGGCTACCAACCATGACTTAGGCCAGGTTCTAACCTGGGACGGAAAGGCAGCAGAGCCAATGGGAGAAGGACCTGGGCTTAGTATGAGCTGGTTGGGGTTGTCAAGTTTTTTCATGACGTTCTTCTCGTAGGAAGACAGCTTTGGGACCCACCTATGGGTCTCCTCTGGAGAAGTTTGCCGTCCTTCCGTTGGGTGAGGACCAGGATCCACAGAAGCGCTACCTGGCCTACATCACAAAGGACAAGGTAACAGGGAAGTGACACAAAGGTGTTGTGGTCCACCAGCGGCCAGCAGAGCTGGCAGAAGATATGGACAGTGAGGAGGGTTGGGGAGGAGCCTGGGCCAGTCCTGGAGCCTGGGGAAGGCTCCGATGAGGGCTCTGTGTCGGAGGCAGAGAGGGGGCCAGGGCCGTCTGACAGTTCTCAGCTGCCTTCAGAGTCGGACATCAGTGGGGCAGAGGAACAGCTGGAGCCTGTTCCCAGTGTGTGCATGCGCAGAGTGGCCAGACGAAGTGAACAGCTAAAGAACAGGGGTCGACTTGGGAGGAAGGCCACAGGGGGATGATGAATGGCCCCTCCCAGAGGAAATAAAGGAGGAGCGGAAGGGGAGTGGAGTTTGCAGGAGACCATCAGTTCGCTTCATTGGTTCGTGACTCTCTGAGACTCCTTGCCAAGTTCTGCAGAGATCAACCTGGCAGCTCTCCAAGCGAGATAAGGTCTGTGACTGTAAATACTCCCTTGAAAAACTTTGCTGGAGGTGAATGAGCAGAATTCACAGTCAATGAATAAAAAGGGGTTTTGATCAATACCAGGAGTTTGCTTCATGCTCTTGGGAAGTCTCAGTCAGAACAGAAGGTCTTCAAATTCCTCCAGGCAGGTTCTCTCTCCCATCTGCTTCTCTAGGTTGGCCTGCAGATCTTGCCCGTTGATGGGAACCCGCACAAGTCCTCGGCATTCATTTGCCACCCTGCAGGGGTGTCCGACCTCACCTGCTCCTACACCGGACGCTACCTCTTCACGGCAGGGGGCAGCGACTCAACGGTGATGAAGTGGGATGTGAACCTCGAGTAAGCAGTCATTCCTTTGAGGGCAGGGAGGTAAATCCTGACCGGCTGGGGAATTCTGGAAGTTGAAATCCACCCATCTTCAGGTTGCCAGAAACACAGAGCTGGAGGTTAGGTTAAGTTAGGTTCTGATATCTCAGGGGTTTCCCTAAAGAAGAGGGAGTCAAGCTATTTTCCAAGGCACATGAAGGCAGGACAAGAAGCAATGGGTGGAAACTAAACAAGGAGAGAAGCAACTTAGAACTGAGGAGAAATTTCCTGACAGTGAGAACAATTAATCAGTGGAAGAGCTTTTCTTCAGAAGTTGTGAATGCTCCAACAATGGAAGTCTTTAAGAAGATGTTGAATAACTATTTGTCTGAAGTGGTGTAGGGTTTCCTGCCTAAGCAGGGGGTTGGACTAGAAGATCTCCAAGGTCCCTTCCAACTCTGTTATTCTATTCTATTCTATTCTATTCTATTCTATTCTATTCTACTCTACTCTACTCTACTCTACTCTACTCTACTCTACTCTACTCTACTCTACTCTATTCTGTGAGGTTTTCTTGATTTCTTTCTGGCGGAGGGGAGGCAGGTGAGCACACAAGCCCCTCCCTGCAGGCCTTTCTGACCAGGGACCCCTTATGACCCTGCCTCCTTCTCCAGCGCTCTGGATGCCGCTGTCTTCCTGGGCGGCAAAGACCTGATCCCATTTTACAACCTGTTGGAAGGAGGCAGAGACGGTGCGTTTTTCAAGGTAAATCTGCTCAGTTTGGCATTCAGGTAACGGCCCAAAAGACCCCCCCCAGCACAACAGCGGCCATAAAAATAGAGGGAAAATAAACAATTTTATTTATTTTTTTATTTTATAAAATAAAAATCTTTCAGAGGGTGGGGCAAAAGAGACACTAAAGGGAGACAGACGCCAAGCCAAATGTTGTATTACAGGTAGTCCTCGGCTTACAACATTCATTTTAGGGACCACTTGAACTTGCAACAGCACTGGGAAAAGTGACTTATGACCGCTTTCCAGATAACCATTGCAGCCTCCCCGTGGTCGCGTGATCAAAATTCAGCCACTGGGCAACTGACTCACATTTATGACGGTGGCAGTGTCCCGTCGTGGGGGTCACCTTTTGCGGCCTTCCCGATGAGCAAAACCCATGGGGAAGCGGGATTCACTTAACGCCCGCGTTGCTAACTTAAGTGATGCACTTCTGGCAACTGTGGCAAGGAAGGTCGTAAAACAGGGAAACTGCTCGCGTTTAAGAATCGTCTCACTTAGCGATGGAAAGTTTTGGGCTGAATTGTGGTCGTCAGTCGTGGGCTGCCTCTATTGCACGCTGTTGTTGCACGCTCAAGATCCTTTGTACACGTTCAGGAGCTGGAAGACTATTTTTACTACGCCCAGCTGGTCCATCAAGGCATCGACACCATGGAGCCTCGGAAGGTGTCCACCCACATCCCCTTGGAGCAGCTGCCCTTTGTGATCCGTGCGATGGGGTTTTACCCCTCCGAGGATCAGGTCAGTGGGTTTTCAGGGGCAGGGGGTGGGGAGGGTTTTCAGGTGGCTGCCGGTATTACTGCCAGTTTGGCACGCATATGTGCTAGCCGTTCCCGACTCTAGGGGGTGGTGCTCATCTCCATTTCAAAGCCGAAGAGCCAGCGCTGTCCGAAGATGTCTCCGTGGTCATGTGGCCGGCATGACTTAAACGCCGAAGGCGCACAAAATGCTGTTCCCTTCCCACCAAAGGTGGTCCCTATTTTCCTACTTGCATTTTTTACGTGCTTTCGAACTGCTAGGTTGTCAGAAGCTGAAACAAGTCACGGGAGCTCACTCCGTTACGCGGCGCTGGGGATTCGAACCGCCGAACTGCCGACCTTTCCGATCGACAAGCGCAGCGTCTTAGCCCCTGAGCCACCGCGTCCCAAAATGAAATGAGCAGCAAATAAAATCTCATCGGGGAGGCTTAGCAGCCCCCGTCCTACCAGACCAGGTTTTGGAAGATTTCTCGGGGCTGATGGCAGCTCTCGTTCCTCCTTTCAGGTTGAAGACATGCTGAACGAAGTCAAATTCAGCGAGTTCCTGGACACCGGGAAGCAAGTCACCCAGATTAATTTGAGCGACTTCATCAAGCTGTACGTTAACCACCGGCCGGCCTTCGGGCTGGCCTCGAAGGAAATTCAGCAGGCCTTCGAAATGCTGGGCTACGAGAACCAGGACCAAGAAGCCACCATCAACCGAGATGACCTGCTCCTTTTGCTGCAGCACAAAGGTCTGTGTGTCTGCGTGCACGGCCGTTGAGCATGTGAAACCATGGGACGTTGGGGATTCTGATCGGTTGAGGTGACCGATTGTTTTCTCGTTTTTCTCGAGCAGGAGAGCACTTCACCGAAGAAGAATTGGCCGAGTACCTCACCACGCTTCTGGGCTTTAACCCCGAGGGCGGCCGTGTGGAGGCCGGCAGCTATGACCCCACAGGTGCTGAACCGCAAACCCCGTTTGCAAAAATGGGGATCCTTTGCGCTTCGTGGCTGCTGTTGTGGCCCGCCAGTGGCTAGTGGAGCTGGCAGCAGATTCAGACAGTGAGGAGGGTTGGGGAGGAACCTGGGCCAGTCCTGGAGTCTGGGGAAGACTCGGATGAGGGCTCTGTGTTGGAGGCAGATAGCGGGCCAGGGACGTCTGACAGTTATCAGCTGCCTTCAGAGTCAGACATCAGTGAGGCAGAAGAACAGCTGGAGCCTGTTCCCTTTGTGCGCATGTGCAGAGCTGCCAGACAAAGGGAACAGCTAAAGAACAGGGGTCGACTTGGGAGAGGTGGACGATGAATGGCCCCTCCCAGAGGAAGTAAAAAAAGAGCGAAATACATTTAGGATGAAACAAGAGAAAGCAGAGATCAAATTGTAGGGAAACCCAACCAGGCGAATCTCAATGAGTGTCAAAAGCCCGAAAAACAGGCCATTTCCCCCTAGATAAAACCCAGTGTAAGAAGCAGTTCTTGTCCACTGTTAAAAATAAAATTGGACTCAACTTATTTGAGGAAAGAAATCTCATTTTCTTGGCAGTGTTATGGCAATGGCTTCCTACTACTTCCTTGGGGATTCTCCGCCTAATTTTCAAGTTCATCTTAGATTCTGGGGATCGCTTAGTGGTCTCCCATCCAAGTATCTGGGGGGGGGGAAAGGGTGGAAATATGTCCCAATTGGGATCTTCTCTCTCTCTCTCTCTCTCTCTCTCTCTCCTTCACAGGAATATGAGAATAGCTGCATTGCAATTAAAGGGCAAAAAAAAAAAATTAATCAATTCAATGTAGCTTTGATCTTGTAGATTCCTTGCATGGTTTCCAAATCCTAGCCTCCGTTCTCTTTCGCAGGTTCAGAGGACATAATTCAGGAAGAAATCCCCGAGGAAGTGACAGCTTCTTACTTCACAAAGGAGGTCCTAGCCTTACCCTTGCCAGAACCAACAGAGGTGGTAACAGAGACGCAGACATCAGACGAGGCCACGAATGGCAGTTTATTGTCACTGAAGACTTCATGATTTACATTCTCGGTCTCTTTTTCGCCTTGGATTGTCTTCCATCCTCAGATTTACGACTTATTAGTTTTGAAAAACAAACGTTTAGTTTCAATGGGATGGAAAATAAAGTTGTTCGTTTTTTCTAAAGGAAAAACAGTCGTTGCAGACTTTGTATTTATAAACCTTGCGAAGTTCTTGTCACTCATCCAAAGGGAGGAGTGGCGATGCAGGTTTCCCAGATCTTTTGACATGTGGTCCTCAAGTTACAACCATTCAGTTAGTGACCGTTTAAAGTTATAATGGTCCTGAAAAAAATGGCTTAGGACTGGTCCTCACAGTTACGACTGTCATAGCATTCCCACAGATCAAAATTTGGATGGATCCATCCATCCATCTATCTGTATACCTCCCTCCCTCCCTCCCTCCCTCCCTCCCTCCCACTCTCTCTATCTAGATCTATCTATAATCTATTTACTCTCTATGTGTGTGTGTGTGTGTGTGTGTGTGTATGTGTGTGTGTGTATACGATCTCTCTCTCTCAATCATTAGCTCTATGTATCAATCTCTATCTATAATCTATTCACTCTCTATATGTACATATCTATGTATATATACCTATCTTTCACTCTATGATTGATCGATCAATTGATCTATCTATATCAATCATTAGCTCTATGTATCACTCTGTCTATAACTATCTATCTCTCCATCTATATAGCATTAGCTATATCTATCCATCTATCTGTCATTAGCTATATCTATCTATCTATCTATCAGCTATATCTATCTACCTACCGTATCTATCTTATCTACCTATCTATATCATTAGCTTTATCTATCATCTATCTATCATTAGCTCTATCTGTATCTACCATCTGTTTATCTGTCTATCATTTGCTATATCTATCATTAGATCTATCATTAGCTATATCTACCTACCTACCGTATCTAACTTATCAACCTATCATTATCTATATCTATTTATCATTAGCTCTATCTACCTACCTACGTCTGTCTATCCATCATTTATATCTATCTATCTATCTATCTATCTATCTATCTATCTATCTATCTATCTATCCATCTATCCATCCATCCATCCATCCATCCATCCATCCATCCATCCATCCATCCTCTCTCTCTCCATCCATCCACCCCCTCTAATGCCATGGCTAAAAAGCAATACAAAAAGCAGAGTCTTTTCTTTTTAATACATTTATTTTATTTTGTTTATTAAACTTATATGCCGCCCATCCTGCGGACGGCATGGGCCAAGGCAGGGAAAGGGTCAGGAGGGACCACGAGGCCCATCTTCCACTCCGCTCCTCCCTTCGACGCCTGATAGAAAAAGGGCGGGAACCCGCCGGCCCCTCCCCTCCTCCGCCCGCCCCTCCCACCAGCGCGAGCCAGGCGGGGATCGGCGCCTGCGCGGCGCGTCCCGCGCCTGCGCAGTGCGCTCCGCCCGCCTCTCCCGCCCACCGCCTCGGCTGGCCTCCCTGGCGGCCTCGGGCCCTTTCTTCCCTCCTTCGAGGCGGGGCGGAGCCGGCCAGGAGGCTTCATTGTGCGTCCGGGCGCCGCCGCCGCCAGCCAGGCCGGGCCTCCCTCTCCTCCTCCTCCTCCGGCTGCTGCCCTTCCTCGCCCCTCAGAAGCCGGCGCGCCGGCCCCTCAGTCCGGGTCCCTCCGCCGCCGCTGCCGCCGCCGCCACCTCAGCAGCATGTCGGGCCGGTCGGTGCGGGCCGAGACCCGCAGCCGCGCCAAGGATGATATCAAGCGGGTGATGGCGGCCATCGAGAAAGTGCGAAAATGGTGAGGAGGGAGCTCGGGGGGGGGAGGGGAGGGGGAGACTTCGGGGGAGGGGTCTCTCCCCTCCCCCTCACGGAGGAAAACCTCCCGACCCGCCTTTCCCCGCCTCAGAAGCGGCTCTCGTGGGCCCCCGGGACGCTGGACTACAACTCCCATCGGCCCCTGCCCAGCCCTCCTTCGCCTCATTCCTTCGCCCCCCTTGGGAAGCCTGGATTCCGCCTCCATGTGGGGCGAGGGGGGGTTGGTTCTCTGTTCGGTTCCTCCTCGCCCCTTTCTGAGATTTTGGGGGGGGGAGAGCTGCCCCACTCGTGGCATGTCCACACCCCCCCAACGCCCCTGGCCACGAATCCACGTGGCTTCCCTCTGGTAGGAGTCCTTGTGCCGACCCCTCCTTCCTGCTCTCCCTGCCCTCCTCTTGACCCTCTCTGCTGTCCAGCTGATGGTCCAAGGGAGGCCAGGGCAGGATCTGGCTGCCTGGGTCCTTCCTGAAGGTGTTGGACAGCAGTTGGATGGCCTCTGAAGGACAGTCTGTCCCCAGGCTCCCCAGTGGGAGAGAAGATGGGTAGCTCCGGGTTGGAAGGAGAAGGGTCCTTGGTTCTCTCTGAGCCTTGGTGGCTTTCTTGCAGACGTCTCATGACCCAACTAGGGAACATCATCAGTGCTAGGAGGGAGTGGGGTTTGTGGAGATGAAGACGACGACCGTGGGATCCTTGGTGCTCTTTGAGCCTGGTGGTTTTCTTGCAGATGTTTCATTATGCAACCTAGGGAGCTTCATCAGTGTGACAGAATGTAGGAAATCTCACACTCCTGCACTGATGAGGCTCCCTAGTTGGGTTGTGAAATGTCTGCAAAAGACAACTAAATTCAGAGAGCACTAAGGATCCCACAATCGTCCTCTCAGCAACCCCCCTCCCTCCCTTCTAGCACTGATGTTATTCCTTAGTTGGGTCATGAAATGTCTGCAAAACAGCAACCAGAGAGCACCGAGGACCCCAGTCTTTGGGGTTTTTTTGAGAGAGGGGGGTTACCGCCCAGGTATATTGGGATCTTCTTAGCTGCCTATGCTGAATAGTGAAGGTGGGGCTTTCACCACCCAAAACATACTTAGTCATTAAGGTGTGACTTCTCTACGTTCTCTATGAGTTGTCCTGCTACCTGCCATAGACCTGATGTGTCCTGTTCCATTTTTCCCTCTGTAATTGTTAGCTTAGGATATTCTTTAAAACGTCCAAAGTATTACGATACAATATTCTTTTGAGAAATGCTTTGTTCTTTTTCAGTTCTGTGCTTCCAGTCAAAGCTGCTTGCTTGTATTGTTCTGTTGATTTAAATTCTGAGCAGAACCAGAAAGAGGCTACTTGAATTTGTCTGATACAATTAGATTGTTGTAACCTTGGTAAACCCATCCTTTTGTATTGAAGGTTTTCAGTGTGAAAGGATTGTGTGCTTTTGAGAAAGGTTGCATGACTTTTATTGTGGAATTTTGTATGGCAATAATGGAACACACAATACAGTGAAATGGTTATTCAGACACAATAAGCAATCATAGTGCAGTTTGGTAGTTTTGGATCAGATGACATCTTAAAATGTCCTTCAAGGGAAGTTTAAACAACTTCATTCAGTTGCATTATGCCCTTGCACAATTGATTCCAGTTCTAAAATGGCAATTTTTCTAGGTGACTGTTAAAAACAAGTAGATCTTAACAGAAACACTTTCTCTTACAGAACAATTGATTGCAATTTATATATATATACACACAATATATATCAATCATTGAATCGGGAGAGCAATCTTGGGTTGTGCAAGGGATCAAGGTGCTTTCCCCCTCCTGTCAATAGAGAAATTTCAACCTAGAAAAACAGACACTCAATGAGCCCATTGAGAAACAAGGGAGTATTGACAGTGCTTGATGCTTTGCTGGTTTTGCATGGTACTTGATTCCCTGTGATAAAGAGAAGGAGAAAATACCAATCTTTCTTTCTTTCTGCTTAACAAACAAACTGGGAAAACTTTTGGCTAGTGTTTTCAGTTGCTATAGTAACCGTGAGCAGGTGATCCTTGTATAGTGAAGCTCATTCCTTCAAAAGGAGATTGCTGATGATCCTGACATTTGAAAAAAAAAATTGTTCAAGCCAGGAATTTCTCTCTGTGTGCAGGGACATTGGGTTTATTTCTTCCTAATAAGTCAACCAAACTGTTCAGCTTGTCTTCTCGGAGGACAAAAGACCAGTTATCTGCTCGTAAATGTTTAATGATGAATTGATGAGAACTGAAGAAGCCCATCCTTCAGGTTACTCAGAAATTCAAGCATAAAATTGTGAACAACTTCTGAAGTTGTGATGTGGCATCATTTCGTTTTCTTACTGGACGTGATGAATTTTGAGTGTTTCCTGTGGTGGTCTATATCAATTTCTCTGTGTGCTTGGACATTTCCACAAGTATAATATAAGTCAGTGTGTACAATTTTCATGATGAGCTGTTAGAATTGCTTGGATCAAAGCTGTATTTAGAAGCAATTAAAACTGCAGAGTGCTTGAGTATTTTTTGTAGGTGATGAATTTTCCATCTGCAATAATTAGAAAAATATTTTTAACCATTACAGATGGGAGTGATGAGTTTATGGGTAACTCTTGTTCCCCCTCCAATTATTTTGATCAACTGGGTGACAACGTAAAGGAGTTGGGGATTGTTCGTATGTTCCTTTGCGGGGGGGGGGGATCCTTGGGATTTCCTAATTAGTATAGCTTGGAGTTTGGGCTGTTGCCACTTATTCCTTGTTCAGTTGGCAGAAGCAACCCGAGACGTTTCATAGCTCCGGGGCTGGGGCTTTACAGATCCAAAATAGGATTATTGTTTCATAATTCCAGTCCTTCTCAGGGGAAAAGTTAAAGGGATTGGATTTGAAGACACAGTACTGTATAACAGACATCCTTCATGGGAAATATTTACATCTGGCAACAGTTCACTTGTCTGAAAACTTGGGAACCAACAAACCATAAATTTTCTCATGTATTTTTTCCCAGTATCCTTCTACATGCTGATTGAGCGAGCATGTGGTTTGATTACTTATCATGGCATACCAAGATCATTCTTTAAACTCTTATTCAACAGACCTAACTCCTTCTAAAAATTCATTTTAGAAGCCTACTTTAAACACTCATCTATAGTGTATTTTGAAATAAAATCTGCCACAGAATATTCCTGTTAAATACAGAAAACTACAGTCTGTATCGTATGTAAGGCAGGCACCCAGTTTAAAGAAGAAGAAAACCCTTATGCCTGTTTTGTCCTCTTCTAAAATGGAGCTTAGTCATGAGGGTGTATGTGATCTGTGTGATACCTGGCACATTGCAGCCCTCAACGGGGGAATTTAATTTAAAATGAACGGTGGGCTCATCCTGATGACATGATTTTGTTTGGCATCATCTCAGACAAAGGTGATGCAAGCTTTGCTTTGTATGGGTAGCCCGGAAGCCTGGAATATTTAAGCTAGGACTTTACCACTGGTGGCCTAGGAAGTTGCTGAAGACACGGAAAGTGAAGTGATTGAATGTGTTAATAACGTTCTTCCATGGTGACTGGAAAACATACTGAGCGAATGCTGGCCATTTTGAGATGCCCAGAAGATTCAGTGGCCATGTTTCTTTGAAATGTTGGCTGGCTTGTTGTGTTTGCTTTAGGTCCACTGGAGAGCCGATACGTTGCTTCCTTTCTTGCGTTTCTGCTGTTAATGAGAATTACGAAGGCTTTCAGGAAAGTGGCTTCTTCAACACTAGTCTAGTCCAACCTCTGGTTGAGTCCTACACATGTATTGTGTCATCTCGCTCGTTTAGATGAAGATTTTGGGATCTTTCATCTTGGAAGGCATTTTGTATGGATTTCTTCTGGATCAGTGTGCATTTCTGGAGCCACGTTTAGGGAGGCAGGGTGGTGCTATTCCACCTTCTGTTTGCCAGATGGCTCTTTCCCTCTTTATTAGATTTATCTGCTTGGCATATAGTGAAATGTGGGAATGTGAAGTCCTATCTTGTTTTAACCCAACGTAGATGCTGATTGGGTATAATTTGAAACGTCTAAGTGATTATATACCTTTTACTTCATCTGCAAACCCAACTGTATTGGGGAAGCTGTGTATTTAAACCCTGTTAGAAGGTCGTGTTTAATATCTGATTAAATAATATTGATGTGAGTGGTAGATTGATCCAGGAAATTAGAAATCCTTAGCATTGTCTGTTAACATGTTTGCATAAGAGATGTATCTTGTGCCAGATACTCAGAGAAAATGGCTTTTATAAAGCAGAGCTGCTTGCATTAATGCATCTCTAATCCCCAAATTAGTATTTCAACAATACTGCTGTAGGTGATCTCGCACAAAGACTCGGAAGTCCCTGATGCACTTTTTGTTGCTTCCTTCGGGGGGGGGGGGGGGTTGGATCAAAGAAATGTCCTTGAGTGTCATTTATAGGTCTTTGACAAAACCAAATAATGAGGAAAGAAAAAGGTAATTTTAAAAAAAACTGTCAACTGGCAGATTTAAACAGGAAAAAAAAGTGTGAATAACTGGTGGAGAAAAAGAACTGAATGTATCTGTTAATAAATAAAGGGGATTCATTTAACAATTGCAGTAGTGTTTGCTTAACAATTGCTGCAAAAAAGGTAGTAAAATTGACGAGATTCATTTAACAACCACCTTGCTTAGCGATGGGAATTCTGGTCCAGTTGTGGTCATAGATCAAAGGCTCTCTCTCATTTTATGAATGTATAACTGAAGGTCCTCCTACTTTATGTCCTGTTGCCTCCCCCTGTGGACGTGAGGCTTATTCTAGCTATGCCTTCTCTTTGCTGCCTGCGCTTTGCACAGAGGCTTTGAGACCATCCCTGTAACTAATATTTATAATTTTTGCCACCTTCTAGGGAGAAGAAATGGGTGACAGTTGGCGACACATCCCTTAGGATCTACAAATGGGTGCCAATAACAGAGCCCAAAGTCGATGACGTAAGTATGAAAGTTTAGAGAAAACAACTATTTTGCCAGTGTAAATAACATTGTACTTGAATGTTAAACATCCTTTCCTAAAACCTTTGTTTTTACGTGGAACTTTGCAGTGAAGCCTCAGTTCTCTTGATAGCAAACTAGGTCTTAGGAAAAGATTTCCTCTTTTCAGCTCAGCCTCAGCCTCTTGGGAGTTGCCGATGACATCATATGAAAGAGTTCAGCACACCTGTCTTTGCCGTTACCTTAGATTACGGTGCACCTCGGCGCAGCTGCTGTATTTTCCACCCATCTTGCCTGCTGAGGTGCCATTCAAAGTCAGGCACCCTCAGCATTAAAGCCAGGCCCTGCAATTTTTGCCATCTGCCAACTCCGACTGACGGAGTTTGCCTGACCCTCCTGCTCTTATTTCTGAGCGAGTCTCCCTTGCAATCATCTGGGTTTTCTTTCCGCTCAGCAGGCTCCGTGCAGTGAGAGCTGTGCAGCTGGCACTTTCTCCTAGGAGACCAATTACGTCACCTTCTAATTGCAAGTGCCGCATCCTTTTTCATGCATGGCTCCCCCCCCCCCCACACACACACACAACGGATGCTATTGTCTTTCTCTGCTGCTTTATCTTTTGCAATGGTGCTGGGGGTGGGCAGAAACTGACCCTTAAGCACCCAGCGAGGTTTGTGGTTCCCGATTGACCCAGTTACTATCACGACTAGCGTGGATATGAATAAGTGGTATTAAAAACTGATAACAAGTAGACAAATCTTAACACAAATTCAGACCAAAGCCCATCCTTCGGATTGTATTGCCCTGTATAAAAAACACGCGAATGTCGTAAAATGAACATGTAGAAAGAAGAAGCCGAAACATAAGTAGGTTTTTTTTTTTGAAACCGTAATGATGATAGACAATATTCCATTAAAAAAAAAGGTTCCACCTTTCTCTTTGAAATCAAACTTAAAAAGGCAGACAAACTAGCCAGCAACAAGGTGGTTTAGATCAGCCCAAGAGTGGCGGTTTGGAGGCTTCAACCTCAGTGGAAGAGCCTCACTTTGAGTGTGTAAGCCCTGCCCAAACTAACCATCATCCTCTCCCGCCTCTCAGAAAGCCAAGAACAAGAAAAAAGGCAAGGATGAAAAATGCGGTTCTGAGGTGACGACCCCAGAAAATAGCTCATCTCCTGGGATGATGGATATGCACGGTGAGTGTGTGTGTGTGTGTGTGTTAGTGTTGTCATGCTGCTGATGCCAGCCAGAATGTAGGGAACACTAAACCTTGCTTAGGAGCAATCTTAGGTTTAGCTTTGAAAAGCAGCAATTGGGCAAGTACAGAGTAAAAAGGCACCATGGAGGCTAATGAGTCTCCTGCTGATGATGATGGCACTTTATTTTTCCTTAGTGCGGTAATCCCAAAAGCTGTTTATGTAAACTAATTAAAAAACAAATAAACCTTGATTTTTATTTGGTCTTTTTATGTAAAGATGTATCCCTGCATGTTTCTTTGCCCCCCACCCCCACCCCCCGTCCCCTCCTCAGTATAAGCCCAGTAACCAGTGGGATGAGAAATGGGGAACGAAATCCTCTGGGATCTTGTGTGGCTCCAGCTTCATGCCGATTGCATTTTGGGACTTTTTAAAACCAATTTTTTCCAAATGTTCATCTCATCGAAGAGGAGGTTTTGTAGACATGGGGCGCCTGTGTCCCCGGGAAGTCTCCAGCCTGATAAAGTTGAACCGGAGAAAAAATTAAGATCTTTTTTTTTCCTCTTCTGAAGCACGTGTTTAACATTTAAAGTGAGTCATTACACGTTGCCATGGTTACCCTCCGTGGAATCTGTAATTTTCCTGTTCTGGGTGTCTCTCCGAGAGGAAAAATGGGTGAAGCGGCAGCTTTTCTTAGCGTTGCTCAGCAAGTGCCTGGGTGGATACTGTGATGTCAGCGGTTGTGCCCTGGACAGCTTCCCTATCAGGACCCACCTATTGGAGGGCAATCAAAGCCCTTCGGGCACTGAACGTCTGAACTGGCAGCGCATTTCTGCTTCAGTCAAGCGAGTTTGTGAAATGCAGATTTGCGTGGCACTCAAACCGGGCATTTATTTTGGCCAGGGTGGGGTCAAATCCTCATCGGCTGGATTTTGTGTGTGCTGATCTTAGTATAGCATAGTGTAGCCTTTAGGGTCATTGTACATCACGTCTGCGGTGAAATTGGTTATTTCTTCATTGAAATCTTCAACCTCTTTCGTTTGCAGATGACAATAGCAACCAGAGCTCTATCGCTGACGCTTCCCCCATAAAGCAGGAGAATAGCAGCAACTCCAGTCCTGTGCCCGAACAGATCTCCACAGGGCAGGCAGACGGACCTGGCTCCAAGTCGGACGATACTCCGACGGATGCAAAAGAAGAAGCCGGCTCAGAAGGTAACGGTGGAGTTCCTGGGACCCTTTCCCTGCAAAGAGTTGGCGGGCAGGATGTATGATTCATGCCGCTCTCTTATGTTTTGTAGATGATCACCTCTTGGTGTTAACTCTCTACGCTTTAAAAGCAGCCCCCACCTTTCTACCACACTAGAAACTGATTCTCCGTTTAATGCCGCTTTCATTCTTAAAAGACATCTAGTTGATCTTGTATTCTTCATCAGTCGAGTCACGGAGACTGCATGTTGAGATCAAATATTTGCTGTCCCTCTGATAATTAGTTATCAGCTTGAAGAGCGAGCTGGACTTTCAAGGCTGGGAAATTTATTAAAAATGGAGTTTCACAACAGCTCTTCCTAAGTGATTAGAGCAGTGATTCTCAACCATGGCAACTTTTCCAAGCAAGTTTGGTTTTCTTCCCCCACCCCCACCCCAAAATCTTGAAAAACACAGCAGGAATTTTGTCCAGCATACAAATTTGTCTTTATTATTGGGACTTGGAATTCTGGATCGCAAATTTACTAGCTTGTGAAGGCTGGAAAAGGAGTTACATTCACACTTTGCATCACTCCCTCTCCCACAAATTACCGGTATCTCTGTCCAAATGTTTCCCAAGGGTTTTAAATCATATTATGTTTTACATTGTCTAAAACTGGTCTCCAACCTTGGCAACTTTTAAGACTTGTGGACTTCAATTCACAGAATTCAAAGCTGGGTGAGGGATTCTGGTAATTAAAGTCCACAAGTCTTAAAAGTTGCCAAGGTTGGAGACCCCTGGCCTAAAACATTATGGCTCCCTCTAGTGTTGGCTCAAAAGTGTCCTAGTCAGCTGAATGCTATATAATTCTGCTTTTTCTAAATCCTCTGGTTAAGGAAAAAAGTTCTGTGAGCATTTATATTAGATGAAAAACACAGCTTCAGCCTTTCAGTTAAAAGTTATTTTTAATTAAAAACTTCTTTTTAAAGTGCTTGGCGCTTGCCATTGGCAATTTTTTGTTTCTCCCTTGCTGTCCTGCAGAAAAGTAATCTTTAGAATAAGTACGTGCCATCTTTTAAAGAACAAAGCAAAAGCGTCTGTCTTCAAAACTGCAGTAGCAATAAAACCCAACCGACGTCTCTTTAATTTCTCTTTAATCTGGTGAATAGAAGTGAATTGAAAGCACCAGAAGGTTGGATAATTTGAGAGCCGTTTTCTTGCCATTTTTTCTCCCCCAGATGCATCTGATGAACAGAATTCACAGTCTTCAATGGAGAATTCCATTAATAGTTCAGAGAAAGTTGAAACAGAGCCTTCAGCGGAAAATGACACAACCACAGAGACATCTAAAAACTCTCAGGTAATGAAAAAGAAAAAAAAAACCTGATTTTTATCCTGCTTTTCTGCCTCTCATTTCAAAGTTAAATTGCAATTCTAAATCCATGGTAGCCCTGAGACACAACCACTTAGCTAATCAGCTGTCTGAAATAATAGTTATGAGGCTGAAAAACAACCTGCTGGCTGGGGAATTCTGGGAGTTGAAGCCTACCCATCTTAAAAGTAGCCAAGGTTGAGAAACACTGGATTAAAGCATGCTCTGTTTCCTAATATTGAGTGTTAAAAAACTGGAAAGATTTGTTGTGGCCGCCAGCCAGTCCCGGGGGCTGAGGGAAACTCAAGACGAGGGCTCTGCGTCGGAAGCAGAGAGGGAGCTAGACAGCAGTGAGGCAGAGCAACAGCTGGAGCCTGTTCCCAGAGTGCGCATGCTCAGAGCTGTGAGAAGACAAGAACAACTAAGAAAGCAGGGTCGACTTGGGAGTGAAGCCACAAGGAGGTGATTGGCCCCACCCATAGGAAACAAAAGAGCGAACGGGGAGGGGGCTTTTGCAGGAAACAATTTGTTCGTTTCACGAGTGGAAAGTTCAGTTTGTGACCATAAGAGACTCTATGCCAAGTTTTGCTTTGCCCTGCGTTTGGAAACTAGTTATCTGGCAGCTCTCCAAGTGAGATAAGGTGCGTGTAGATAAATATTCCTCTGAAAGACTATTTGCTAAGCCTGGCTGATTGTGAATGAAAGGAATTCACAGCCGTGTACATAAAAGGGGTTTTGCCGGGAGCAAGACTCCGCTTCATGCTTTTTAAGGGAGCCTGGGTCAGAACAAGATTAGTTAGGGAGGTCATCTGGAAGAGAACCAATTTTGATCAGTTCGTTCTGCCGGTCTTCTTCATTTTAAAATTCTATTAAGAAAACATGAAGATTGGATTAAGGTAATAAGGATGAAATACTTTTTTCCCCTTTCAAATCTTTAAATGTGATACCAGCAACTCCAGTACAAGAAATGGGTAACCCTTTGGATTGTTTATAGCCCACATAGAGTATACGTTTCATGGATGTTCTTTTGACACACTTCGGAGAATTTTCGGAGATTTCTTTAAATACTCATTGTGATAGAGAAGAGCCACACAAATAGCAGAAATAAATCCTGCAATTTGGAAAAATTATGCAAGTAACTCTGGTCGGACTGAAGTGTCCCCTTTAATAGTGGCGTTATTTCCTTTTTGTTTGTGTATGTCCTGAAATGCAAAAAAATAACCGGTTGATTTTATTCGTTGCTAATGCTAATTCTTTTTTCCCCACCTCTGTTTCTCCCTCTTTCCCTGCATTAAGGACTCTGAAGGAGTGCCACCTCCTAAAAAGATGAAAGTGGAGGCACCCTCTCAGCAAAACATGGATGAAATATAAACTTTAGATTTTTTCCTGGGCGGTTTTTATGTAAAGGTACATCAATGGGCTAAATTGTTGAACAACCGTTGTACATGAGCATCTTCTTCTCTTGGACGAGGAGGGAAAACTCCTATAAACTTTCCAAGTTACCAGGCGAAAATCCGAGGAAAACCAAGTTTTAATCTCTTCAGACACTGAAAACTTCTTTTTTTTTTCCTCCCTGTGAAGCAAAACTGTTGAGCATTTTAAGTTACTGTCTCCGAAATGGTTAGAGTAAACTCTCAGGAGGGGTCGACGCACTGTTTCTAATGTCAGAATTACAATTATGCTGCTGATGTATTATTTTTTTCTTTTCTCTCTCCCATTCTCTATTTAACATTATAAGATATTTAAGAATGGTACAGGTCAGGTATTCTCTTCACATGTGAAGTTCACTGTTCTGATGTGATGTCTCTCTCTCTTGTTTTGGGGTTGTTTATTTTTCGTGCCTTGTGTCCCAAAATGGAAACAAAAAACAAAAAACAAAGCAGGGCTAATTTCTGCAACTTCTCCTTTGCAAAGTGGCTTGGTTGTATAATGTCATATAAAATATGTTCCGTTTTTTTTTTTTTAAAAAAAAAACAAATACTCTGGTGCTTAATGTCCTGATAAGAGATACATGAGAGAAATTAAGAAGCCATTTTCACAGTTGGAGGGCAGGGGGTGGGGAATATCCTCACCGATGATGCTTGATTTCCCTGTACCTCCAGGGTTCACTTCCTTTTTTGAATGCAACGTTTCAAGTATACATTTTCTTAAGTAAGTCAACCTCTCCTGCATTACCTTGGGTGCCACCCCCACCCCCAAACCACCTTGGCTTTTACAGACTTTTCGTAGTGGAATAATGTGTCTACAAGGCTGTCCAATGTAGCCTTCTTAAGTTTGACCAACTGTTTTCTGACCTTCACTAAAAATTAGGGTTTCTTCGGTTACAAAAGCAAATTATGCGTTTTAAGGACTTGAATCTGGAAATCTGTATTTGAGCCTTCTTTTGGCTTCGTTACAAATGGATGCCCAGTGAATGGCAGGTGCAAGTTTTGAATAGATCTGTTCTCCAATCATTTTTAAAGATTCAACTGGACGTCCACCGTTTTGTTCTTTCACCAGATGTTGACTGTTGACCAACGTTTGTGTACTTTTGAGGCTCCTTTGTCTCAAGATCTGCTTGTAAATACAGCTTTGTGATTTTCGGAATCTCTCGTTCAGACAGCTGGGTCCCGTGCGCACTTCACTTGGCCACAGAAGCTGGCTTAATGTAGCAGCTGAAAAGGGCAGCGTGGCCTACACATTTGGGGTGGTCTTATGCCAGTTGCTGGGGGCAAAAACCTTGTGAAATCAACGCAGCTTCAATCGCAACAGATTTGCACTTTGTCGTTTTCCAATGGGGCTACGTTGGGGCTGGACTTGCTAGATTACACACACAGTTTTGCACACTTTAAAACCTGGATAAGCTCCTACAGCTCCTTTGGGTAGGTGGGAATATTCTCTGCCTGTAGGAGAAATGCTTAAAGTAAAAGGCAACGCATGAGAACAGATGCCTTTTATCGCGACAGCTATAAAACAGTTACGTCTAGTTTGCTATGGAATGAGTGGGTGGCTTTTTTAAAAAGAAAAAAATAGCTTCCAATCCAGACACTTCCTTTAATAATTGCTCGTTTGAAAAATATGTATTTCTGATTTCTCCGACGGTGAAAATGGCTTTAGTTTTGACTACTGTATTGCATTTGCAATTAATTATGGGGGAAAAAAAGGTTGGGCGAAGTGAAGGGGTCAATTCTGACCTTCCATCAAATGTTTGTAGAGGCGTTAACTGCATAGAAAGAGGCCATGCATTCAAATTTGGGAAGATCTCATTTTTGTGTTGAAATAAATATTTGCATCTCATCAAAATTAAATTTTTTTCCTTGCAAATTATTCATGACAGCAGTGTGCTTCTTAGAAAGTCTCTTTGTGCCTGGATGACAGATTTGTTAACTATACGAAAGAGACATTATTTATTATTTGCACAATATGCAGAATTAAATACTAAAGTGATATGGTTTTTTTTCTTTTCTCTCATTGGTGTATCTGCTTCAGACATGGCGATGACTGGTTACATCGCAGCTAGTATATGGACGTGACATCCACGTTTAACCAGGGTTTGTGGGGGTTTTCTCGGGGGGTGGGGGGGACACGTCAACTGATCTATGAAATAGACAAATATATTTTTTGAACCTAAAAATAAATTGTAAATTATGTAGCTTTTAATTGATCACTGAAAACGGTCCATGGCTCTGAAACCTCCCCCAATACTCGCTGTCTATAGAAAAGCTTCAGTTTTTGTGGTTGTGCTTTAATGTGTGTCTGTGTGTGTGTGGTTTTTTTTTACAGTTTCCAAGGAAGCAAATAGGGTTTCTTTTTTTAAAAAAAAAAATTCAAAGCTGAATCCTGTACTTAAATGGATAAAGTATATATAGTTATATAGATAGATATATAAATAGCACTAAAATACCTCAACTATTTTCATTTGGTTAGAAAAGATCTATTGGCATGGCTGACATATGATAAGTTTAGTGGTAAAACTGGCTTCTTGATCTCTCCCCTAGCCCATTTTCCCACGGACTTTAGATGGAATTCTGCAGCAGGAAAAAAAAAAATACTCGGGGAATTGAACTTTGAAAGAATAGCGGTCATTTTGTCCTTCCACAACTCAGAAAAAGAAAAAGAAAAATCAACCCAAACCAGCATCTCCCGAGGTCTCAAATATGGTAATTTGAACCTCCATCCTTAACCAAGGCAGCTAGCTAGGCAGAAGCTGAGAGAATGGACTTGTACAAATTATTCCCCTTAATTTCTGTGTGCACCATTTGAACTGGGGGGGGAAGGGGGGGACCAGATATGCAGAATTGTACAATGGTGTCTAGATTGTGCTTTGTGTTTTATTTCGAAGTGCCTAATTAACACAGGCCCTTCGGTCACGCAACTTGTGAACGCTTTGAACGGTTGGAAAGTTTAGGGTTGAAAACCAGCCGTGTGTGTGTGGGGAGGGTCTCCATCTCTTCACACCCGGTTCCAGATCCAGCTTCTTGGTCTGCCTTTACTGGGACCAGTAAAGCAACTGGTTTTGATTGCAGATCCTAAGTGTGTGTGGGTGGGGAGGAAAGAAATATTGAGATTTTGCATCACAGTGACTGGAAATTCTCATGTGAATAAAAAACAGTCATCCGCCAGGCCTGTGGTGGCAGGGGGGGCAATTGTGCAGCCCCCCACCGTGGCGTGTCATATCCCAACACTGGTCAGAAATACAGTGCAAAGCGTTCAGACATGCTTCCTAGCTTACATTCATGTTATTTTGGCCCTTGAAGTAGGCAGGCGTAAGCTAGCAAGGTCAATGAACTGACTTTGATTCTAGATGGAAGCAGGTAGATTTTTTTTTTTTTTATAGCCGAACCGTTCGTTTCTGAAATTCATCACGTTTTGGGGGGAAGAATTGTTAAGACATTCCAAAAAAGTGCAGGCACTTTAACAACACAAAACAATGAGGCAGCATTAAAAAAAAACTTACTGGCTTGATGGGTGGATGGGTACCAGGAGGGGCTAGCTTTCTTCACCCTGAAACATGGATATTCTTTATACCGTATCTCGAGGCCGTCTAGCGAGGTGTAAAAGGATTTGGTGGGTTTCTTTTTTCTTTTCTTCTTTTTTTCCGTTGCTTTTTCTTTTTTTTAAAGAAAACAATCGTTTTTTTCCTTCCCACCTTCAATGATTTTGTGTGTGTTGTACAGCAGTATAACTTTTCCCCCCTCCCCCCCACTTATTTATTCCATCAGTAGCTATGGTTTGTACAATGTACAATGATTTCATTTAGAAAAATAAAAACTTAAAATTCCGACACCGCAGCGTGTGACGCTTTTTCATTACGACCGTCGTTTGGGTTCAGTTCCAACGTCAATGTTGTGGCCTGCCCTGCCGGCAGCCAATGGAGCTGGGAGCAGATTAGCAGAGTGGGGAGGGTTGGGGAGGAACCTGGGCCAGTCTTGGAGTCTGGGGAAGGCTCTGATGAGGGCTCTGTGTTGGAAGCAGAGAGGGGGCCAGAGCCATATGCCAGTTATCAGCTGCCTTCAGAGTCAGACAGCAGTGGGGCAGAAGAACAGCTGGAGCCTGTTCCCGGTGGGACCCTGACATGGGCTGCAGAGAGCTTGAAACTGAGGTTATAAAACCCCTGTGGAGTTTGGGGTCTTTTGGCCACCCAATGGGGGAGGCTGGGCTTACACACACACACAAACACACACACACACACACACACACCCTGCCAGGCCTGGCCTTTCAGGGTGGGAGGCTTCGCCTCTTAAGTCTCGCCTGGATCCCTTGTCTGTCTCTCTGTCTCTCTATGCCTCTGTGTGTTTGTGTATGTCTTTGTGTTTATCTGGTGTATCAATCTCTATCAGTGTGTGTCTGTGTATATCTGTTGTGTGTATTTGTGTCTGGGTGTATATCTGTTGGGTGTCTGTGTATTTGTATATCTGTGTTGTGTCTAGCAGCGTGTGCCTCTGTGTGTTGTGTTGACCTGTGTTGTATATCTCTGTGTACGGGTATCATTGTGTGGGGGTCCTCTGTGTGTGTTTGGGCATCTCTCGCTTTGTGCGGGGGGGGGGGGGGATCGCGGGGCTCAGGACGCGTGGCAGGGGCGGGTGGGCGTGTCCAACGGGGGAGGGAGACGCCCTCGCCCCGCCCTCTCCCTGCCCGGGGGGCGGGGGGCGTTCCCTCCGGGACCCCGCCCACCCGCGAGGGCGGCGGCGGCGGCTGCGGCGGTTCCTCGATGGCCTCCGGGGTGTCTTTGCGGGCCGGGCCGGCGGCCCCCCTCCCTCGCCGGCCTCGTCGTCCCGCGGCGTCCCGGCGGTCCTCGTCGTCGTCGTCGTCGGGCGGGAGCGAGGCGGAGGCGGCGGGCGGGCGGGCGCCGGGGGGCCCGTCGGGGGGCCCGTCCTGGTCCTCGGGGGGCGCCGCCCAGATCATCCACTCGGGCCACTTCATGGTCTCGTCGCCGCACAGCGAGCACCCGCCCAAGAAGGGCTACGACTTCGACACCGTCAACGAGCAGACCTGCCAGACGTACCGCTTCGGCGGCTGGGCCCGCAGGGAGGCGGCGGCGGCGGGGGCCCCGGCGGGAGGGGCGGGGGCGAGAGGGGCGGGGGGCGCCGGGGGGGGTCCCCGCGACGGCCGCCTCAGCATCGACGCCTCCCTCACCAAGCTCTTCGAGTGCATGAGCCTGGCCTACAGGTGGGCAGGGGGCGCCGGGCGGGCGGGCGGGCGGGGGGCTTTGTGGGGTAGCAACAGCTGGGCAGGGGGATTCGGGGAGGGGGAGATGAGGAGGGAGGGAGGGGACAGAGAGGACAGAGGGGCAAGGGGATCCTGGGAGGTGAGTGAGGGGCTTGGGAGTATCCAGGCCCGAGGAGGGGGATTTGGGGAGGGGGTGATGAGGAGGGAGGGAAGGGAGAGAGAGAACAGATGGGCAAGGGGATCTTGGGAGGGGGATGAGGGGCTTCGGAGTAGCAAAGGCAGAGCAGGGGTTAATTGGGGAGGGGGAGATGAAGTGGGAGGGGCTGGGAGAGAGGAGACAGAGCAGAGGGGCAAGGGGATCCTGGGAGGTGGGTGAGGGGCTTTGTAGTAGCAACAGCTGGGCAGGGGGATTTGGGGAAGGGGAGGGGAGGCAGGAGACAGAGATCATAACTGCAAGGGGATCCTTGGAGGGGGTCTTTGTGGCAAGAAGGGTTGAGGGATTTGGGGAGGGGGGTGAGGGTCTCAGGGGAACAGGAGGGGAGGGGGGCAGCAGCTGCTAGAATATAGCAAAGAAGGTAGTTAGACACCCACAGATAAATCATTTAAAAAAATACCTTTCCAGCCCAGGTTGAGGGTCAGGGGTCTCTCCCCCCCCCCTAATTATGGGATAGTAGAACTCTGCAACCAGCTGTAACGGTCAGCCGGTGTGAGCTGGT
This sequence comes from Natrix helvetica, assembly GCF_964273705.1. Taxonomy (NCBI): domain Eukaryota; kingdom Metazoa; phylum Chordata; class Lepidosauria; order Squamata; family Natricidae; genus Natrix; species Natrix helvetica. Next base: position 13,148,167 of record NC_138564.1, read on the forward strand.
TTCTGAATGCCCGAAATGTGCCCATGTGACCTGGGGTGTGTCCAGCTGTCAGAACTGGGTCATAAGTAGCTTTGGAGAGGGCGGGGGGCGCAGTTTCTGTTGTAACTCTGAACTGTCGCTAAGCGAGGACTGACTTGTGTTGCTGAAACAGAGAGCGGGACTTGGAGACTCGCACCGTGTGGCAGTTTTGTTGTTGTTGTTTTGGTCAGAAACAGGAAGTGAACACCAGTTCATTTTATTTTATGGATTTCTCGTATTTAAGAAAGTTTATAGCAAAAAATGTCACAGATGACACTCACGGGGCACGCTGAGAACGGAGGTGTCTGCTCAGAAATGTGACTGCTTGGCTCAGGGTGAGGGAGCGACCGTCCGGAGGTTGAATCGGGACCGTAAGTCGCGCCGGGGACTTCCGTCGTAACTTTGCAGGTTGCTGAGCCAACGGTCGCAAGTCGAGGGCTCCCCGTATCCTGGATCTTATGAGTGTTTCGGCAAAGAAGTGGTTTTCCCTGGACGTCCGTCGGCCGTGTTCCTAAAAAGCTGCTTTATCAGCCGAAATTCCCCCCTTTGCTCCCCTGCTCAAAAACCCCCTCCCCAAACCTGTTTTCCTGCCGAGAGGAGAATCCGTTTTATGACTCAACGGAGGCAGCCGAGTTTCCTCATTTTAAGCCCCTGGGGAAAATGGTGATTACGGGGAAAGAGGTTAGGAGAGGTCAGCGCAGGTGAAAAACACAACACGGGATGGGATTTATTATTTTATTTTTGCATTAAATTAAATCTGCTGTCCGTCTGTCCTGGAAGCAGCTCCAGGTGGATTTCCTCCTGCCTGGTGTCCTTTTCATGTATTTAATTTTGGTCACTTCTAGAAGTTCTGGTCTTATCTGGAGATCACCTATTTCTGCAGATTTCTCTCCCTCCCTCCCGCTCTCTTTTTCTCTCTTTCCCTCTCCCCCCTTGTTTTCCTCTCTCCCTCTTCTCTTCTTTTCTCTCTCTCTTTCCCTGCCTCTTTCCCTCCCTCTCCTTCCCTCTCTCCCTCCCACTCCTCTCCTTTCCCTCTCTCCTTTTCCCTCTCTCTCTTTCCCTGCCTTTCCCTCCCTCTCCTTCCCTCTCCCTCTCTCCCTCCTCTCTTCTTTTCTCTCTATCCCTGCCTCCTTCCCTCCCTCTCCTTTCCTCTCCTTTCCCTCTCTCCTTTTGTCTCCCTCTCCTTCCCTGCCTCTTTATCTCCCTCTCTCTGTTTCTCCTCCCTCCCACTTCTCCCCTTCTTTCCCCCTCTCTTTCCCTTCCTCTTTCTCTCCCTCCCTCCCTCTCCTTCCTTCTCTCCTTGCCCCTCTCACTCCTCTCCCCTTCTTTCCCTCTCTCCTTTTCTCTCCTCCCCCCTCTCTCTCCTTCCCTCTCTCCTTGCCCCTCTCACTCCTCTCCTCTTCTTTCCCTCTCTCCTTTTCTCTCCCTCTCCCTCTTTCTCTCCCTCTCCTTCCCTCTCCCTCCTCTCTTCCCTCTCTCCCTGCCTCTTTCCCTCCCTCTCTCTGTCTCCCTCTCCTTCCCTCTCCCTCTTCTCTTCTTTTCTCTCTCTCTTTCCCTGCCTCTTTCCCTCCTCTCCTTCCCAGTCTCCTTGCCCCTCTCACTCCTCTCCCCTTCTTTCCCTCTCTCCCTCTTTTCTTTCTTTCTTTCTTTCTTTCTTTCTCTCTCTCTCTCTCTCTCTCTCTCTCTCTCTCTCTCTCTCTCTCTCTCTCCCTCTCCCTCTCCCTCTCCCTCTCCCTCTCCCTCTCCCTCCCTGGGAAGGCTGTGCTGCTTTTAAGCTGGCCGATCGAGATCTTTCCAGAGATCTTCCCAGAGAGAATGCCCGAAGGCTTTCGCGGGAGGAACAATGCTGGAGCCTGTGAGGTGTGACCTGCGATTCCTGAGTTATGTTTTGTGTCACTAATTCACTTCCCAGCTTCGAAGGCTCTTTCCTATCACGGCCCACTTCGTTTCCTGTTTATAGAAAGGTGTTTTTTTTTTTTTTGGCCTGTTGTGAAATACTACGAGGGCCGCTCGGTCGCTATGCAGCCGATTCCTACGAGAACTGGCGTTCAGACTCCTTTCGCTTGTAGGGGTTTAATTTTAAAGGCGGGCCCAGGGCAGGGTTCAAACGGTTTAGAAATAAACTAGTAAACCAGGGGTGTCCAAACTTGGGAACTTTAAGACTTGTGGACTTCACAAGTCTTAAAGTTCCCAAGTTTGGACACCCCTGCTGTAAACGGAGCTGCTTTTAAACCTCTTTGCTGGTGTAGAAAAATGTAGTTTTGGACGGACTAAAAGTAGGCTTCGTGCCATACCTTTGCAAACAGGTGGAAGAGTCCTTGAGATTGTTTTCCTCTGGGTGCAAATAAACCCAAGTGTGTGAAAGACTTCAGGTGCTTTTACGGCTTCCCAGGTGGGAGAAATACCTTGGGCAGCATGAAATTTTAAATTGTTTCCTTCCCCCTAATTAGACTTGGTTCACTTGTTGTTGTTGTTTTGTTATTATTCTTATTTACATTCGTCGTCCTTATACATTTGTTATTCTATAGGTTATAATATACAATTTGGGTTGCTTTATTTTCCATCCCTCCCGCCTGTTATAACACCACCTTACTTTTCCTTTCTTTTCTCCCTCCCTTCTCTGCTTTCTTCCTTCCTCCTCTCCTTTCCCTTCCTTCTCCCTTTTCCTCTCTCCTACTCTTCCTCTTCCCCTTCCTACCCTCTCTTCTTCTCCCTTCCATCTTCCTCACCTCTATCTTCCTTCATTCCTCTTCCTCTCCTCTCCTCCTTTCTTTTTTCTATTGTTGTAGGCGTCTCTTCCAGCTCTTAATTTTTATCTTCTTGGGGTGGTATTTCCGCAGACCCCCAAAACAGTTGAATATCATTTCTTGTTCCCTTTCCTTCTCAAATCTATCCTGATTATGTTCACACACGCCCCTTTGTATCTTACTTTTGAATATATACTTATGTATATTGTTATTTTCTTCCCTATTCCCCCCCCCCTTCTACTTAATGGCGTATTGTCTGGGCCCCATAGCACTTGGGTTTTGAGGAGCTCCTGATCCTTGTTGTAGGGAAAGGACCCATCATCCACTTCCTCTGCGGGGGCAAAACGGAAACCGGCATCTCTGCCCTTGCTCTCTTTTTCATTTCCACACCCAAGTGGGCTTTTTTGGGGGTGCATTGGGGGGGGCTCTGGGGGGGGGAAGCAGCGCTCGGGAAATAAATCCACCTGGGGGAGGAAATGCAGTCTTTGATCCAGTTATCTGCCCTTCGCTCAGAAAACGGGGGAAAAGATTTTGCTCATTTTGTCGCGCTCGTTCACCTCTTCCGCCTGGTAGGATAGAACAAAATGCCGCTCGATAAGGCAGCCACTCCAAAGTGTTAAGTGGAGGCTATTTAGCCTCTCATCGCCGGGCGCCCTCCCCACCGTGCAAAACCAGCGAGATCTTTCCCTGCCTTCCCTGTAAACCACTCGGGCTTGTCTTCTGCTGATAAGGGCCGGCCAGGAATCTGGATTTTGTCCTGCAGTAGATGCCTGATGGGATGGGCCAGGCGCGACTCCCGGGGCAGCTTTCAGCAGAGATCCGCTGCTGGGGGAGAAATTGAAGAGATTGGAGAAGCATTGGTCCAGAATGATATAGGGGTGGGTGGATAGGTAGGTAGGTAGGTAGGTAGGTAGGTAGATGATAGATAGATAGATAGATAGATAGATAGATAGATAGATAGATAGATAGATAGATGATAGATAGATAGATGATAGATAGATAGATAGATAGATAGATAGATAGATAGATATAAATGATGGATAGACAGAGACGTAGATAGGTAGGTAGATAAATGATAGATGATAGATAGATAGATAGATAGATAGATAGATAGATAGATAGATGATAGATAGATAGATGATAGATAGATAGATGATAGATAGATAGATAGATAGATAGATAGATAGATAGATAGATAGATAGATAGATAGATAGATGATAGATAGATGATAGATAGATATAGAATATTTTTATTGGCCAAATGTGATTAGACACACAAGGAATTTGTCTCTGGTGCATAACCGCTCAGCGTACATGCAAAATAACAAAGTAATAATAATCATAATGGCAAAGTAGTAATAATCACAACGATTCCAATAAGAAAAGGTAGCAGAATAGATGAGATCTGTTAATTAATTTAACAGATTAAAATCTGTTAAAGCAGAGGTGGTTAACTATGGCCCCCTTTTTACAACCCATGGACTTGAACTCCCAGAATACCTGGCTGAGGAATTCTGGGAGTTGAAGTCCACAGGTTGTAGGGGGGTCAGAGTTGACCACCTCTGCTTTAACATATTTTTCTTGTAAGGCCTGGACCGAGGCAGGGACGAGAGCTGCCAAGGGATGGCTCTCCATTAATTGCCTAACCCTGATGGCTTCTTGGTCAACCCAGAGACTCTAAATTGCAGGTTTTTTTTTTGCCGTCTCTTCCTCCCTCCCTCTTCAGTGTGTGAGAGGTGAGCGGCTGCTTTTCCAGAGCATTTGAACCAGACCCTCCCTTCCCTTTGATGTATTTATAGACCACTGGGTTGTAGAGAGAACCTGACGTAACCCTCAAGATGACAGAACCGGGCTCAGGTTTCTCCACCTGTCGTATGTCAAAAACCGCCTGGGTCTCGGAGCTGGCGGCCTCGCCCGGCTCCTTTTCCTCCAGTCGGAGGGATCGACTGATGAAAAACTGGGCTGCGATCGTTCTGCAGAAAGATTTTTAGCACGTGGTCTTTACGGTCCAGGGAGAAAGCAAAGAACTTTTGGGGATTATAGTAAAAACCAGACCCCGCGGGCATCAGTTTTCTTTTCATGCCTTGTCACCTTTCGAAGCCGAGACAGGGCTGAGCACCCCTGGCCCTCCGCTCTTCCTCCCTGCAAGCTTCGAAAGGCGATTTTGCCTGAGTGATGGAGCAGAAGAGGAGGCAGCTGTCACGCATGCCCTGTCTAGACTTAAGCCCGTCATGCCTCCGAGTCCTTACAGGATTATTTCAGGAATAATGTCATTAAAGAGAGGAGCAGGTGGGCCTCTAAAAAGCTGTGTGAGCTTTTTCAGCCTACCTCTGTGACGGCCAACCTATGGCACGGATGCCAGAGGTGGCACGGAGAGCCCTCTCTCTGGGCACGCACACCCTCAGGACAGCTGCTGGAGCGCCGGAAACTGACATGAAAACAGCCAAAAAAAAACCAAAATATCAGGCTGTTTTCAGGCCATTTTTGGTCTGTTTTTGGCCATTTTGCAGGCTGTCTTTTGGCACTCCAGTGGAAAAACAAAAAGCAGCCTGAAAATGGCCCAAAAATGGCCTGAAATTCATAAATTCCAAATTCCAACAGTTGACCATTTTTGGGTGCTGCAAAAGTGGGAACTGGCATGGGAAAAAACCAAAAACCTCCCCGCTTTGTGATTTCTTTCGAAGGTTGAGGGAAGGGGAGGGGGGCAAACTTCCGAGCTAGTGATATTTCTTTGTCCTCATGCAAATCTTCTGTGCTTTGTTACAGTGGGACTTTGGTTTCCCCCAAGTGGAAGAACTTCAAAGGGTTGAAGTTATTGTGTCGAGACAAAATCCGACTCAACAATGCCATCTGGAGGGCTTGGTACATCCAGTGTGAGTAACGCCCACCGCTTTGTCCCGGGAGAGCTCTTCAAAACGAAGCCTCCGCGTCTCGGTTAGGACCAGAAAGAGTCCAGTTATTTCCAAACAGCTACGATTGGCTTTTTTTGCGAGATCTTTCCTGATCAAGGGAAGGGAATTTTTGCAACTTGGTTTTGAAAAAAGCAAAAGGGGAGGTCCGGTAAAACATTTATCTTTTAATATATCCGGAAGGAACTGGATCTTAATCTGTGGTTAGAACCCTGTGAAGGATTTGTAGGCATGGAAGACAGTCTTCTGCTGTTGATCAGAAGTGAGATGTGATCTCCAAATCACTGTTTCTGCATGGATTCCAGGAGAATTGCAGTGGGTTGCTTTTTGTGGAAGTTTTATTCTTGTTCTAATATTGTTTTAAACAAAACAATGACTAAGGAGCTTTGGTGCCTCAGGGGTTAGAATACAGGACTGCGGGCTGCTTCTGCTGACTGCTGGCTGCCTGCAATTTGGTCAGTTCAAATCTCACCAGGCTCAAGGCTGACTCAGCCTTCCGTCCTTCCAAGGTGGGTAAAATGAGGACCCAGGTGGTTGGGGGGGCAAGAGGCTGACTCTGTAAACCGCTTAGAGAGGGCTGTAAAAGCACAGTGAAGCGGTATATAAGTGTAAGTACTACTGCTATTGCTAGGAGAGGCATGCATTATGAAATCATGTAAAAGAGAACGTCTGAAGTTGGAAATATCAAACGTGCCCACCAGGAGCCCATCCGGCAAATCCTCTCGCTCTCTTTCAGATCTGGAAAAGAGGAAGAACCCCGTGTGCAATTTTGTGACCCCGCTGGATGGTTCTGTGGATGTTCCTGAAGTACACCAGGTGCGTGCATCGGAACCACTTGTCCCAGCTCCCCGTTTCTTCTGAGTCAATGGGGTGCTTCATGGCCTTTAGTTGCTTCTCTTCATGGGCCTCTGCCGTTTGGAACTACCTGGAGGGGTTTATGGGGAGACATCTGTGGGCGGTACAAATGATCTTGGGCTTCCACCTTATGCTGATAAAGGGTTGAGTTGAGTGTGTTGAGTTGAGTTGGTTGGGTTGGGTTGGGTTGGGTTGAGTTGGGTTGGGTTGCAATTACTTTGATCTCTTCTGTTCCTACCATGTTTCTTCTTTTCCTTTTAGGGTAGCAGAACAAATGAGAAATATTGGAGGCAGAGGATTGATATAGTCATACGAGAATATCACAAGTGGCGAACGTACTTCAAGAAAAGGGTATGTCTTCTTTTGTTTTTTAATGGCTGACCTTTTGGGTACAAATAAGTCCGTTTTGCCAGGGAGATGCCTTCTGAGCTCAGCTTGTCAAGGATCTGAGCAAGGTTAGCAAACTTTGCCCTTTCCTCCAAGGACAGCTGTTTTACGACAATACAAGCTGATCTTCTAACATAGCATCTTCTAACTTTCCCCTTCCTGCTGGGTTGGGACTTCGGATCGGAGAATTCCCACCTAGAGGCTACAATAATCGAGTTGATTCTCTTGTCAAACAAACAGGCCAGGCTCAGTCAAGCAGCAGATAATGGAGTAATATTTTGGGGGGGGAAGGGGGTCTTCAGGGCACCAGAATGGCTGGTCTTGTTTTGTATCTTGTCTGCATAAATTTGAGGTATTGGCTGTGACTTATAGCCCTGCGCTGAACCAATTTGTATTCCATAAAATGGGTGTTTCAAATTCGGTTCCAAGTTGGAGAATTCCTCCTTCCTTCCTTCCTGTTTTGGTTTCACTTTCAGTTATTTCCATTTCCTTCCTTTCTGTTTTCCAGTTACAAAAGCACAAAGATGAAGACCTTTCCAGTTTGGTCCAGGTAAACATTATTTTGGCTATCGCTTTTCCAACGAGCGGATGACTGAAAAAAAGCTCAGATTATATCTTTTAATTGATTGAATAGAGGATCTGCTCCTCCTGAACGCTCAGGTAGAGCACTCTGGAAGCTGGAGGTTTGATAGAAGAGTAGAACAGGGGGAAGGGGGGGAGTCTACTGTAATGAGCAAAATAATCCAATAAACCTCTTTATTGTTAAGGAAAGGATAAGCATAAAATTACAACAGGGTTTGAGGGAATACCATCCCGAAAATACATCAGCTTAGAGTTGAAAAGAGATCGTCACAACAACAGAAAAAGAAAGGAGGAGAGGAGAAGAGAGGAAAGAGGAGGGAAGGAAGAAAGAGGAAATAGAAGAAGGAGGGAAGAGATAGACAGAGAAGGAGAGACGGTAGGAGGGGGAAGAGGAGGAGGGGAGAGGTAAGGGAAGAAGGAAAGGAGGAAAGTAGAGAAGGGAGAGAGGGTGAAAAGAAAAGAAAAAATAGCGTGGTGATAATACAAAATAGGTGTACTGGATGGCAAGCAAAGCGAACCAGAATGTATATTTTAACCTTTTATATGGAAAAAGAAATATGTAAAAGTGATAAAGATAAAGAAGAACAATGTGAATATGTACCTGTAACTATATATAAGAGAATAAAAATTTAAAACTTTTTCTTTAAAAAAAAAACCTCTTTATTGTTTGAATGGAGCACTGAATGGTCTTCTTTTGATTCTGTTCCAAGATAGTCATGATCTAACTCCACTCCTAAATAGGTATCCAAGAGAGATTTTAAAGCACGAGCGTCCAACCTTGGCAACTTTTAAGGCTTGTGGACTTCAACTCCCACAATTCCTGGCTGGGGAGGATTCCATACTGGCTGGGGAATTCTGGGAATGGAAGTCCACCAGTCTTAAAAGTTGCCAAGATTGGACACCCCTGTTTTAAAAGATGAGTACCAATCTTAGCGCTAGAATCAGTTTTCAGTCTCTTTTCTGTCCCCCCGTCCTGCAGGGCGCCCAGTCCCTCCACCAGCTCACCTTCTCCTGTCCTTCCTCCCCATCCCACCCCACAGGACGATGGCTTCTTCAAGAAAGACAGCCCCATGGAACTGGAAGAGTTTTTCACCACTGATGATTACATGTCTGGCTCTTCGGACACCCTCTTCTCCACCCTGTCTAGTCACCAGCTGGTCACCTGGCCAAATTCGAAGGAGAGAGGTAGGGCTCTGCTTTCGCCTCCCTCGGACCTAGTGGCTGCTAGTCCCAAAGGTCCTTTTTTCCCTAAGAGGCAACTGGGTTTCCTCCCCCCCCCCCCCCCCCGAAGGCTTCTCATCCAAGAAGATTCTTCAGCTCTGACTGGATGGCGGGGAGGGGAAGGATTTATATTCCTTGCAGACAAAGCTGGTCATTTGCATCCTTTTTAGCCAGTCGTTGAGGCCACTTGAGATACACCTACAAGTGGCCTCAGCGATTCTCTAAAAGGATGCAAATCAACCCCAATCCTCAAAATTTGCCCCCAAATATCTCCCAAGTCTGCTCCCCGTTATAGATGGTCTTCAATTTCCAACAGCTCATTTAGTAACCGTTTGGCACTGGAAAAAATGGACTTACAGCCAATTTTACATACTTCGGACCCCTGCAATATCCCCCTGGTCACGTGACCTAAATTGCCAACTGACTCTTATATTCCAAACTGAACTAATTCCAGGAGGATGCCTCCTTTTTTGTCCCTGCTTCCTTCGCCCGCCACTTCTGCGAAATCTCATGTTTGGTTTTTTTTTTCCACGTGTTTCTAGCACACCTGGGCAATGCCGACATGATTCAGCCGGGACTCTACCCTCTGCAGCCCAACTGGATGGAGACTCTGGATTTTTTCCCAGGTAAGCCAGAGCGGTTCTGATTTGGCAACCCTTGCCCTTAGACAGAACGGATCCCTGTGGAATTGAAGCGGCTGAAATATTGTCTCAGTCACCAAGAATTATGCCGTCCTCAGTGCTCTCTGAGCTTGGTATATATACACCACTATATACCACTTCACAGTGCTTTTACAGCCCTCTCTCAGCGGTTTACAGAGTCAGCCTATTGCCCCCCCACACACACAATCTGGGTCCTTATTTACCAACCTTGGAAGGACGGAAGGCTGAGTCAACCTTGAGCCAGTCAGAATCGAACTGCTGGCATTTGGCAGAATTAGCCTGCAATGCTGCATTCTAAGAGGAAGGAAGGAAGGACTTCTATACCGCTTCTACAGCCGTCTCTAAGCAGTTTACAGAGTCAGCCTCTTGCCCCCAACAATGTAGGTCTTCATTTTCCCACCTCGGACGGATGGGTAAAGCTGAGTCAACCTTGAGCTGGTCAGATTCGAACCGCCCAAATTGCAGGCAGACAGCAGAAGCAGCCTGTAGTACCGCACTCTGACCACTGCGCCACCGTGGCTCCTAAGGAAGAAGGGAAGATAATCAGGCTTTGATTCTTTTTTGTCCTCTCTTGGTCAGATATTTTCGCCTCTCCAACCACCACTACCTCCAGCCTGACCTCCAGTGCCTCTTTGTCAGGGCCCATCGATCATTGTGCCCAGGTGAGGAAGGGAAGTGGTGGAGCCGAAGTGGGATGGTGAGACATGGGGCGGCACACCCGAGGTCACCGAGTAGCCGGTGCTTTTCCCCTTCGTTCTGTGTGAATCTTCCAAATTTTCCATCCTTGACTTATTTATTGCAGTAGTTTTTCAACCTCGGCCAATTTAAGAGTGTGGATTTCCACTCCCAGAATCCCCCAAAGTCTGGCCTCTCTAGAGGTGGACTGTGATTCCTGGAGCTCAGTGGCTCGGTTTAACCAATACTTATAGTATAGATCTATTTCAAGCTATTTAGCTCTCATCAGCTAGCCATACCCTTACTGGGATTCGAACCTGGGCTGTTTTTACATATTAGGCAGTTGTATTAGCCTCTAAGCCACAAGCTCTCCTCCCTTATCAGCTGAGCCAGGGGAATGATTAAGTGTTATGTCAAAGCACCTGGCATGCCCAAATATGGGACGGAGCATACTACTTCCTTTTTGCCTTTCAGCTCCACCCTAGGAGCCTTCCAGGCAGGAAACCATTTTCTGTGTACATGTACACACACACACACACACACACACACACTTTTTTTAAACAACCCTAACAATAGTGATACAAATAGATATGTATAATTCTAATCTTCCAACAATGTTAGTCTCTTTCCATAATCCTTTTATCATTTTCCCATTAATCCATTTAAACATAAATAACATTTTTTGCCCCCTGTATTTATTACCCCCTACTGAATGCTGTCGTTTCATATTTTAAGCATGGCTCGTTATTCCACCTATAGCTTCAATATTCCAAATGGGTAGGAGTACGAATAACAGCAAATGCTAACAATATTTGGTCAGTCCCGGGAGTATATATCTCAAAATCCCCACAATTTCTAATCCTTACTACTTTAAATTTCAGAGATAAATGCCCTTTATTTATTTATTTATTTTCAAGATTTATAGACCGCCCCCTCTCCCCGAAGGGACTCGGGGCAGTGTACAGGCATCTCATTAAAAACCAGATACAAAAATAAATACCCTTAAATACCCTTAAAATCGAATTAAACCTAACAGCTGTACAGGATAATAAAAGTTAAAAATCAACCTAAAACTAACCCCTAAAAATTTTAAACTTGTATACTTATTGGACCGATAACAGGCCTCCTGTCTTTTTCCAGACGCCGAGCCTCTCCCCGACCGCTTTACGCAGCCTGCTTCCAACCGTCAACCTGGGGGAAGAGCTGGTGGCCCCTCCGGTGCCTGACTCCATCCTCTCCGCTGAACAGTGCCTGGGCCTGAAGAACGAGGGGCCTTGCCTGCAGACCCCCAGCTTCCCCTCCGAGATGCCCCAGACCCACTACCTGCCTCGCTTCGCGCCCCTGGGGCTGCCTCTCCAGGCAGACGTCCCGCCCCAACCGCCGCAGCAGACCCTGCTCTCCTTGAACCCAGAGCTGGCCTTGCAGGTGCCCATCTTCACGCCGTCCGCCAAGCCTTCCGTCATCACCCACACCGCCTCGGCCTCCCCCACACAGAACGTGCAGGCCACCACCTTCAGCCATGGCCCGGCGGGACTCTTGGCCCCCCAGCAGCCGGGGGCAGGGGTGCCGTGTACGGTGGCCACACTCCAGGCGGCGGTGGTCCATCCACAAGCGCTCCTGCACCCGCCGGCCCCCTTCGTCCTCCCCATGGCGGGCCCTGGGCTGCGGGCCAGGAAACCCCAGCAGATTGCCCCCGCCCCCGTGGAGCCCGTGCCTTTGATGCTGAACAGTGCCTTCCTCTCCCCAGGTGAGGGGCTGTGGGCTGGGTGAGTGGGGGGTGTTGGGGACAGGCTCCCGTCAGTCCTCCTAGCCTATCGCCAAGGGAGACCTTTGCTAAGTGAATCTTGCTGCAGTTGTTAAGCAAATCGTGGTAAAAAAATAAGTCTTTTAGTTCCTGAGCACGCACAAAGGGCCTTGAGTGCAATAATAACATTCAATGCAGGTGTTGTGGGTCTCCAGCAGCCAGCATAGCTGGCAGCAGATTCGGAGAGTGGGGAGGATTGGGGAGGATTGGGGAGGAACCTGGGCCAGTCCTGGAGTCTGGGGAAGGCTCTGAGGAGGGCTCTGTGTCAGAGGCAGAGAGGGGGCCAGGATCGTCTGACAGTTATCAGCTGCCTTCAGAGTCAGAAATAAATGAAGCAGAAGAACAGCAGGAGCCTGTTCCCAGTGTGCGCATGTGCAGAGTGGCCAGACAAAGGGAACAGCTAAAGAACAGGGGTCGACTTGGGAGTAAGGCCACAGGTGGATGATGAAGGGCCCCTCCCAGAGGGAGTGAAAGGGGAGGGGTCTTTTGCAGGAAATAATTTGTTCATTCGGTCGTTAGATTGGTTTCAGGAGTGTGAAGATCTGTGCGTGAATCTCAGAGACTCTGTGCCAAGTTTTTCCTTTAACAAAAGGGGTTTTGTCGGGACCAGGACTCTGCCTCCTGCTTTTTGGGGAAGCTTAGGTCAGAAGAACAAATCAGTCCTTGACTTAACGACCACAGTTCAGCTTCTATCGCTAAGCAAGACACAATTTCTCTGGCTAAGAAAGACAGTTGCTAAGTGAGTTTTGCCCCGTTTTACGACCTTCCTTACCACTATTAAGTCACTGCAGTTTTTCAATTAGTAACGCAGTTGTTAAGTGAATCCGGCTTTCCCCACCATTGAGTTTGCTCCTCAAGAAGGTCGCAAAAGGGGATCAGGTGAACGCCCCCCCTCCCCTCTCCCCAAGACACTGTGACTGTGATAAGTATGAACCCCTTGGCAAGCTTCTGAATTTTGATCTGCTGACCATGAGGATACCGGAACAGTCGCAAGGGTGAAAAACAGCCCTAAGTCACTTTTTCCAGTCCTGTTGTAACTTCTGACGGTCACTAAACGAAGGCTGTTTCACTGAAAAGAAGCCGGTCCTTTTTTGTGCCGCTTTCTGCCCTGCAGGAAAAGGCAGGCAAGATAAGCAGTGATTAAATCAAATCTCTCGTGCCACTGCGGCTTAGCTGGGCTTTGTTGACGGGCTCTGTGTGTGTATGTGTGTGTCTGTTTGTGTTGTCGTTTCTTCTCTTCTCAAGTCCGGGACTGCCAGCCGTCAAGACAGGCTTCTCCCCACCCGTCCGAGCAGGGCCTCAGCCCTCAGTCCCCCCAGGGTAACCGGTCCAGGAAAGGCACACCTGAGCCGCAGGTCTCCCTGTTCAAGGTGAGTTGAAATCTTGAAACTTTTCAAAGCCTTTTTTTAAAAAACTAAAAACGTTTTTTAAAAAATTTAAAAACTTTTAAAATGTTTTAAAACACCTTTAAAAAATTTAATTTTTTTTTTTTAAAAATTAGAACCTTTAAAAAAAATTTAAAACCTTTGAAATTTTTTTAAAGCCTTTACAATTTTTTTAAAAACCTTTCAGTTTTTTAAAAAACCCTTTAAATAAAAAAATAATCTAAGTATTGAAGTAATTGGGGGGATGGGGGTGTTGTTTTGTTTTAATGGCCACAGAGTCGCAGAATGAAGCATATCTCGACCGAGCAGAAGCGGAGGTGTAATATCAAGATTGGGTTTGGCACCCTCAACAGCCTGGTCTCCCCAAACTCTAAATCGGTAAGTCATTTCGTGGGGAGAAGGGGGGGGGAATCCCCAAGTGTTTTCCTCCCTTCCTCCTCCCCCTCCTCCTCCCCCCCCTCCCCCTATCTGCTAAGCTTTGCATTGAAGGTCTGTGCTGGGGAAAGCTGCGTCTGAGTAGCAGCCCAAATGATTTTATGGGGAGTTGTCTTCCTTCCTTCCTTCCATCCATCCATCCTCTCCATTGTTCCTAGCCTTCCTTTCTTCCATCCATCCATCCATCCATCCATCCTTCCTCTCATTTTTGTTCCTATCCATTCCTTTCTTCTGTCCATCCATCCATCTATTCATTCATCCATCCTCTCCATTGTTCCTAGTCTTCCATTCATCCATCCATCCATCCATCCATCCATCCATCCATCCATCCTCTCCTTTTCCTATCCCTTCCATCCTTCTGTCCACCCATCCACCCATCTTTCCATCCATCCATCCATCTTCACCTTCGTTCCTATCCCTCCTTCCTTCCTTCTTCCCTCTCCTCCTCCTCCTCCTTTCCCTAAATGCCAGATTTCAGGCCCAGGATGGTGTCCTCCCCCCTCCTCCCTGTCTGAGCTCAATGTGGACCCTCTTTTCGGTGCCCCCACAGATCAGCCACGCCTTGACCCTCCAGAAGACCGTCGAGTACATTGCCAAGCTGCAGCAGGAGCGTTCGCAGATGCAGGAGGAAGCCAGGCGCCTTCGGGAGGAGACGGTGGAGCTGAACGCGGCCATCATGTGAGGGTTTGGAGTAGCTACACCCAGCCTTAGGTCTCCCTTTTCTTGGTTAACTTACTTGATTTCAATGACCATCCCTCTCATAAGAGCCTCTCCGGGCAGCCAACTATCCCTAGAAATGCTGAAAGAAATCATTGTTGTGAATCGTGTCCGACCCATCGCGACCCCACAGTCCATGGTCCTCCAGGCCTTCCTGTCCTCTCCCATCCTCTGGAGTCCGTTTAAGCTCACGCCGACTGCTTGGGTGACTCCATCCAGCCCCCTCCTTCTCTGCCGTCCCCTTCTTCTTCTTTTGCCCTCCATCGTTCCCAGCATGAGGCTCTTCTCCAGGGAGTCCTTCCTTCTCCTTAGGTGGCCAAAGTCTTTGAGTTTCCTCTTCAGGATCCGGCCTTCTAAAGAGCAGTCAGGGTGGATCTCCTCTCGGACTGACCGGTTGGATGGCCTTGCAGTCCAAGGGACTCACAGGAGTCTTCTCCAGCACCAGAGCTCAAAGGCCTCCATCCTTTGGCGCTCAGCCTTCCTTATGGTCCAACCTTCACAGCCATCCATTACGACAGGGAAAACCAGAGCCTTGACTAGACGCCCTTTTGTTGGCAGGGGGGGATGTCTCTGCTTTTTAGGATGCTCTCTAGATTGGCCACTGCTTCCCTCCCCAGGAGCAAGCGCCTTTTGATTCCTTGGCTGCAGTCCCCGCCAAAAAACTATTAACAAAGGGTTAAAAAGCCCTTTCAGGCAGTCTTGCCCGTACGACCACAATTGGGGCTAGAATTTCCATCGTTCAGGAAGGCGGCTGTTAAGTGAATCACCCCTGATTTTATAATCCTTTTCGCCACGGTTGTTAAAGAGAATCACCGCCGTTCTTAAGTGAATTGGGTCGTAAAGAAATCCCGCCTGTTTTTCCCCGCTCGGTCATTGTGACTTTGGCTTTTGTTCCCTTCTCTCCTTCCGGTCTGAGGATTTCCGTGACTTTTCTCTCTCTCTTTCTTCTTCAGCTCCTGCCACCAACAGTTGCCCGCCACGGGGGTCCCCATCACCAGGCAGCGGTTTGACCAGATGAGGAGCATGTTTGAAGAGTACGTCCGGAACCGGAGCCAGCAAAACTTGAAATTCTGGATTGTATCCTCCTTTGGTGTGGGTGGAACTGGGGAAGACCCGAAGGCCGAACAGGGGAAGAAGAGAACTTGGATGTAATTTTTGTCAAGGGAGGACAAATGGATGGACTGGTGGATGGACAGGTGGATGGATGGATGGCTATACATATGGATGGATGGATGGATGGATGGATGGATGGATGGATGGATGGATGGATGGATGGCTATACATATGGATGGATGGCTATACATATGGATGGATGAATGGATGGATGGATGGATGGATGGATGGATGGATGGATGGCTATACATGATGGATGGATGGATGGATGGATGGATGGATGGACGGACCGACGGACGGATGGATGGATGGGTAGATGGATGTACGGGTGGATGGATGGGTGGGTGGATGGACAGGTGGGTGGGTGGGTGGACGGATGGATGGATGGGTAAATGGGTGGATCGATGGACGGATGGATGGATGAAATGGAAGGATGGATGAACGGATGGATGGATGGAGCTGGAAAAAATACTAATTTCTGTAGAACCTCCTGTTTGTATTCTTGATTGACATTGCTCCCCAACTTTTCATAGTTCTGGAGAAGCTTGAGGAGCTTCATAAACCAATAAAGCTGGTGGGACTTTTGCCTGGTACCCTGCGTTCCAGCCCTCTTCCCCCCCCTCCCAACCAGGTGTCCGGAAATCCCAAGCTCTGTCCAGTTGGCGCCTTAACCCGTGTTTTCCTGCAGTTCAGCGTCATCATTGAGCCTTTGTTCGAAACTTTCAACGATATGGTGTCCACCACCAGCCTGCAGGAGCTGAACCGGACAGCCTTGGTATGGCTGGAGAAACACTGCTCGCTCCCTGTCCTCAGGCCCAGTAAGTTGAGTTGCTCACCAGAATCTTCTCCATTGTCTGGAATGTCACGGGAATTAACCGGGCTGCTTGGTCTTGTTTTGCGTCCTCTCTTCTCCTAGTGGTCCTGAACAGCCTCCGTCACTTGAGCACCACAACCTCCATTCTCTCGGACCCGTCCCTCTTGCAAGAACAAGCCCTTCAGGCCTTGGGCAAACTCCACAAAAACCCCGGAGAAACGTAGCAGGAGACGGCGGGGTCAACCACGGCCGACATCCCTGCCTCAATAGAGACTTCTCCAGTTTGGGACTTCCTCCTGCTGGCTGAGAATACAAGGATCCGCTTCCCCACCAGGTGGAGGGCACCCAGCTGCAGAAGGAGGGACTCCACCGTCAGGGACAAGAGGCAGCATCCAAGAGGTCCTCCAACGTTGCTGCCTCTGCTTTGGTTGGTCGAAGGTGAAGAAAAGCAAACTCAGGGAAACTCGTTTCCAGCAATAGACGCGACCCCTTCGGCGCAAACTCTCTGAATAATATGCAGTAGGAATAAGCTTTTTCCTTCCAGCCTGACCTCAGGTCACCATGGGCGGGGTGGGTTCGCAGAGGTTAGAACGCAGCGTTGCAGGCAAAACTCCGCCCCACCGCCTGCCGTTCGGTCCTGGCGGAGCACAAGACTGACTCAGCCTTCCATCCTTCCCGAGGTGGGTCAAAACCAGGAGCCGTTGAGTAGAATTGCAAGCCCGTGGCAAGGAGGGTTTGCGGTGTGCAAATCAGGCTCTGCGTTGTAAGTTGCTCCAGAGGGTGCTGTAAAGTGGTATAGAAACCCCAAATGCCGTTGCTGTTGGAGAGAAGGAAGCGGAGGAGGCTAAAATATCTCCTGGCTTAACTAAGATGGAAGCTGAGATCTGAAGGCCTTTCACTTTAGTTTACTTTAGTGGCATCGCACCTTGTACAACGAAATTGAAGGCCATCTCCGGTGTGCAATGACAGTTCAGGTTGTGGCTGTTAAGGAACCATGTGCCGTCATTAAGCACAACATCAGGGGGTAGTTGGTTTCCTCCTTGACTTGATAACAATGCAATAGCAGGGTTGGAAGGGACCTTGGAGGTCTTCTAGTCCAACCCCCTGCCTAGGCAGGAAACCCCATACCATTTCAGACAGACGGCGATCCAACATCTCCTTAAAGACTTCCAGTGTTGGGGCATTCACAACTTCTGGAGGCAACTTCTGTTCCACTGGTTAATTCTTCTAATTGTCAGGAAATTTCTCCTAAATTCTAGATTGCTTCTCTCCCTGATTAGTTTTCACCCATTGCTTCTTGTTCTACCCTCAGGTGCCTTGGAGAATAGCTTGACTCCCTCTTCTTTGGGGCAACCCCTGAGATATTGGAAGACTGCTATCATGTCTCCCCTAGACCTTCTTTTCATTAAACCAGACTTGAATTATGGGAAGCTGGAGTTAAAAAAGGGACAAAAACATGTTATTATTTCCCTCCCTCCCCTAATTTAACCATAGAAGGGACGCGGTGGCTGAGTGGCTAAGATGCTGAGCTTGTCAATCACAAAGGTCGGCGGTTCGAATCCCCAGCGCCGTGTAACGGAGTGAGCTCCCGTGACTTGTCCCAGCTTCTGCCAACCTAGCAGTTTGAAAGCACGTTTAAAAAACGCAAGTAGAAAAATAGAGACACCACCTCTGGTGAGAAGGGAACAGCCTTCCGTGCGCCTTCGGTGTTGAGTCATGCCGGCCACATGACCATGGAGACGTCTTCGGACAGCGCTGGCTCTTCGGCTTTCAAATGAAGATTAGCACCGCCCCCTAGAGTCGGGAACAACTAGCATATATGTGCGAGGGGAACCTTTACCTTCATTTTAACCATCATACCTGTAATAGCTATCATTTTTTCTCCTCCTGTTAGACAATAATGTGGATCAGAATCTTGGTAGCAGAAGAGACTGTTAGCTCCTTGAGCTCAACTCTTTGACTCAAGCCCCCTCAATCCCTTTTCTAGCCTAACCGAGGGTCTTGGGGGAGGGGTCCCATCTGCCTTAGCAAAGCCCACTTGTCTCAGCCCACCCACAGCAGGCTGTCTAGTGGAGCCTCTTTCCACAGCTGTACTTTTGCACATATCAATGCAATTTCCCCTCCCTTCTTTGGGGCGCAATAATAATTTGAAAGTGCAGGAGAAGAACAAAAACGGACAGTCAGCTTAAGAACATAAGACAACCAGCCAAGGTCTCGTCTCCTCCAGGATCGTCTTCCTGCCGTAGCCATGCCGGTGTCTTCTCGGAAGTTCACGAGGAGGCCCCCCGCTGAGGGAATGTCCCCTCTTCATATCTCCTATCTCACTTCTTTGTATGTATGGGATGCACACAAATCTTGGACAGTGGCCTTCAAAGAAACTGTGCCCTCTATGGTAACCGGTTCTGAATTTCCCACCAGGATTGTCCATCAGAAGTTCTTGAGTATTGGCCTCAAGCGAGGAAGATGTCCTCCTACTTCACCCACTCCATACGATATGTTCTACCAGCCTTGAGGGAGAAGGGGCTTTCCATCCACAGAGCAGTAGAACGAGATGGGTAAACAAATCTTGATCGCACTAAAGATTGACCCAGACTTCTGAACTTTATGGGGACAGAGATTATCTCTTGGGTAAGATAAGTTTGGTTCTCTCAAAGTACGATAAACAGCAAGCTCGGTTGTCCTTCAGATCACAACTGTTGAAAAGGGGTTGTCTTGAAAGAAGGCTTTGTGATTTAAGCTCAAAAATGCTCTCCGTTGAACCCAAATCCACCTCATCTCCAGGCACCAAAGGAGAACAATGCCACTTTAATGCTCTAGAATGGTCTTCCTTGAACTTGGCAGCTTTAAAGCGGATGGACTTCAACTCCCAGATTTCCCTAGTCAGCCATGTTGGCTGTTGAATTCTGGGAGTTGAAGTCCACTAAGCAGCTGGAGAATTCTGGGAGTTGGAAGTCCGTCCATGTTGGCTGGGGAATTCTGGGAGTTGAAGTCCCATCTGTGGTGGTCGATGGGGAAACGCTGCTCTCCACCCAGAAAGCTGGGTCTGGGTAGGCATCGCATTGGCTCAACTTCACCTCTTCCCTCTTCTACCACAAACTGCACAATCATTTTGGTCACCTGGGTGGAACAGAAGTGAGGAGAGGCGTGCTTTGGAACAGCTTTGTAAAGTTATTGCTAATGCAGTTTCAATATTGTTCTCTGAGGGTTTCGGACTGATTTTAATCTGCACCAGGCAGCCTCCCAAAAATGCATTTCTTTTTAGCAATGCAATCAGGATTTGAGCCTCTGGGGAGTTCTTTTACCTCTGCTGCGTCTGAAATCACTGTCTGGGCAGTTTGTGCTACATATGCAAGCCAAAAAAATAATAACGATGATGATGATGAAGAAGTTTGTGTAACAAATATGTGTTTGTTTCTTCCTTGTTTTACCAATCACATTTTTTGGGGAGGCTGCAGAGTTAAGTCGCTGCCTTGTTATCTACATTTATCATGCATGAAACTTCAATTCTGTGGCAATTGCTTTCGTTTCGATCTTTCGATAACTTCACTGCGTGTTTTTTTTTTTAATGAGACAGCAGAAATAAAATGCTATTTTTGAGGAAAAAGAGTGGTTTTCTTCCAAGCTTCAAACGCGTAAGTTTTTTCCCCCTTATCAGCTCACCTGCCTTGGAATTCTAGACAATCAGCTTCCGAAGGGTGCAACCTTTGAACCCAGCTGCAGGAACATCTGGGACCCTCATCCATTTAAGCCCCCCCCCTGGGGTGAGGAGGTCAGGGGGCAAATGGGTGTCTTAGCTTTCCCACCTTTCCCCTCCCCCATTTTTTTAAAAAACCATTTTTTATAGAGTTTATGGAGTATTGTAAAATACAAAAGTAAATAGAAGAGCTGATAGATGATGGGGGGGAAAAGAAAAGAAAATGAAGCATTCACTTCTGACTCTCAGCAAAATAAGGCATTAACATCAAAGCACAACTTTTAGCTGTGTCGTCATAATATGAACAAGCCATTTCTATAAAGATATATCAGTCTAATCCCGTGATGGCAAAAACTATGGCACGCGTGCCCAAAGTGTCACACACAGCCATTTTGCCTGGCACACGCAGCATCAGCTGTTCCAGGTTGCCGGCCTCATATGCACCCCCCCCCCAATCAGCTGGTCTTTATCCATGCGGCAGTAACAGAAATTGGAAGAGCTGTTTTCTGGCATGCACATGTTGCTCACTGGCAAGGCAGTAACCAGAAGACTGGCTGGCTGGCGCGCATGCGTGTATTGGGAACCAGAAGGCGCGCATGTGTGTATTGGGGCGCGCATGCCCCCTGGGCAACTCCACTTCTTGATCGCGGCCGTTGTTCTCTTTTCGGCGCTCGGTGCCAAAAAGGTTCTCCATCACTGGTCTAATTGGTTAAAACCTAAAATCAAAGTTTCATTCTTTTCCACCTCCAGCACAAAGTTCAGAAGTGGTTTCCATGTGGAAGCATGGGTACTTAACGTTCTTTTCTTCTATCAAAGTGGTCAGTTGTGCTATTTCCACCACTTCCATCCACTTCTGCATCCGTGGCGGGAATCAAAATGCCCTTCCGTTTTTTTGCACGCACCATCGTCTTGCTGCTGTCAACATACTTCGTAACAAAAGTCCCAGATTTTTTCCTCCAATTTTTTTTTAAAAAAAGCAAAAAAAAAATTGGGGAGGGGGCCTTCCACCAGGATTCCACAAAGAGGTTTTGGAGAGAGACTGTGAAACTTTCTTGCTTTCATGTGGTAGACAAATGCATCCTGTTTAGATCAGCTCAAGAGTTTCGAAAGTTGTCAAGTGGCAAAAAGAGAACTCAGTGTGGTTCAAATGCGCCAAGCCTGAGAGATGTGACCCTGCTGGGTGCCTCATTTCTTACCCTTGTAAGATGCACATAAAACCCACACTTGATGGTTTGATTGACAGGTGGGTTATGAAAACAGGGCTTGCCTATAGAGCTTGAAGTTAAGAACAGAGTTGGACGGGACCTTGGAGGTCTTCTAGACCAACCCTCTGCCTAATCAGGAAACCCTATACCATTTCAGACAATTGGCTATCCAACCTCTTCTTTAAGATTTCCAGTGTTGGGGCATTCACAACTTCTGGAGGCAACTTCTGTTCCACTGATTAATTGTTCTAACTGTCAGGAAATTCCTCCTCAGTTCTAAGTTGCTTCTCTCCTTGATTAGTTTCCACCCATTGCTTCTTGTCCTGCATTTATGATGGTGTAACTAAGCAAGGTCAATGGGGAAAGTTGGATTTATTTTAACAGCTGCAGTGGTTCGCTTAACAACAACTGTGTGCCCCAAAAGATTGTAAAATGGGGGGGCGACTCTCTTTAACAGCTGCCTTGCTTAGCCGCAGGAATTTGGGGCTTGGTTGTAAGTTGTAATTATTTTCATCCAGCAAACTACCTGGGGGAATTAGTAGTGGGCTCCAAACTTCTAGAATGATTTTCAAGAAGTGGAATTTAAACCCAGAATCCAATTCGAAATGGTAACTTTGGCCTCTTAATGGAGGAGAATAACTAAAACCCCAGAAGACAGAAATAAACCGAAAGAGAGCCCTCAAATTGCAAGAAGGAAGCATTCCGTTTTTGTATACAAGTTTATTTATTTATTATGCATAGATACTGTTTTTACTTTTAAGACACGATTCACTTAGAATTAACACATTAATTGAAAACAGTAAACTTAATCTTCAGTAGCACCTTAACAACATTTCTTAAATTAAAATACTCCCAATTCCTTCAGTTGATCATCCAAATATTTTAAATAGATTTAAATATAATAAAATAACTGGTTTCCCTTTGGAACCAATAAAACTCTTCTCTCTGAGAAATAGTAAATGAAATATTATCAACTATGATTTAATTTTTAATTTAAGTTATATAAAGTGATAAATATACAAAAATAGCAGAACTATAATAAATTACCTTCCTTCATTTAGTAAACTTCAGTTTTAGTTTTTTGGTTTTTTTTAATTACCCTTAGCTTTACACACTTCGCTTGGGCTTTTCTGGGCCAGCTTTAATTTTGAACTCAAAAGCTTGTGTAGGAAGGTTTTGTATATTTCGAAAATATAGTGAAACATGTTCTCTCTTGAGGCTCTCTCCGCTTCCTCTCTGTACTTGGGACAATCGAGCTGGTCCATTTTGTCCGAGGCTTCTTCCGAGCAGGTGTGGTTCAAATAATTATTCTGATACACAATCACCAAGGAGAACTTCTCCAACACGGGTTTCAGCAGCTCATCCTCCTGATGTATGTCCTTCCAAATGTCAAAAAGCTGTTTGACATCCTGGAGAATTTGACATTCTTCTTCCTCTGCTGATTTGGTGATGTTGCAGCCTGATTGGGAGAACTCCGTTTTCATTTTTGCCTTTGCTTCAGGAGACAAGTGCTTCTTATCCACCTGCAGGAAGGGAACCAAAGATTGGCGTCAGTTCACGTTGGCTTCCTTCCCACCCAACAGCAGCCTATGTTATATTGTCCTTCCTCCAGATGTTCCCCTGGGCTTTCTGTCTGTCCCCTGACCCAAAGTAGAAAGAAGTGAGACTTTGGGAAGAATTCAGAGAAGAGCAACTAAGATGGTCCAAGGTCTGGAGACTAAAACGTGTGAAGAACGGTTGCAGGGATTGGGTTTGGCCAGTCTAGAGAAAAAGAAGGACTAGGAGGGACAGGATGGCAGAACTCCAGAATTTTTGAGAAGCTGCCACAAAGAAGAGGAGTCCACTTATTTTCCAAAGCACCAGAAGGCAGGACAAACAATGGATGGAAAGTAATGAAGGAGAGAAGCTGCCTGGAATTAAGGAGAAACTTCCTAACGGTGAGGACAATTAACCAGTGGAACAGAAGTTGCCTTCAGAGGTTATTGGTGCTCCATCACTGGAGGTTTTAAGAAGAAACTAGGCAGCCGCTTGTCTGAAATTGTATAAGGTCTCCTGCTTGAGCAGGGGGTTGGATTAGAGGACCTCTAAGGTCCCTTAACGTCTGAAAGGCACTCTTAAGAAATAAAGGAGCTCTGGTCTTGCACGAGATGGAGGGGAAGGCAGACACCTCAACATGCTAAACAGGAAGGAGGAATGGAAGCCCAAAGACTCTTGAGGGTTCAGGGGCTCCACTTCGAGGGGAGGGGCCATCGGTCCAGCATACTTACGAGTTTATAGTTTTGAAGTAACTCTTCTGCTTTACAATACAGTTCACTCAACACACGAATATCTGGCTCTTGCGGCGTTGGGGTGGGTGTTGGCCTTCCCTGGCTGCCCCACAGGATGATCACCAACAGGGTCATTTCTGTCGGGGAAAGCAAATGAATGAATGATGAGTCCTGGGAAACAAGGCCCAGGGGCTTCGGGGAATCCATAGGAAAACACAACTTCTTTCTGTCAGAAAAGTTTCCTCTGAAATCGGATCCCTTCCCCTCCTTCTGAATCCCTGCAGGAGGCTCCTTCCTTATTGCTGATGATCAGGAGTGGAAGATGGAATGGACCAGCCCATCCTGTTTATCGCACGCCCCCTTCCCAATCCTGAAGCTCTCCAAATAGCTTTGCCCACCATCATTTCCATTTCAGCCTTTTGCTTTTTGTTTTTCTTTTAAACAGCAAGGCACTCTAAGGAAAATCCCCCTTGGTACCCCCGACCTATGAATATTCATATTTGATTAGTGATAAAACATGTTTATTAATCACCCATATTACCCCCCCTCCCCCCCAGCATAAAAGTTAACCTTGGCCATTTTAAAACTTGTGGACTGCAACTTCTAAAATTCCCCAGCCAACATTCTGGAAGTTGCAAAGCGGACAATGAGTTTGGGCTGCAATGCCCTCGCTCCTTCCATTAAATCATTTCAGGATCTGCCTGACTTTTAATTCTGGATTGGTTTTTGAAAGACGTCCAGTCTTGGCATAAAAACAAAGAGGGCACAGAGAGGCCCCTGCTCTCCCCCATTAGCAGTGGGGTAGGAGTGCAGCCATGGCCATTTTCAATGGCCAAAACCCTACCTGTAACAAAACCATCCACTGGTCCCAAAATCTTACCTTTAAGCATGGTGAATGAAGTGCAGAGAGTTTAGAAGTCTCCTTCTGTTTTCACTTAGCTGTTCTGAGTTGGCTTGTCTGCTTCGGCTGCCGGTCTCACCGTATTTAAGCTCCCTCCTGAGGAAGATGCCTATCTGTTTCCTACCCTGACGAAGCGCCCGCGAGCGATTGCGATCAGTTTCCTAAGATAATCCTCGACAGATTTCCCACACGAGGCGTGTCTGGGGGGAATTGCCGTGATGGTGTCAGCCTGAAAGATGTGCTGGAAGTCCAGTTTCCGCTGGTCCGATATCCCGAGATGGATCCGATGGTGGCGGGCATCCTGTCCAAAAGGGACTTTGGAGGCCCTTGGATGGTTCCTTCCGCCATCTTGGTTGGGTTGACCCTTCCTTCACTGCAGAGACCCTTAACCTTGGATTCTGCCCACCTCAAACTAAAGAAGAGCATTTATTTGATCAGATAAATAAAGGGGGAGGGTCTTCATTAGATCCCAATATCCATCTTATGGACGATGGACTGTTGTGTAGGCTTATATTGGGTAACGGGATTTGGCCACCGCATCCAAAGTTAGCTAAACTGGTCAGTTTAAGTTTTATTATATCAATTGGAGTTCTTACACAGACCGTTGCTCTTTTTTAAAAATAGAAAACCTCTCTTTCTCTCTCTCGGCCACGGAAATTACTCAAAGATATACTGATAACAGGCAAAATCAGTCAGCCTTGTTGTAATCACCTCTGCGTATTTCTTTTTTTCTAGTAAAAGTGACTGCTTCCTTTCCATTCACCCAGGAATTATACTGTGATGCTTTCATGTAATTTCCACTTGAAAAATTCCATTTTACTTTCTAGTGCCGGAGAAAGTCAGAGAAGCTGGACATTGTAGAACCTGAAACTTTCTCCTTCTCCTCCTATTAAAAACAGGGTCAAATGTTGTTTTCTTGGGCCAAGGCTGGATGTAGCTGTTCTGGCCGAGACTTCTCGAGAGCCTGAAACCAACTCCTGGTCCCAACAAAAACCCCTTTTATTAATTGACTGTGAATTCTGCTCTGTCGCCTCCAGCAAAGTCTTTCGAGGGAGGATTTACAGTCACAGACCTTCTCTGGCTTGGAGAGCTGCCAGGATGATCTCTGCAGAACTTGGCCAGGAGTCTCAAAGAGTCCCGAACCAATTAAGTGAACCAATTGTCTCCTGCAAACTCCACTCCCCTTTGGCTCCTCTTTTATTCCCTATGGGAGTGGCCATTCATCGTCCACCTGTGGCCTCACTCCCAAGTCGACCCCTGTTCTTTAGCTGTTCCCTTCATCTGGCAACTCTGTGCATGCGCACACTGGGAACAGGCTCCAGCTGTTCCTCTGCCTCACTGACATCTGACTCCGAAGGCAGCTGAGAACTGTCGGACGGCCCTGGCCCCCTTTCTGCCTCCGACACAGAGCCCTCATCGGAGCCTTCCCCAGACTCCAGGACTGGCCCATCTTCCTCACCAACCTCCTCACTGTCCGAATCTGCCGCCAGCTCTGATGGTGGGCCATAATAGTAGCACACATTTATAATGCTAGAATTGAAAAAAATATTCCCTATTATAAACATTGGATCTTGCAATTGAGAGATGAGTAGGGCTTTTCATCTGATAATGGCTCAGTGGTATCCACCTGGTGAGAAGTATCGAATTCCATTCTTCCCTCTTTTTCCAAAAATATTTTAGGGTTGCTGATAGAAGACAATATTTGGTGGGGAGCTTGATGCTCTCTGAGCTTGGTGGTTTTCTTGCAGATGTTTTATGACCCAACCAGGTAACCTCATCAACACCTATCAAGAAAAGCAAGCTCAGGGATGACCAAGCACCTCGCGGTACAGGGTTAGATATGGGGGCTTTTTCACGGTGGGAATTTGACCATGTTCCTAGACCCAAACTTGATTTGTTACAGAATGTTAGCCAGGATTTCACCTGCACAAACCTGAAGTGCATGGAATTATTTTTGCACGTATAATTTCTTTAATAGAAAAAAAGCTTCTCTCCTGCACAGACAGTGGATTTTGAAGAAGCTCGTGAGGTGGGGACAGGTTGTGTTTTTAAAGGCAGGTAAAGCTTCTTCTTTTTTAGTGGAATAATTTGTACCTCAGTAACTGCATCATCTGCAAAACAAGACATTTTTCTCAGCTGTTTTATGAAGATTTGGTCATTAGAAATGTCCCCTTTTTATTAGTTTGGTGGTCGTTCCTTCCTTCCCTCCCTCCCTCCCTTCCTCTACCTCTCCTCTCCCCCTCTTTCTCTCTCTCTCTCTCTCTTTTCTTTCCTTCCTTCCTTTTCTTTTTTCTTCCTCTCTCCCTTTCTTTTTTTCTCTTTCTTTCTTTCTCTTTCTTTTTTCTCTTTTCTTTTTTCCTTCCTTCCTTTTCCTTCCTCTCCCTCTTTCTTTATCTCTTTCCTTCTTCCCTTCCTCTCCCTCTCCCCCTCTCTCTTTCTTTCCCTTTTCTTTCTCTCTTTCTTTTTTCTTTCCTTCCTTTTTCTTCTTTCTTCTTCTACCAACACCAATGAACTCTTGGGGAGTTCACCCACACCCCACACCTCTGTTCATATCTACAGTCACCCTGCCACCTGAACACAGCGTGGGGAAAAACCCCTAAGGATGAAAGAAATGCTTCTGGTTTTTTTTTCCCCTCTTATTATCATTGTGAAAAGCCCTAGTCATGATATCTCATGGAAACAATTTCTTTCAATCCCTTTTCCTTTCCCCATTTCTGAAGGTGGGAAACCTTAGTCAGCCTTATTAGAAGTCCAGATGTCATCAGTCGGTATCAGGGGCTGCATGAGGGGAGCTTATCTGCAGAAATAGGAAGAGAGAAAGAGATAGCAGATGGATGATGATTTTTAATTTGCTCCATGAAACCAGCATCACCACAAGAAGTGGAAGGAGGGGGAAATTCGGTTATGCATCTCTGCAGGAAAATCCAAGGGCAAAAGTCGCATTTTAGAGAGCCAGAATTGCGCCTGAGAATGAAGGACCTTGCATCGGGGGTAAAATGGGACGATTGTCGTTGGTTCCGTGAACCAGTCGTAAAAAAAACAGCTTCCGAGGATCGCACGATTCAGCTGTGAGCCACACAATCATCCGAAGCTCCCCCCCCCTACTTTCTAAAGCATTTTTTCCCTGTCTATTCGCCCGAACCGGCAGGAAAAAAAGGCTTTAAAAAGTGTAAAAAAAGGTTCCCACAATCGCACTGCTGACAGCTGAACCTTTTTTCCCCCCATTTCTTAAAGCCTTTTTTTCCTACCGGTTCGAGGGAATTAAAAATGCTTTAATTTTTTTTTTTAAGTTGGCCATGCCCACCTAGTCACATGACACCCCCCCAGCTAGCCACGCCCAGCAAGCCACGCCCAGAGAACTGGCGGCAACATTTTTTACATTTCCCCACTGGCTTTCATCCAATGAATCCGATGACATCACAAAGGTTCGCAACAACATTAGCCACTTTCAGGCATCAACTGTCTCTCCCGATGAAATCATCGACACCTCCCGTGACGGCCCTGAGTTCAAGAACAGCAACGGCCCGGTGGCCCCACGCTTCTGCAGAGCCGTTTGCAAGAGTGAGTCCCGCAAACACAAATTCATTTACACAATAAACTCACGGGCCAAAAGCTGCATTAACCATAAGAAAGCTCTGACCTATCCATACTGCAACGTGCCCACGAGCTCCGCTCAGATCTCAAAAGATGCCAGGACGAAGGAGAGACTGACCTATACATCGACTACCTGCTGGCTGCATCAAACGCAAGTGTCTGGGTTCCAAACAGCATCCAAAAGTAAATCAGAGTCCGAGGCAAAGGATTCCTCAAGGTTCCCATTTATGAAGAGAGCCATCTTGGCACATCTGGGAAAACCCGAATCTGAAAGCCTCCCGGTTTTCCCCAATTAGTTGAAAGTTCAAGATCTCGCCCCCACGCCCACAAGTCCATCCCATGGTCCAATCTTCCACTGCCACACTGGCAGCTTCCACCCATCCAGTTCTGGCCAGGTGCAGAGACGAAGGATGACCTTGGCTTTCTAGAAAGAATGTTGTTATGGCTACATATTATCTAACTCTGTACAATCCCCAACTCCCATTTTCCCACAATAGAAAATGCATAGTAGAATCAGAAAACGTGGCAGGCCAAAGACCCCAAAGAAAAGATGGCTGCAGGCTTGACAGCAAGACCAACGTCCCACACTCCAACCCCCCCCCCGGCCAACTACCCAAACTAGGCATGCACGCCCCTAACTTCCCCCAGCCCACCCCTACTGACCTTAAATGCAAGCTACTTAACGCAAGAAGCCTCGCAAACAAACTGCCTGAATCCCTCCTCTTAGTAAATACGGCTCTATTCGACCTTATATTTGTCTCTGAGATGTGGGCATCCTTCCCAGTCTCCATTACCACAGTAAGGGACTATCAGGTTTACCGGTCCAACCGTGAAAACCGTAGAGGGCGTGGTGTCGGTAACTTTTTATAGAAGTTACCGACACCACCCTCTCTGCAGATTTCACGGTTGGACCGGTAAACCTGATAGTCCCTTACTGTCCCTAGATCTGAAAAGGATTCATGTTACACATGAACTCGCTTTCTGAGTCCACCGTCTGCAAACTGTCCTTAAATACCACATTTCGCTTCTTACTATGTTACGGAGTCCCTGATTACAACCTCGTACGTGCGAACAAGCTGACTTCACTACTAACGTGGGCAGCCTCCTCCTCCTCCTCCTCCTCAGCCTCTTATCTTTCTTCGTGACCTCAATTTACCTCTTGTGAATTGGACCCTAAAGGAATGCACAACTGAACCCATGCATGCAACCCTGTACAACGCCGTTACTAATCTGGGACTAGATCAACTGGTAACAAACCACACTAGAATCAACAACGGCCTTGATCCTAACTTCCGCAACAGTGCAAACTCAGTTTATGGTGTACAAATGAAAGAACCCTTTTCCAACAGCGATTGACTTTTGTCTCAATTTATGTCCTTGCAAAGAGGGTCATAACGCTGGAGCCGCGAAGTATAACTTTAAAAAAGCAAACTAGTCTAGTGAAAAGAAGGACTGGGGGGGACGTGATAGCAGCCTTCCAATATTTGAGGGGCTGCCAGAGAGAAAGGGGGGGATGGGTCAGGCTGTTCTCCAAAGCACTGAGGGCAGGAGAAGAAGCAATGGGAGGAAAACTCATCAAGGAGTTTTCCTGACAGAACAATTATCCAGTGGAATGACTTGCCACCAGAAGTTGTGAATGGCCCAACACTGAAGGTTCTTAAGAAGAGATTGGACAGCTATTTCTCTTAAATGGCATAGGGTCTTCTGTTTTTGCAGGGGGGTGGACTAGAAGACCTCCAAGCCCTCTTCCAACTCTCTTATTCTGTTATCCCATTGCAATTTGATGGCTCCATTTTTGTTATGGTTTTATCTTCATTTAGTGTTCTTGTGTAGTTCACAGATCTTAGATATATGTCAAATAAATAGAAGAATGAATGAGGGAATGAGGGAACTCCATGCTTCTGGAATGCTTGTCAAGAAGATGGAATTTAAACCTGGAATCAAATGTGAAATTATGTGGCATCATAGCAGATGGGAATAAGTAATATCCCGGAGAACAGAAGCAAAATAACTAACATATAGTTTCCAAATCATGAGAAGAAACCATTTTTTTGTATATTTATTTGTTTATTGCATATAAATACTGCTTTTCCATTAAAGACACGACTCACTTAGAATTAACATATTAATTTAAAATAGTAAACTTAATCTTCAGTCGCACCCTCACAGCATTCCTTAAATTAAAATACTCTCACTCAAGAACATCTTTTAAATACATTCATTCGGTGGATAATTTAAATAATTTAAATAGATTTAAATTTAATAAAATAATTGGTTTCTCTGTCAAACCAATGGAACTGTTTCTCTAAGAAATACTCAGTAAATGAATTCTATTATGAATATATATTCATATTATGGCTTAAAGCTGGTGTTTTTGGCTTAAAGGCAGCTCCGGCCACGCTTTAAGCCCAAAACACCAGCCTGAGGATATATATATTTATATATTTGAAATAAAGATTATATTAATTCATTTAGTAAAATTCAGTTGCAATTTCTTAATTAATCCGTAGATCCACACACGTCTGTTACATTTTTTTGTTCCTCAGGTAACTTTGAACGCCAGAGGATGAGTATGTGGTCTCTAAATAGCTCAAAAATATAATGAAACTTGTTCTCTAACTCGGGCTGGTTGCTGCGGTACTTCGGGCAGGTGATGTGTGATGGGTCATGTGATGCTTCTTTCAGACAGGTGAGGCTTTCCTGAAACTGAAGGACCTGGGTCAACAACTCCAATACAGGTTCGAGCAGCCCCTCCGTTGGGTAGGTGTCCTTCAACCAGAGAAACAGTGCGTGGAATGACAGGAGAACTTGGCATTCTTCTGCTAACTCGGTGAAATTGCAGCCTGGTTGGGAGAAGGCGGATGCCAAGACTGGTCTCGCTTCAGGAGGCAAAAATTTGCTATCGGCCTACAAAAATGGAAGCAAAGATTGGCGTCAGTTCACGTTGGCTTCCTTCCCACCCAACAGCAGCCTACGTTTTATTGTCCTTCCTCCAGATGTTCCCCTGGGCTTTCTGTCTGTCCCCTGACCCAAAGTAGAAAGAAGTGAGACTTTGGGAAGAATTCAGAGAAGAGCAACTAAGATGGTCCAAGGTCTGGAGACTAAAACGTGTGAAGAACGGTTGCAGGGATTGGGTTTGGCCAGTCTAGAGAAAAAGAAGGACTAGGAGGGACAGGATGGCAGAACTCCAGAATTTTTGAGAAGCTGCCACAAAGAAGAGGAGTCCACTTATTTTCCAAAGCACCAGAAGGCAGGACAAACAATGGATGGAAAGTAATGAAGGAGAGAAGCTGCCTGGAATTAAGGAGAAACTTCCTAACGGTGAGGACAATTAACCAGTGGAACAGAAGTTGCCTTCAGAGGTGATTGGTGCTCCATCACTGGAGGTTTTAAGAAGAAACTAGGCAGCCGCTTGTCTGAAATTGTATAAGGTCTCCTGCTTGAGCAGGGGGTTGGATTAGAAGACCTCTAAGGTCCCTTAACGTCTGAAAGGCACTCTTAAGAAATAAGGAACTCTGGTCTTGCACGAGATGGAGATGGAGGGGAAGGCAGACACCTCGACCTGCTAAACAGGAAGGAGGAACGGAAGCCCAAAGACTCCTCAGGGTTTAGGGGCTCCACTTTGAGTAGTCAACCAGGGGAGGGGCCATCAGTCCAGCATACTTACGGATTTGTATTTTTGAAGTAACTTTTCTGCTTTACAATACAGTTCACTCAACCCACGGATATCTGGCTCTTGCGGCGTTGGGGTGGGTGTTGGCCTTCCCTGGCTGCCCCACAGGATGATCACCAACAGGGTCATTTCTGTCGGGAAAGCAAATGAATGAATGATGAGTCCCGGGAATGAACTGTGGGAAATAAGGCTGTGATTTAAAGCAGTAGGCTCCTCTTCCGCGGATTCCCTAGGAAACACAACTTCTTTCTGTCAGAAGTTTCCTCTGAAAATGGGGATCCCGTCCCCTCCTTCTCAATCACTGCAGGGATTACGTCCCTTCCTTCCTGCTGATGATCAGGATTAGAGATCAAGTGGGTCATCCCATCCAGTTTATCCCATACCCCTTCCCAATCCTAAAACTTTGCAGATAGCTCGGTCCACCATAATTTTCATTGCAGCCTTTTGCTTTTTAATAAAAATTTCCCAAATCAAGGCCCTCAAAGGAAAGACCCTCTTGCTACCCGAGACCTAGGAATATCCATATTTTATTTGATTAATGATAGAAAGTGGTTTCTAATTACCCTGGCAGAGGGATGTCCAATTTTGGCAACGTGAAGACTCGGGGACTTCAACTCCCAGAATTCCCCCGCCAGCCAAGTCCACAGAGCCTACAATTGGCCAAGGTTGGACCTCTCAACCCTCTTCCATCAGATCCCCTCAGGTTCCCCCCTGATTTTGGAAGCATTCGGAACCAGATTCAAATTCTGGATTTGATTTTGGAAGAAGTCTAGCCCAGATATATATTTTAGTTGAAAAAAAATAAAGAGTTCGTACAGACAAAATGAAGCCACCCGTTGGATGCCAAATCTTGAAGTGTGCTTACCTTTGAGCATGGTGAACGAAGGGCAGAGAGTCAGAAGTCTCTTTCAGCTTTGCCTTGCTTCTTCTCAGTTGGCTTGTCTGCTTCGGCTGCCGGTCGCACCGTATTTAAGCTCCCTCCTGAGCAAGATTTCTATCTGTTTCCTACCCTGACGAAGCGCCCACGAGTGATTGCGATCAGTTTCCTAAGATAATCCTCGATAGAGGTGTCTGGGGGCAGATGCCGTGATGCTGTCGGTCTGAAAGTCTTGCTGTTTCCATTGGTCCGATATTCCGAGATGGTTCCGATTGTGGCGGGCATCCTGTCCAAAGGGGACTTTGGAGGAGGCCCTTGGACGGTTCTGGCCACCATCTTGGTTGGGTTGACCCTCAACCTTGGATTCTGCTGACCCCAAACTAGAGAAGAGCATTTATTTGATCTGATGGATCAGATAAATAAAGGGGAAGGGTCGCGTACGCTTACTTTTGGAACTTTTTTTAGCCACTCCATGGAACCTTGGCTAAACTGAAAGTTGATTATAGTATCAATTGCGATTATTGCAAGTAGTCCTTGATTCACGGCAGTTCATTTAGTGAGAAAGAAAGGTCATAAAATGGGGCAAGACTCAGCACATTACTCACTTAGCAACAGAAATTCTGGTTTCAATTTTGGTTGTAAGTTGAGGGCTACCTATATTGCGTTTGGATCTCTAATCATGGTTTGATTTGATGTCTCTTCATTGCATTCTATGTGCTCGTTGCCTCTTCCTGCTGTATGTTCCATCAGATTGAAAAAAAAAGGAACAAAATTCTGGAGTTTGGAGGCCAAGGAGTTAAGATAAACTTATCTTAATAGTTTAAGATAAACTAAGTTAAGTTTATCTTAACTCCTCTCCCTCCAATCTCCAGAATTAAGCTTATTATGATTTAAACGGAATTCATTTGCCTCCAAACTCCACAATTTTATTTTACCAGGTACTTTTTTTTGGGCCCACCTCACGCCTAGAGAGGGAGAAAGGAGCTTGAGATGGACATTGTGTGACATCCGACAGATTTCCCCCGGTCTCGAGTCATTTCCAGAAGCTTTTGCAATTGAAGAACACAACAAAATAATTTTATTAAAACAACACATAAAATCTATCCGCTGGAAGTACAGCAAGGAGAACTCCAACAGCTGGTTTACATCTTTCTAGCAAGCTCTCCCGCCAAGCCGGTGCTGGATGATGGATGGTGTAGTCTCTGAAAAGGGGCCAAGTTGGGTCACGTTGGCACGGATTGTGGGTGTTTAAAACCCAGATTAACCACCTGGAGGCCAATACAAGAAAGAGCTGCTTGCATAGGGAGAGACCCCGCCCCTGACCCCCTGGCCCTGACCCCTTTAAGAGCCAGCAACATCTCCCTCCCCTGGCGTCGCCGGGCGGCCCTGGCAACCAGATCCTGTATCCTAGCAACCGAAGACGCTGCCTGGTCCTACAACAGCCGACATGCCATGGAGCGGCTGAGCGCCTCGGCTGCTTTCTGGGACCACCTGCGCACGCTGTGCCTCAACCAGTTTCCTTGCGGGGTGGGGAGCTGGGTAAGGGAGCAGCCTGGAGAGCACCCCCACCCCCCAGGGAGAAAGCTAGGCGGTCTGGAGACCCTGTTATCCATTATCCTCCTCTCCTTTCCTGTTCCCGATTTCCTCAGCTTCTTAGGACTCTAACTTCGTTGTTTGTATCTTACGGTTCATGTGGATTGCTTTTATTTGGCATCTTACGATTCATAAAGTCTGTATTTTAGGATTGTGATCATGATCGATCACTCATGATGGTTTATGATTATGATCGTTGCTTCCACGGACACGAAGGGCATCTTGGCTGTCCGATCCCACTTGGCCAATCCAGGATTCTATTCTATCAAGTATTCCGTTCCGAGGGGCACCGGAGATCTCACTGCCCATCATCCACAGCCAAGCCCTTTGAGGCTTCAGGCCAAGGTTTGGCTAATCATGGTTTATTGATCAAACCAGGGTTAACCAGACCGATGAGAGACCCTTTTAGCCAGTGGTGAAATTCACATTTTTTTACTACTGGTTCTGTAGGTGTGGCTTGGTGGGCATGGCTTGGTGGGCATGGCAGGGGAAGGATACTGCAAAATCCCCATTCCTGGGGCCAGCCAGAGGTGGCATTTGCCGGTTCTCCGAACTACTCAAACTTTCCACTACCGGTTCTCCGAACTACTCAAAATTTCCGCTAACAGTTCTCCAGAACCTGCTGGATTTCACCCTTGCTTTTAGCACTTAGTGCCAAGGGGGAGATGGGGGAGAGGCCCACCATCTACAGCCACTCTGGGCATCCTCCTTGCTCTGCCCTTCAATGGCTTCTCTCCTTCTGTGCCTCCCCTCCGCAGAACAAATCCCGGTTCCCGCCTCGCCTGCGTCCCCGATTCTATGGCCTTCATGCCCCCCGACCGGCCACTCGCCTCCGGCGCGATGGCCTCCTGTCGCCCAACGAAGAGACCGTGGAAGCCCTGACGGATTTCCTGCGCTGCCCAGACTCCCCCTGGGCCTTGCCCCCCGACTGCAGCCCCCCCGAGCAGCAGCTGCGAGAGCTGGCCGTGCTGCACCCCCAAATCGTCCGAACCGGCTTCGTCTGCTGCTACTTCAGGTCTCTCCGGATAGTGAACAAAGGGGTGAGTGGGAGGGCTCTGCTGACCCCCCCTCAAAATCCTTGGGATTAATGTTCCCCTTCTTCAAAATGGGTCTAATGGGCCATGTTACTAATGTAACAGGGGACGCGGTGGCTCAGGGGTTAAGATGCTGAGCTTGTTGATCAGAAAGGTTGGCAGTTTGGCGGATCGAATCCTCAGCATCGTGTAACGGAGTGAGCTCCCGTGACTTGTCCCAGCTTCTGCCAACCTAGCAGTTCGAAAGCAGGTAAAAAATGCAAGTAGAAAAATAGGGACCACCTTTGGTGGGAAGGGAACAGCGTTCCATGCACCTTTGGCATTGAGTCATGCCGGCCACATGACCGTCTTCAAACAATGCTGGCTCTTTGGCTTTGAAATGGAGATGAGCACCGCCCCCTAGAGTCGGGAACGACTAGCACGTATGTGCAAGGGGAACCTGAACTTTTAACGTGCCAGCAGCCCACCTCGAACGCTGCTTTGATGGCTGGGAAGGTCTTCTCCTTTGCGTGCGCGGGCTTGCCAAATGAGAGGAAGGCCAGTTAGATTTGGGTTAGATTCGATCTTGTCACCCCGGACCGCCAACCTCACATAGCTTGGGTCGGGAATCTTTTCTTTTCTAGAGGGTTGTTTGTGGGAATATGGCTCATCCGAGTGACCTCTGGGTGTCCCAAGGCACATTCTCTGGACTCCCCTTTTCAGGTGACCGAAATTGATGTGGGCTTGTTAAAGTTCCCCAATTTGGAGGAGCTGATCTTGACTGCAAACCATATCAGCATCATCCCAGCTGCTAATCTCCCGCCGGGCCTGAAGGTAAATCGAAGGGGGGGGGAGGGAAATTCCTTGGTTTTGTTTTTATAAATTGGCGTGCGGGCTGTGATTCCTACTGGAGAGAGCACAAGGCCCATCCTTCGGCATTAGACATTGATATTGGCACAATGACCTTCTCCTCTAAAGCAGGGCTCTCCAACCTTGGCCCCTTTAAGACCTGTGGACTTCAACTCCCAGAAATGCTCAGCCAAGTGAGGAATTCTGGGAGTTGAAGTCCACATGTCTTAAAGGGGCTGAGGTTGGAGAGCCCTGCCCTGCTCTAAAAAACCAAAACAAACAAAATATATGAATCACTTTTATTTCATTTAAATTAGATAGCCCTCAACTTATGACCTCTCATTTAATTACCTTTGGAAGCTACAACAGCCTGGAAAAAAGTGACTTGTGACCGGTTTTCACCCTTATGTCCATTGCAAGATTCCCACGTTGTCACGTGATCGAAATTCAACTGCTCGGCAACTGGCATGTACTTATGACTGTTGTAGGGTCCTTGAGTTACGTGATTCCTCTTTTGTAACCTTCCCTGCCGACATCTGACAAGCAAAATTCAATTCACTTAACAACTGCAGGGATTTGTCTAACTACGGCAAAAAAAAGTTCATCAAATGAGGCGCAACTCACTTAAATGGCGGAAATTTCGGGTCGTAAGTCGAGGTCTATCAGAGCATCAGAATTTTTTATGGGGGGTGGGGTGGGGGTGGGGAGATAGATTAGATCTATATCAGGATTTCATATTCTAAGCAGATTTAAGCCGATCGGTCTCGCTTTGCAGAGTGAGATGATCAGGCACATCAGTTGAATAATAAATAAATCAGAAATAAAATTCTACTCCTCGCTCGCACTCCCCACGCAATCTTTAGTTGCACAGGGGAAAAAATTACACGCACCCCATGACCAAAAAAGGATAATAAAGGTGAGATGCATGCCAATAAGATAAAATTTAAAAAAATCCCAACTTTTGTGGGTGGGTGAGTGGGAAGGTTTTAAAATTAAAGAGAATTGGGCCTGATTCATTCCTCGCAGGGGAAACAGGTAAAACACCCTTGCAAGATCTTTGAGGGATAAATCTCTTTTCTCTCATGTGTGGAAAATGATAAGAAAACGTTTACGGAGTCCAGAGGAATGAAACAGCCATTGGGAGTCTCCCCTCCGTCACCTCGCCCTGTTTGGGCATGTGGTAAGATAGCTTTCCTGTCGGTCGGAGAAAGGAGATAAAACGGCTTTTATCGCCGGCTGGTGTGCATCTTATCTTGCGGTTGAACATACTGTCAGGGTTCCAAATAGCATCCAAAAGTAAATCAGAGTCCAAGGCAAAGGATTCCTCAAAGTTCCAATTTATGAGGAGAGCCATGTTGGCTCTTCTGGGAAAAGCTGAATCTGAAAGCTTCCCGGTTTTCTCCACCTAGTTGAAAGGGTCAAGATCTTGCCCCCCACACCCACAAGTCCATCCCATGGTCCGATCTTCCACTGCCTTGCTGGCAGTTTCACCCATCCAGTTCCGGCCAGGTGCAGAGACAAAGGATGACCTTGGCTTTCTAGAAAGAATGTCGTTATGGCTACATACCATCTAACTCCATACAAATCCCCCCTCCCATTTTCCCACCATAGAAAAGGCATAGTAGAATAATAGAAAGAAAAGATGGCTGCAGACCTGACACATACTACATTTCGACTGTAATGAAGCCTGCCTGTCATGGTCATAACTCAGTTGGTCCTAAAAACGGGTAATTTTTTTTGCAGCGGTCATTAAGCAAAACAACGCTGCAGTTGGCACCTTTAGTCTTGCTGAGAAAGTCTAGGTTGTTAAGCGACTTTGGGTCTCATTTTACAATCCTTTTGTTGTTGTTGTTGCCGCAGTTGTTGAGTGAGTCATGGCAGTTGTTAAGTGAATCAAGCAGTGATTAAGCGAATCTGGCTTCCCTCACTGACTTCGCTTGTCAGAAGGCAGCTGGGAAGGTTGACTCCAGGACTCTGCAGCCGTCATAAGTCCATGCCAGTTGCCAAGCCTCTGAATTTGGATCATGTGACCACGGGAATGCTGGAAAGTTGAAAACCAGCCTTAACACGCTTTCTTCAGTTGCCGTTGTAACTTTGAAGGGCCACTAAATGGATGAGAGCTGCGGTAGCGCAGTGGTTAGAATGCAGCATTGCAGGCTAATTCTGCCGGCTGCCAGCAGTTCGATCCTGACCGGCTTAAGGTTGACTCAGCTTTCCATTCCCTCCTTCCGAGGTGGGTCAAATGAGGAGCCAGATTGTTGGGGTTTTGCAAGAGGCTGATTCTGTAAACCGCTTAGAGAGGGCTGCAAAAGCATTGAGAAGCGGTATACAATTGGTTTTGCTATTACTTTTACTCATTTGCTTTTCCTCCCTTCCTCCCATCCCTTCCATGATCCCTCCCTCCCTCCCTCAGGTACTGGAGCTTTGTGGCAATGAAGTGCAGAGTTTAAAAGAGCTGTGCACGTCCCCCCCAGCCAAACTTCAGCATCTGGGTCTCGCCCACAACTGCCAGCTTGGCTCCTCAGAAGAACAATATTTGGCAGCTGCTTTCTGGTAAGCACAAAGCGAGTCAATTGCAGGCAGGGCAAAGAGATTTCACCCCTTTTTAAAAAGGGG
Source organism: Natrix helvetica (assembly GCF_964273705.1). Lineage (NCBI taxonomy): Eukaryota > Metazoa > Chordata > Lepidosauria > Squamata > Natricidae > Natrix > Natrix helvetica. The sequence goes on from NC_138564.1 coordinate 13,186,773, forward strand.
CTGTTTCCCCCAGATCCAGTCCTCCCAGTAACCATGGAGGAAGGAGAGCAGGAGAGGGGGCTTCACATAGGATGGAGGGAGCAAAGGGACCCCATATCAGGGTTCCAAATAGCATCCAAAAATAAATCAGAGCCCAAGGCAAAGTATTCCTCAAAATTCCCATTTATGAAGAGAACCATGTTGGCACATCTGGGAAAACCTGAATCTGAAAGTTTCCCGGTTTCCCCCACCCAGTTGATAGTTCAAGATCCTTCCCCCACACCCACAAATCCATCCCATGGTCCAATCTTCCACTGCCATGCTGGCAGTTCCACCCATCCAATTCCGGTCAGGTGCAGAGACAAAGGATGACCTTGGCTTTCTAGAAAGAATTTTGTTATGGCTACATAGCATCTAACTCTGTACAATTCCCTCTCCCATTTTCCCACCATGGAAAATGCATCGTAGAATAATAGAAAGAGCGGCAGGCCAAAGACCCCAAAGAAAAGATGGCTGCGGGCCTGACACCCTTCAGATCACGATGGGGAGCCTGAGGGGTGTCTCCCCTCCAGCTTGAAGGCACCTGGGGGCGAAGAGGAGATGTGGCTCTCCTGCCTTGTTCCAGAAATTGAGGGTGAAAATAATGGCCTCTTAGTTTCCTCCAAGCGATAAACATTCAAAGGGTTTGAGACGAGAACAAAGGAGAGTTTTTTAAGGCTAGTCCTAGCCCAAACTCTCCTTCGGGGAGCTTTGAGGAGTCCTTGGTGCTCTCCGAACTGGGTGGTTTTCTTGCAGACGTCTCATTACCCATGTAGGTAACCTCATCAGTGCTGCAGCGACATCGTTACCTGGCTAGCGAATGAAACGTCTGCCAAGAAAACTACCGAGGAGGTCAGAGAGCACCAAGCAGAGCCCTCCTTCCAACCTTGAGTTGCCGATATTCCCCTTCACGAGGAGCTCTGTTGTACCTGCGCATTGTTCTCCTCCGTAGGCCCAACCTCGTCTCCCTGGACGTGAGCTACAACAACTTCACCGACCTGCTGAGCCTCCTTTCCACGCTCTCCACCTTGAAAAACCTCCGGATCCTCATCCTGCACGGAAATCCCTTCGCCCTCCTGCCGGGTTATCGAGGTTTTGCCATCGACAGCCTGCCCCACATCTCCGTCTTCGACGACGTCATCATCACCCCAGAGGAGAGGCACAATTTCCTCAACCTGTCCAACTTCCCAGGTGAGCCTTCCTTGACTAGTTTCCATCCGTTGCTTCTTGTCCTGCCTTCAGGGGCCTGGGAGAATAGGAGGACCCCCTCTTCTTTGGGGCAGCCCCTGAGATATTGGAAGACAGCTATCGATTCAACTCAATCTCCCTCCCCAGTTGGCTAAACAAATTCACATTACGACTCCTGTCTGGAGCTTGGAGAAATTCAGATTCCCCCCCCCCACTCCTGCTTTTCCAGAGGTCCTACTGTCGGACGTCCAAATGATAGTCACTCTTGGCAAAATGCGAGGGGTCCCCAACCCATTTAACTCAGAGGACACTGAAAACAGTCCCGATTCCCCAATCGTGACGTACAGCTACTACGTGACGTATGAATTTGCCGAAGGAGAAAAGAAAGAGGAGAAGGCGGCCAGCAAGGTAAGGAGTCTTTGGGACGTTTTAGTCACTTGTTTCTAAATGATATCGGGGTGCAAGATTAAAATCAGACCAAATGAGGGATGCTCACAGTTAAAAGAAAAAAAGCAGCATGAAGCATTTGAGGGAACCACAGGTCTGTTTCTGACCCAGCAGAGGGGGACGTTGGTTGGAGGGGATGCGGTGAGCTCGCCCTTAGCGACGGTGGAGGGACCGACAGTTGAATCCATGCCTTCTCAGTCTTCGCCCAAGTCGGACCGGCAGCCTGAGCCACGGGGTGAGTAACCTCACTAGTAGTAACTGTGAGAGGGATCTTGGAGTCCTAGTGGACAACCATTTAAATAGGAGCCAGCCGTGTGCAGCAGCTGCCAAAAAAGCCAACCCAGTTCTAGGCTGCATCAACAGAGGGATAGAATCAAGATCACGTGAAGGGTTAACACCACTTTATAAGGCCTTGGTAAGGCCACACTTGAAATACTGCATCCAGTTTTGGTCGCCATGATGTAAAAAAGATTTGGAGACTCTGGAAAGAGTGCAGAAAAGAGCAACAAAGATGATTAGGGGACTGGAGGATAAACCATACGAAAAACGGTTGCAGGAACTGGGGATGTCTAGTTTGATGAAAAGAAGGTCTAGGGGAGACATGATAGCAGTCTTCCAATATCTCAGGGGTTGCCACAAAGAAGAGGGAGTCAAGCTATTCTCCAAGGCACCTGAGGGCAGAACAAGAAGCAACGGGTGGAAACTAATCAAGGAGAGAAGCAACTTAGAACTGAGGAGAAACTTCCTGACAGTTAGAACAATTAATCAGTGGAACAGAAGTTGCCTCCAGAAGTTGTGAATGCCCCAACACTGGAAGCCTTTAAGAAGATGTTGGATAAACCATTTGTCTGAAACGGTATAGGGTTTCCTGCCTAGGCAGAGGGTTGGACTAGAAGACCTCCAAGGTCCCTTCCACTTCTGCTATCGTATTGTATTGTACCTTCTTGGTACGATTAAACACATCAGGTAGGAAAGGGGGACCAGCTCCTTGGACACCGGTTTGGCCGAATTGGTAGTAACTCAGCCGGACACGTGACCGTACTGGTTATATCCTGGGTGCCACCATCTTTATTTTCTGTTTGGCCCATGCACAGAACAAACTTCATTGAAAAACTGTAATTTTTTCCCCATTTTTTAATCGGAGTGTATTCGCAGACCTTTTTAAGAGCAAATGCACACGTGTGAGAGCACCGAACCGGTAGTAATGCCAGCAGGAACTCACACCTTCTTGGACTCTTTGGGGGTTTCTGACTTTTGCAGAGAAAAACATCCGATTTTCAGTCTGTGCGTTGAGGATTTCTGGATAATTGAAGAATTTGGACAATGGGGATGAGGGGGGTGAATCCCTGTTTTGTGGCTTCAGCTCTCTTTTACCAAAACGTCTCTGCAACCCAGTGGGAACGATGGTGGACGGAATGGAAAGTTGGTGACCGTTGTTTGTTAAATGGCAGGTGTTTTCCCCCCTTCTCGCCCACTTAGCAAATACGTACTCTACCGCCAAGAAGGGCTGGGCAGAGACCATCGACTGCGACTACCAGAAAGAGCATCTCACGGAGGATCTGGTGGCGCTCAAGGCTTTTCTTCTGGCCGGAAGCACCGTCTCGGTTATTGAGGAAAAGGTGTGGAGTCCTCTCTGTGGTGCTTTGGCTTCCTGGGACTGGGGGGGGCGTCTGTTCCCTTAAGTGCATCATGGCATCAAGTAGCTCAGCAGAGCTCAGTCCTCTCTCTCTCTACTCTTGGCTTTTCCCAGCGTGAACCAGGTTTTTTGTCCTTGACTGCAATAAAGACATTATTGTCTTCAATTGCAAGTCTTCCTTCCTTCCCTTCCCTTCCCTCCCTCCTCCCTCTTACTCCTTTCCTTTCCTCTTTTTAACTTTCTTTTTTCTTTCCTCCTTCCTTTGCATTTTCCTTCCTTCCTTCCTTCCTTCCCTCCACTTCCTTTCTTCCCCTTTTTCCATCCCTTTCCTTCCTTCCTTCTATTCCTTTCCTCCTTCTTTTCTTTTCCTTTCCTTCCTTCCTTTTCCTTCCTTTCCTCCCTCCCCCTTCTTTTTCCATCCTTTCTTTCCTTCCTTCTATTCCTTTCCTCCCCCTTCCCACTACTTCCTTTCTTTTCCTTTCCTTTTTATCTTCCTTTCCTTTTTCTTTTCCTTTCCTCCCTCCCTTCTTTTCCTGTCCTCTCTAGCTCTCACTTTTCTTCCAGAGCAACAAAACGCTCATTTTCCAGGTTGTCTCCTGGCCTGTGATCCACACTCCTGAAGAAAAAAGTGGCAAGAAAGGAAAGGGGAAAGGAGAGAAAGGAAAAGCCGATTCGGGAAAGGCAGAGAAAGGAAAGGAGAAAGGGAAGGAGAAAGGGAAAGAGAAAGAGAAAGGGAAGGAGAAAGACACCGGAAAGGTAAGGCTGTGAGAAGCAGAATGTTGTGTTTTGTGTCACTTCTGAGATTGGAGGATGGAGGGAGAGAAAGAAAGAGACAGATCCACCCCATGGTGTGTTCGTGGGAGGTAGAAAAAGCCAGAATCCTGCAGTCAAATCCTTCTGTGTCCAACTAGGGTGGGAAGAAAAAGAAAAAGAAATCCACTTCCCCAGAGCTCCGAAGCGACCCCCCCATCGTGAAGATCCTGGGCTCCGTTCACGTCAACTTAGAGAAACTACTAGCAGGGGCCTCGTTGCTGGAGACCGTCTGCGATTTTGGGGTACAGATAACCGAGAGGAATGTCACCCCACCATCACCCAAAGACAAGGTACCTGCCGAGGGTCAGTCTGCCTTTTCAAAAACCCTGGGTGGAGATTGTGTGGATAAGACAATTTATTTCATCCGTCGGTATAGTAGTTGCTCATCGCAGCAAGTGGTGGCGATATTAAATAAATTATATTTATTTATATATTAAATTTTAAAAAAAATCAATATTAAATAAACAAAAAAGCAACTTCAAATAAAAAAACCATTAAATAAAAATGAAAAAAATGATATGAAAGAAAAACAATATGAAAGAAAAATGAAAACAATATGAATTAACTATTCCCCAAAGGCCCTGAAGGCAGGACAAGAAGCAATGGATGGAAATTAATCAAGGAGAGAAGCCACCTAGAATTTCCTAAAACTGAGAACAATCGATCAGTGGAACAAATTGCCTCCAGAAGTTGTCAGTGCTCGAGGTTTTTAAGAAGGGACTGGATAAATGTTTGTCGGAAATGGTCTAGGGTCTCTTGCTTGAGCAGGGGGTTGGACTAGAAGACCTCCAAGGTCCCTTCCAACTCTGTTATTCTCCAAAGCACCTGAGGGCAGGACAAGAAGCAACGGGTGGAAACTAATCAAGGAGAGAAGCAACCTAGAACTAAGGAGGAATTTCCTGACAGTCAGAACAATTCATCTGTGGAACTTCCTGCCTCCAGAAGTTTTGAATGCTCCAACACTGGAAGTCTTTAAGAAGATGTTGGATATCCATTTGTCTGAAGTGGTGTAGGGTTTCCTGCCTAAGTAAGGGGTTGGACTAGAAGACCTCCAAGGTCCCTTCCAACTGTTATTCTATTCTGTTCTATTCTATTCTATTCCTGCTCTTATTCTATTCTATTTTATTTCTATTCCTGTTCTTTTTCTATTCTATTCATTCTAATTCCTATTGTATTCTATTCTTGTTCTAATTCTATTCTATTTCCATTCCATTCTAAAAATAACATAAAACAAGGAATGTTTGTGCCATTCGGTAAAATGCAGAAATCTTATCTTCTACTTTGCAGGAGAGCAAGAAGGGTGCAAAAAAAGACCCCAAGGCCAAATCTGGGACCGAAAGCACAAGCTTCAAAAGAACCCCCCCACCCCCAACTCCATCCCCCATCAAAGGTAAGCTAGAAAGCTCAGCTTCCTGAGTATTTGCAGCTGGGAGCGTATTTTAACCATCTGAATGATACACGCTCTTTTGGACTGCAAGCGTAGACTCTCACCCAATGCTAAAACATGACGTGTGTTCAAAAGTGCTTCATTTTTGTATTTTTTAACACCTGCCCTTCCATCTTGAGCCCATAGTGGTGTACAGAGTTTTGCTGCCATTATATGGACTAGAAACTTAAAAAAAAAGAGGAACGATTGGCAAACCACCATGCCCTGAGCAACGCTGCCCGAGTAGCCTCTGACGGTTGCAGGAACTGGGTATGTCTAGTTTAATAGCAAGAAGGACTAGGGGAGACATGATAGCAGTGTTCCAATATCTCAGGGGTTGCCCCAAAGAAGAGGGAGTCAAACTATTCTCCAAGGCACCTGAGGGCAGGACAAGAAGCAATGGGTGGATACGAATCAAGGAGAGAAGCAACTTAGAACTGAGGAGAAATTTCCTGACAGTGAAAACAATTAACCAGTGGAACAGAAGTTGCCTCCAGAAGTTGTGAATGCTCCAACACTGGAAGTCTTTAAGAAGATGTTGGATAAACCATTTGTCTGAAGTGGTATAAGGTTTCCTGACTAGGCAGAGGGTTGGTCTAGAAGACCTCCAAGGTCCCTTCCAACTCTGTTATTCTATGCTTATACCTACCTCTGGGATTCTGCTGACCAATATTTCTGAATCTTGGCTGTGTGAAGGTGGTTGGAGGACTCCAATTCCCAGCATGCTGGTTGGCCGAGGAATTCTGGGAGCTGAAGTCCACTCAACTTCAAACAGCCTTAGTTGAAAAACAGACTGTTGTTGCTGGTTTTCTCCAAAGTGTCCTTGACTTTGGATTTCCACTTTTGAGAGAACCTCGGTCAGCCTGAGAAGGCGGTTGGAGGATGCTTTGATATGGTTTCGTATACAAGAAAGTTTGCGCAAGACGGACAATCAGGTTCAGAGGGCAAGCGAAGAACCTCTGCAACTGCTGATGGAGTGATTGATTTCTGATTTTTTTTGCAGGGAAGGGGCGGAAGAAGGATTCGCCAGAGGGACCCGACCTGCAACTGAGCCAGCCCCTGCCTTTGACTGTGGAGTTTCAAATGCAACACATCAAGTGGGACTCAGCTTCCCCCATCTTAAAAGTGCTGGAAGCCTCGGAATAGATTTGAAGAGAGCAAGACCAGTTTCCCTAAGAGACTCAGAGGCTCTGGGAGCACATTTTGATGCTGATCCTTTGATGCTGATACTGCAATGGATATCATGTAAGTCTGCATGGCCAGACTTTTGTTTGTTCTCCTTCAGACCAGTTTCTGTTGGCTGGGGAATTCTGGGAATTGAAACCCACCCATTTTACAGCTGGCAAAAGTTGGGGACTACTGTGGAAGAGCAAAACTAGAAGTCAACAAGACTTTTTCTGTTGCTCAAATCAACACTCAAATTTGTGGGTGACTGCATAAGTTCACTGCATAAATTAAACGACAAACGTATGCAGGAGCTCAAACTACAAGCAGGCGTCATGCCCCCACTTTAGCTCAACCCAAACTTAACTCAGCTAAGATGGTTCTAAAACCTGGCATCCTCAGAAAAAGTCAATAAAACAATTAAAGAGATGCGTCCTCTCTCCAAATGTTGTCTATTGTTGACATCTATTTCACGCAGCTCCCGGTTTGAATTCTGAATGTGGCCGCTTTAAAAGAGGAAGTTTGTCCTAGGTGACTCCCTTTGGATACAGCCGAACGACGGGTGTGTCTTCTGGAGCACTTTTTGCCCTCCCGTTACCACAAAGGAGTCAAATTCTGTTCCTTGGATTTTTATTTTAAAAATCGGTTCGGGGAGAATGATCCCGAGTACATCGCTAGAAAAACAACCACACACAAAAAATGACACTTCGGTTCCAAACGGTTAAAATTTTCCCACAACTATTTTCTGAAATTTCAGGTAGAGCGTTTGTCCTTCTCAACACCGGCACTTTACGCTTTTTTTCTTGAAGGGGAAAAAAAAAAGGCAACACAAGAGACAGCCTTTAAGTGATTACAACGTGCGATTATCTCTATAGATTCTGGCGGGCGCCTGGATTGTCTCACATCAGGCCTCAAAAGCGCCAGAAAAAAAAATCACCCTTACCTGGCAGGGGAGATCCCTTGATCCCCCCTTGGTAGATTATTTCGCATTTGCATAGCTGTGAATTTAAACAGACAGGCAACAGAACACCCACAGCTCCAAAGCCGAGGGACAACCAGGCTGGGGGAGCCAGAGAGCGGCATCTAATCCCCGGTTCTCCGTGACGTTCCTTCCCGCCAGCAGGATCATGTCCGTGCTAGCAACCCTCAATCTTCACGGAGGTAAGCTTCCTCTGTTTCGTCGCTGACGGCCTGCTGGGAGGTGGATAGCAAAGGTTCCTCTTCCTTCAGCTTCAGGAGCTCCTCCGTCTGAGCCTCGGCTAGCTTGGTTTCGGCTTTCTGGGACAGGTGCCGTGCTTCTTGGACTTGGGTCTTCACTAGCTGGATGTGGTTGTGGGTTGACACGGAGGCCTGGTCAGCCCCTGAAAAGAGACGGTTGGGCTCAATGGTTTTGGCTTTTGCAGAAGCTGCGTTTGTGCGTTTTCAAGCCCACTCAGATTATGGTAAACCCAACCCACATGAAAGCGGATTGGAATCCAGCCACGGTAGATTTACTAAAACTAATGGGATTAGGATGCAAGTGGACTCACAGCTCTACCTCTGGATTTAACCCACAATATGTACACCTCTAATGGCAAAGCTAGATTGGGCTTGTAGCCCTCATTTCTCCATTAGGGGGTTTGTTGGTCACACATTTTAAAATGAACACAAACACACATCCACACCCTTTATATCACACACCAGTTCATCCTCAAGACCACCAGGTCAATTGGGGTTCCTAATATGCTGGAGAAGACTCCTGCATTGAGTCCCTTGGACTGCAAGGCAATCCAACCTGTCAGTCAATAGAGGAGATCAACCCAGGCTGCTCTTTAGAAGGCTGGATCCTGAAGAGGAAACTCAAAGACTTTGGCCACCTAAGGAGAAGGAAGGACTCCCTGGAGAAGAGCCTCATGCTGGGAAGGATGGAGGGCAAAAGAAGAAGAAGGGGACGGCAGAGAAGGAGGTGGCTGGATGGAGTCACCAAAGCAGTCGGCATGAGCTTCAATGGACTCCAGAGGCTGGTAGAGGACAGGAAGGCCTGGGGGATCGCGATGGGTTGGACACGACTTCACAACTAAGAACAAATATGCTTTTAGGAGTTAGTAAATGTTAAAGGTATATTCTGAAGGGATTTAAATAACTTCAGTGCAGTTCCACTCTTTCGGAGACTGTTCAGTGAAATATAACATTTCTTGCTAAAACATTTTTTCAACAGGTGGAATAATTAAAAAAAAGGTATTTGATTCCGTCTACAGTTTGAAGGAGAGGGAGAGATTAAGAGGCTCGCACATATCTCACCTGACTGATATGCTGCTTCTGCAGCCATTTCTGATAGCCGCAGGGCGGTCATCCATCTGGATTCTAATTTGAGATATTCCTTCTGCTTCGATGTCATCTGAACAAAGCCAGGATTAAAACAATTAAATCTGGCGCACCTTTTGCGCAGCTTCCAGATCATTCTTATCTGAGGTTTCTTAATTATGGTCACCCACTAGATACTCCCAAGGATTTGACCCTCTTGGGTTCATACACGGAGCCCTCCTGAGTCCCTGAAGGATGAAAAACACCAGATCAGGTTGCTTACCTCCACTCGGGCCCCGATGATCACTTGCCAAACGGCATCCTCCTCTTTGGAATTCATTTTCCCCAGGAGATGCGTGTATTTTTGGTACAGGGACACCAGTGTGTAGACTGCCTGTAAATAAGCCCAGCCTGTTACGGTTGTACTTGTCTAGAATTTAACATTTACTTTTTACTTTATATTTGGTAATTGTAGGCCACTTTTTGGAACCAACTTTCTTTCCTAGAGGAGGTTAACATACAGTTGTACCTAGTGGTGGGATTAAATTTTTTTTTTTACTACCGGTTCTGTGGGCGTGGCATGGCTTGGGAAGGATACTGCCAAATCTTCATTTCCACCCCATTCCAGGGGAAGGTTCCTGCCAAATCCCCATTTTCTCCCCATCATCTGGGACTCCGGAGGCAGAGAATAGATGGTCAGTCAGAGGTGCTATTTACTGATTCTCTGAACTACTCAAATTTTCCAGTACCGGTTCTCCAGAACTGGTCAGAGCCTGCTGAATACCACCTCTGGTTGTATTGCACCAAACCGCCAGACGTGGCATCCAGAAGGCAGTGTCTTACCGTTGTATATTCTGTTAGAGCATCAATTAATGCGTAGGTGGTTTGATTAAGGAGTGTCCCAGTGCTGTCGGTTACTAAAGAGACAGCTCTTCGGATCAAGGCTTCATTGCTTAGAGATCCCGGATCGTGTTTCTGAAAGACAAACATTATGTGCTGCTTCAAAAGCAGAATGACTTTTCAAAACTGCCAGAAAAGGAAATAATGTGTGTTGCCATTAAAAAGGAAAAAAACAACAACCTAGGAACTGTTATATAACTGGAAACTTGTGTCCCTACAAATCAACTGGAAACATAAGAACACAAGAAATCGAAAGGTTTTGCTGGAGAAATATAGAGAGCAACTTTAGTAAAATAAATTACAATAGATTTGGGGATCCTTATTGCTTTTTAGCCTCTTGGCTAAGATTAAGTGACAGATTAATATACATTTTAACTGCATAATTTCAGGTAAACTACTGCAAACCACTTGGCTGTTGAATATAATGAATATAGTGGTAGATTTACCTAAACCTAAGGAGAAGCTCATATTCTGGCATTAGAATAAAACGGGGAGCTACCTGTGTAATCGGAATAGCGGCCAAGGTCATTCCAAAGCCCAGAGTGGCCATTTTCTTCCACGGCGCCCTTAATCCAGGCACAAATTGCGTCCTCACACTGGAGAAGAGTGGAAAGCTGGGTCTAGAGAAAACGATATGCGTCAAGAGAGTAAAACAGCAGTGAGCCAAAAAAAAAAGCCAACAGCCCAAATACGCCTCCTTGCAGTAACGTGTAAGAAAACTGGGCCTTACTGTATTTTTTGCAGTATAAGACACACCTTTTTCCCTCAAAAAGAGGCTGAAAATCTGGGTGCGTCTTATACATGGAACACAGCATTTTTTTGCCTCCCAAAACCCTGCCCTCTTCACCAAAAATGGCCATGCATAGCCTTTGGGAGGCTTGCAGAGTGCTCCTGGGGGCTGGGGAGGACAGAAATGAGGGGAAAACGGGCCATTTTTCGCTCAATTTTGCTCCCCCCCCCCCAGAGCACTCTAGAAGCCTCCTAAAGGCTATCCATGCTCTAATTTGATTAAAAAAAACAGGACATCATTTGCTCGTTTTTGGGGACCCCCACTTCCCAAGAACATGCTACAAGCCTCCTAAAGGCTATTCATGCCCTTGTTTGGGGGGGAAAACCATAACGGGCCCGTTTTTGTGAAAAATGGGCAGTTTTCGGGAAGTCTGCAGAGTGCAAAAACTTTTTTTTTATTTGCCTCTTCAAAATCTTGGTGCATCTTATACTCCGAAAAATATGGTATAAACTCATTTCAAGTGGCACAATTGGGAAAGTGGGGCACCTCTCTTCTGTTGAACCCACAAGCTTAAAAACACAAAAAGTTTAAAAAAGCAAAATTAAAAAAAGAGGAAATCTGCTTGTCTCACTTTTACGCAGGTTGATGCCTCTGGTTTCTTCCTCCAGCCCCATAGGGTGGGTAACCCAGTTCCTGCAACCTCCAGTCCCCTAATCATCTAATCCAACTTTGAAATGGACATTCAGCAATCAATCTGCACCCACCTTTCTTTCTTTTCTCCCTGTGACTCTGGGACAACATAAACACCCTAATAAAAGAAGAGAACAGCAAACAAGCAGGAGACTTTCTACCTGCCCCTCCCTAGGATCGAACCCACAACCTGCTCACTGTGAGGCGAGAAGCAGCAGCAGCCCCTGAGGTCTTGGAAGGCTGCTGTCGCGTCTCCCCTGGTCCTTCTCTTCACCGGACTGGACCTGCCCAATTCTCCTGCAACCGACCTTTGCACCCACAGAGCCAACCCCCACTGGGAGGAGGCCCCGCACAGCCACCCTAACAGAAAACCCACGCGAGATACGGCTGCGGATGATGGGAACTGATGTCCAAGGTGCCTCGGGACCCCTCCCAACCCGGAGAGACCGCTCGTCCGCCGGTGTTAAGCAGCGCCCAAGGGAGGCTGAAAAGGGCCCGGAGCTCCCAGGGAAGACGACCCTCGGCCTCCCGAGAGGCCCCTCGGCCTCGGAGCTCGGGGAAGCGGAGGGAAGAAACAAAAGCCGCGAGAAGTACCCGAAAAAGGCGCGGCAGCAGCACCACAACCAACGGCTCCTCGCAGACGCCATCTTGGCCCTCTTTCTCTCTCTCAATGGCAACAAAGCGCGCAGGAAATGACGTCTTCTTCCAACGCCCAGTTAACCAGATTGTCGGAGAGACAGTTTGGCCCTCCTGCTGTACGTGCCTACGATAACGTCATTCCGACTTTTCCTTTCCTGGCTCCTCCTTTTCTGACCGCGCCCCTTTATTGTGACGTCACCATTTCCTTTCTTTTCCGCTCTAGGACGGAACGAGTTGCCTTCAACTGTCAATGGAAAGCAAAGGTCTTGCATCATAGAGTCAGCGAGATCTAGATCGTCAGACCACAGTCGGTTGTTATTCTTTGCCGGAAACAGAAAAAGCTTTTTTTTAAGGCGGGGTGGAATTCGCGCATGTGCCGAGGTCGTGTGATTTATTGGAGAGCGCACGCGCCCCTTCACCAGTCACTTGATAAGTTTAATGCAATAGTTTTAATGTTACGAATTTGCTCCTCTTAACCCCAAAACAAAACTTTTCAACTTTTCAAAGGAGTTAAGCAGTGAACAGCATAAAAAAAGTGTATTGGCAGAATGTTTTAAAATTACTTTTAATAATTATTTTTATTTCTATAATTGATTTGTATAATTATATTTATTATTTGTACATTCCAATATAAGGCGTCCCGGGCATTTCACTCATTACATTTTTGATTGGCTTGCAAGATCTAATTAGTGTATATCTTTGCAGCTGATAAAAACTATCTTTAAATCATTATTAACTTGATGTGGAGGTCAGAATTAAACTCTTCTGAATCCTATGATGTTTACACATTCATTCACACATTTCAAACAGGCATTTTGACACAAACCAAAGCAGGCAGTGATGTTATAACTCAATTATTGGGTAATTAATTTTCCTTGGAGAGGCTGAAGCATTCAGGAGCTTCAGGCAAAATATCCGTACATGTACAGCATACTTTTGTCACTTACATAAAGGATTGGAGTTAAAGCATATGTTAAATTTTATTAATAAGAAACACAAAACAATTAAAAATCAGCTTTGTTGTTACTTAACTTTTACCAACTAAACATTTATCAGTCACTCAGAATACGTAGGACTGTTTACGTGTTCAAATCTCCTATTTCCCCATTTTTTCAAAAGCTTAGACATTGTAAGGTGTAGCAATGTGTTAACTTTTTAAGCATTTAACATAGACAACCGTAGACCTGCAAATAATTTTATTGAGCTATTTTTTTGGAAGAGGAAGCTGTCTGACATCGGAAATATAAAAACCTCACTTAAAAAAATAATTCAAAAGTGAAGATCGGGAGTTAATTACAAACTTCAATCGAAGCGAGGAAAAAAGTCAGCATCGAAGCGTTTAAACAATACCAGGAAACAAAAGGCATGTTGCAACTTGCCAGCTTTTAATACGGAAATTCCCACGAGATTATAAAAAAAAAAGAAAAAAATGGATTGGAGAGAGGAAGTGGTTTAACAACTCTCCGAGATTCTGATACTCGAGAAGTAGATTTAAAAAATGAAACCTTAAGATCAAAACCAAGTGGTTTCTTTAAAAAGCGCCAGGATGATTGGGAAACGAAATTAAAAGTCCGGCAAAATACTGCAAGAAGAAAGGGCTAATTTGTTCAGCTGAGGTCTCCAGGGCTCCAGCCAGAACTGCGACACGGTGTCACTTTAGCACAAGGAAGTAAGTCGTCCATCCAGCCAACAACAGCGCTCCGAACAAGACAGTGTAACTGAAGAGCACGAAAGCCAGGAGTTCCTTCAGCACCTTCAGGAAATGGAGAGTGAAGGATTCCTGCCCCATCCTGGATTTCAAAGGTGGTGGGGAAAACTGCATGGGAACAGCTGGATCTGGGAGAGGGAGGGAAGGAAGGAGGGGAAGAAAAGAACGACAGGATGAAAGAGGCCACTGAATGGAAGCTGCTTCGTGATCTACAACAGGGATTTAAAGCAGAGGATCGCAAGCGTATTGCTTGCACCCCACCATTGGCTTCTGGAGGGCCTCTGGGGGGAGGGGGAGGCCGTTTTCACCCTCCCCAGGCTTCAGGAAAGCCTCCAGAGCCTGGGGAGGGGTTGCATGGGCAGGGGGGGAGGGGGGGAGATTGAATGGGCACGAGCGCAATTTTGGCACACTGTAAGAAAAAAGTTTGCTGAAATATGGCTCTGTTTGTGCGTGAGGTCACTGGAAGACAATTTTGCAAGCTTTGACTATAATTTTTAGGGAAACCGATGTAAGCGGCCAGCCTGATAGGATTCCAGGTCTGTGCAGCTCCAGAGCCTCAAGATATATAGCTAATATATCCATTAGTACCGACCAAATCCAGTCATCAAAGCAATCAATTCTTCCAGAGGGAGCCTACTTTAATATTTAATGTTATAATTGCATCTAATGGACGGGCTGCCCGGAAAATAATGTTTCTGGTTTAGCGATTATTCTACAAAGACTTTGGCATCTTTCCGTCCACCCAAAATAAGGGGTGGGGGAGCATCTTTAAAGTCAATCTGCCCCTCGAAATGGCTGCAACCCTGTAATAATTTGATAGTGCCTAAACTTTATAAAAAGTTTGTTTTTAATCCCCCATTCTTAGAAATATGCGGCCCAGGGATCTAATAAAAGATAATGCTGTTATCTTTACGAAGATTTGAAATATTTCGCTCTGAGCATGTTAATTATACTGATTTTTTTCTTTTTCAAGGAAAAAAAACTTGACAGGACAGCTGGTAATTAATCTCACTTTAGTCCCAAAGGTGGTGGTGGTGGGGGAAATGAAGCAGAGATCCGTATACTGCTAATTGAGATTATTTTTCTCTTCCCAACGAGGTACAAATTAGATAGCCAGCAAACCAAGGATCTGCTATGTATTTTCTTTTTAAAAAGTACTTTCAGAGAATTTCCTTAAAATCCCCAAATGTCTGCTTTTTCAGTGGCAGTGCATGTTTGGATTCGTGAACATTATCTTGCGTGAGATTAGATCATTAAAATGCCGTACCTCTTCTATAAAATTATTTAAAAAATCAAATCTAATTATATTTCAATGCGGATAAATTGCTCACCTTTTTTGGGAGGATGAGGTTTAAGGATCCTTCTCGTGGGCTCTTCCGGGGCTTGTCTTGAGTGAGCGGCTTCTGGAAGTGGCTGGACTTCATCTGAAGAGGCAGCAGAAGGATGCTCCCTATATATACACACGCCAGGCAAGCGAAGAACTAATAGGTGTGGTCAGAGAGAAATTCTGCAATGGGATACACAGACTTTCTTTGTTCTTCACTGCACGGGAGGAAAAAAATAATAATATCCCGAGGCTTTTTAAAAATGAAGACAGAATGGAAGTAATGAGGAAAGGGGTGTTTTTTTTAAAGGATACTTCCAGTACTTTCCCTGATGAAATACACTTGAGTGCAAAAACACACAGTGTAGTAGGTTTATCATCCTTTAAGATGCTACTGGATTTTTCTACTTTTCCAAACTAGTACAGGGTAGGTTTTTCTGTCTAGCCACTGGGTAGTATAAACCTAAGGATCCGTTGTTGAGAATGTGAGAATAACTTTCTCCCCACTGTGGCAATGATAATGTTTGCGATGAAAGGGAGGGAGATTTACATGCTGAGCTGCAATCTTACCGAAACACGTACACTCTGCTTGTTAAAAGATGTGTGGGATTGTTCAACACAAAGGAAATTATGACGAGAGTTAAATATACACAGAGAGCGCTAAAAACAGCACGTTTTCAAATTCAACCTCTGCTTTAAATCTCGCATCATTTGGTGCTTGGGTCCACGTTTCGCTCAGTCAGATGTTTATGGGTCTGTGTGTTTCTGTGTGTCAGTAGAAATGATCCCTGGGCTCTAACCCCAGCAACAGACAGAACATTAAATCTGCTCTTCCCGTCAGTGGAAACTGTGGCCACGTGGCCAAGTCCTTTGGTGACATTTTGCAGATGTCTCTGACTTGGGTACCATTTTCTCTCTCGGCGATTTGAACATCCCACATAAATTTATTAAATTGAAGGCCAAATTCAGAGATGCTGAAAATAACACGGGGGGAGGATTGGAAGGGAAGAAAATGGCACAAGGCACGCAGGCAGCTTGGCACTTTAGACAAAACTTTGCTTCTGCTTATAACCAATTTTTAACCTGTGTTTTTTTTTTTACAACGTCCTACCTGTCAACGACTTCTTCGGCTTCAACCTCAGCAAACGATCAATACAAACTCAAGGTCAACCACTCCAAACTCGATTGCAAAAGATACGACTTCAGCAACAGAGGGGTCAACGCCTGGAATGCTCTACCCAACTCCCTTGTTACATCCTCAAACCCCCAAAACTTCAACCTTAAACTGTCCACCGTGGACCTCACCCCATTCCTAAGAGGTCCATAAGGGGGGCGGGCATAAGCGCACCTGCGTGCCTACCGTCCCTGTCCTACTGCACCCAATTCATTTGTACTCATCTCCTTGTCCATGTTCATACTTACACCTTTTACATGTTTGAGAAACTAAATAAATAAACTAAATAAATCTTGCATTACGCCTGCCTTTAGCCTGAAAAACACGTCACTGCTCTATTTAAAGGTTTATTTCCCCCTTCTGGTTAAGCTCTTCCTGGCTATTACACCCTAAAAGGTCTCAATTATCCCCCTCTGCCTTCTTTCACTGCTCGGGCAAATGGACTCTAAATTTAATCAGGAGCTCTTATTATCAAATTATTACCCTGGTGATCAGCTAGGCCTTCATCAAAAGGAGACCAAAATCAAACTACCCAGGAAGCCGTTAGGATATAATGATCTCCCTTGAGACTGGGTTAACACTGTCCAGAAACAAGCTTAACTTTCCTGATTCTAAGGTTTTTGCATTCGTGGGGCTGTGGCACTCTGGAGAACAGGGAATAACACAGCTATCGCAATAGTGACGTTTAACGGGAGAGAATTGTGTTGTTTTCACAAGGATACGGAGAGATTCTGCTGGCAATATCAATGTACAAACTTGCACACGTCCCAAAAAGCAATCACACACACACATAACAGGCTGGGAAACGCCTGTGTTGGCGTTTTTATAACCTTTAACTTCTTGGATTTCGAAAGTATTATTCCAGCACTTTTTAAACATGCTTGTTTGTTTGTAACTGAATGAGGTTTGATTAAACCAGAGGTCTTCAAACTTGGCAACTTGTGGACTTTAACTCCCAGAATTCTCCAGCATTCTGGGAGAATTCTGGGAGTTGAAGTCCACAAGTCTTAAAGTTGCCAAGTTTGGGAACCCCTGGATTGAACAGTAGCCTCTTCTCCCAGAATTCACAATAATGTTCTGTGCAAATTTGTTCAATATTGAGTGCTTGTAAGCGTTTCAGGAGGTATGAATGAGAAAAAGAGAGCGGGATTTTTCAAAATTGGCAGAAAAACAATATTTGCAGGATTGGTGTAGAAACAAATTGAGGAAACGAATTCCGTGAAAATAGGAGGATCGGGGTAAAGCCGTATGACCTAAAGGGGCAGATCTCTTACAGATTTACAGACTTTCAAGCTTTAGAATGGCAGCCCGAGAGGGAAAATGGATAGATTACATCCCACCAACATGATTAAGTGCCTCGGGAGAAAAAAAAGAAAGAAAAATACCAGTGGACTGAAGTAAGAAAGGGAAAATGTCTGGAAAGATTGTGGAATATACATTAAGGGTTTAGAAGCCGTAAGAAAAGTCTGGGAATGACACTTGTGAACGACGCAAAGGAGCGAACCAAAATGCAGATTGCAGGATGAGTTTTCCTTCTGGCTCCATATTTTTTTGGAAAGCAGTTGGGGAAAAAAAAAACCACCTTCCTTTTCAATCTGCAAGTCCACGATCCACCTTCTCTCTCTTCCCTCTCTCCCGAGTCCGCGATCCCACCTCGATCGAGTCCTGCTCGGTCCTGACCCCTGCTTCTCCTAGAAAGGCTGGGGCTCCAGCTTCTCCATCATAGATTTGATCCAGCTCGTCCCGTTGATCAGTTTGGTGGTGGCAATGATGTATTCGGTGCCTCCGTCCTCCATCTGGGAGAGGAAGCGCAGGGCTGCGATTTCGGCGTAGGTCACGCCTCCCAGAAAGAAGACGAGGGTGATGCGGTTTTCTCCGTGCTGGCCTGGAATGATCCGGGGGGAGGGGGGAGGGAGAAGAGATGTTGAAAACTGCCTTCAAAATTATGTGTTGTGCTTTGCCGCTCGTTTTCACCCACCCCACCGCCGTCGGTTCAAAAAACAATGAGAAACTCTATTATTGATGCTTTTATTGGGAGTGTGAGCAAACGTATTAACAGGGAGTCCTCAATTTACGACCAGAATTGGGACTAGAATTTCTGTCGCTAGGCAAGGCAGTTGTTAAGTGAGCCATGGCTGACTTTATGTCTTTATTTGCCACAGTTGTTAAGCGAAACACTGCGGTTTGTTCAATGGATCCGGCTTCTTCCACTGACTCGTCAGACAGACAAGGCAGGCGACCGAATTGGATCGCATGACCATGGGAATGACGGCCATAAGTATGAGGACGTCGTAACTCACTTATCTTTTTTTGGTAACTTTGAGCGGTCACTAAACAAATGGACGTAAGTCAAGGACTCCCTGCAATACCATCATGGAACATTTCCCACACAGGAGGAAGTACAAAGTGCTATGCAGAATTTAAACATGATTCATCATCATCATTTAATGACCCCAGAATCCCTTGCGGGGTGGAAACTGAATGGAGTTAGCAGAGCGTTTACTGGCCGGATGCTTTTCTTGTTGCCACTACGGAGTTTTTTAAAGAAGATAAATTCTCATTGTGCCCAGAGAAACATCTGCCTCTACCTAGGACTGAACTCACAGCCTCCCGATTGTGACGCGAGAGCTCCACCTCTAGGCCACCGAACCACTCCAGAAATTAAGCATGATTGGTTACATGTAATCAAGGCTCTTTGGGTTACTGTAATATTTTAGAAACAACCAATCACCCCGTTTATGTGGCCATTGGAACCCCTAGGTCCACAGGCCCTCATCCAGAATCCTGGAGCACTTAAAAGAAATATTCCAGTTGAACGGGGTGTGCAAAGAGACTTACGTTTTTTCTGGAGTCCGGTTGGCAGCTGCTGCCTCTCTTCAAAGTGAGGACCAGGAAGTATTTTTAAGACTTCCTCAATGCTTCGCCAACCCGGGCGGGCGAGCAACTGTGCCAGGCGAACGCTTAGAGGTGCATACCCGCTGTAGACGTAGGAGATATCGTTCGGGTTCTGCAAAGAAAGCAGAGATGGGGTGGGATTGAAGAAGGGCAGCGGGTGAACTGAAGAGCCCTTGGCAAGTTGCCCTTGAAAGGCGGCCGAGGGGAGCTTGCCTGCTCGTTGACGTCGTCCATCCACAAACGCAAAGTTTTCCGGATGGTTGGGTAGTTATTCCGACTGCCCAGCTGGGCCTTCAAAAGTCCGGCCTTTTCTAGGCTATTCAAGGTCAGGATGTGTTCGTAGCCGTAAGTCTGCAACAAGAACAATGGACCTTTTAGCATCGGAAGATTCATTTTATACATTATTTATGAAAGACAGGAGAGCAGTCTTCCAGTATCTCAGGGGCTGCCCCAAAGAAGAGGGAGTCAAGCTATTCTCCAAGGCACCTGAGGGTAGGAAAAGAAGCAATGGGTGGAAACTAATCAAGGAGAGAAGCAACTTAGAACTGAGGAGGAATTCCCTCACAGTTAAAACAATGAATCAGTGGAACAGAAGTTGCCTCCAGAAGTTTTGAATGCCCCAACACTGGAAGTTTTAAAGAAGATATTGGATAACCATTTGTCTGAAGTGGTGTAGGGTTTCCTGCCTAAAAGGGGGTTGGACTAGAAGACCTCCAAGGTCCCTTCCAACTTTGTTATTCTATTCCAATATTTGCCTTGGAAAAAGCCTAACCTGGAGAATCTCTCTCTTGTAATGATCCAGCACTTTCTGTTTTAAGCCGCTGTTGCACACCGACTGCAGGCAAACGAGCCTCAGTATCTTAATCAAAGGATACTTTCGGGCAATGCAATCTTCTACATAGCTGTTGACCTGCGGAGGAGAAAAAAAAACCCAATTCAAATTTTCAACCAAAATCACGTGCTTGCAAAGAGGGTTACCTTCTTTGCAGAATTGACTCGATGCTGAAGAAGATATGGAAGAGTTTTCATGCTAACTATCTTTCGCACCAATCTGATCAATCCTACACAAAGGCTACCTTTTCACCTGCGGTTTTCGTTCACCCATGCCGGCTGGAGGATTCTGGGAGTCAAAGTCCACCCATCTTGTAAGCAGCCGAAGGAGAGAAAGACTGGCAAAAGGACTAGCTTGGCCCACAGCTACCTGGCTCTCAAAGATGCTTAAACCCCAAAATTATGGATGCCAGTTTTGGGGTGTGAATGCCCCTCGCCAGATATACATCCCTTCAATTCCACGGGAAATTAATTTGTGCAAAACACGTCAGCTGTTTTGAGGAAATATTGGCCTACCTTATCGGTATCTATGCCGGACATAAATTCTTGCTCCACTGTTAAATTATCGAAAAAGTCTTCTGAGGCTTAGAATAGAAAAATGAAACCAGTTGTAAAGAAGGGACATTAACGGGATCCTAAGATATTTTCATAGTAAGGAGACCGCTGAAATCTGGCCAATGGCCAATACCAAAGGTTCGGCCTGAACCTCATTCAATACAATACAATAGCAGAGTTGGAAGGGACCTTGGAGGTCTTCTAGTCCAACCCCCTGCCTAGCCAGGAAACCGTTTCAGATACATGGCTATCCAGCATCTTCTTAAAGACTTCCAGTGTTGGGGCATTCACAACTTCTGGAGGCAACTTCTGTTCCACTGATTAATTGTTCTTACTGTCAGGAAATTTCTCCTCAGTTCTAGGTTGCTTCTCTCCTTGATTAGTTTCCACCCATTGCTTCTTGTTCTACCCTCAGGTGCCTTGGAGAATAGCTTGACTCCCTCTTCTTTGGGGCATCCCCTGAGATATTGGAAGACTGCTATCATGTCTCCCCTAGACCTTCTTTTCATCAAACTAGACATACCCAATTCCAGCAACCGTTCTTCATGTTTTAGCCTCTAGTCCCCTAATCTTTTTTGTTGCTCTTCTCTGCACTCTTTCTAGAATCTCCACATCTTTTCTACATGGTGGCGACCAAAACTGAATGCAGGATTCCAAGTTGGCCTTACCAAGGCCTTATAAAGTGGTATTAACACTTCACGTGATCTTGATTCTATCCCTCTGTTTATGTAGCTAGAACTGTGTTGGCTTTTTGGGCAGCTGCTGCACATGGCTGGCTCCTATTTAAATGGTTGTCCACTAGGACTCCAAGATCCCTATTCAAAAGGGGAAACCTACCCCCCCCCTTATGCCCGTCCCCCGAAAAAGATACTCTCGAGTTACTTACTGGTGATGTCTTTCACGAGCTCCGCGATGGAGGTGTGGTTCGCCAAAGAGCTTCTGGCAGCCTGCATGTGGGGCAGCTGTGAGACAAACTGCTTGATCTCCCCCACGGTTTTGGCGTGGTGCCTTTCCTAAGAAACATAAATCAGAGAGTCCAGAGCCTAAGCAGGGGGTTGGACTAGAAGGCCTCCAAGGTCCCTTCCAATTCTGTAACTCTATTCTAAAGCAATGTCGCTTGTTTCTGGCTTCCGACCTTTGACAGTTACAGGAAGTCTTCCAAGGAAAAACATCCTTCATTCAATTGACTTCGTTATCAGAATTCAGCTTCCCAAAATCAGAGGGTTTTTGTTTTTTGCTTTATTTTAAAAGGAGGCCTCGGAGGGTTTGGAAAATGTTCAAGAGGATGATGACTTGAAGAGGTAAGTTATGGCTGGCTAGCCCAAGGTTGCAACAGGTTTGTTTTGTGGCAAAGTTACAAGGGAACTGGGGGGAGGAAAAAATGACTTTTTCACACATTTAGCATTCTGTTATTAATGGGAGGCAGATGCCTTTGAACTCTGACCTCCTGCCTTTGTTGTTTTTGCAAATAACTCAAGGCTGTGAACATATCCAACACACCTTCCTCCTCCTATTTTCCCCATAATAACAACAACCCTGTGAGGTCGCAGAGGGAGTGGCTGGCTTTCATGCTTAAGGCGGAACTAGAACTCACTGTCTCCTGGTGACTGGCCCAAAGTCACCCAGCTGTTTTTCAATGCTAAGGTGGACACCTAGAACTCACGGTCTCCCCCTTTCTAGCCTGATGCCTTAACCACTAGACTAAACCAGCTGTCATCCCCCCCCCCCCCCCCACGCAGCCCTATTAAGCTTATCTGGATTCTACTCCTTTCTCATGACAGCTAACTATCCACTTTGCTTCACTGAGATTGATAGAAGTCACCACACGTCGTTTTTCATATTATGAGAAGATCAGAAAAGTCTTCTCCGGGATCAACTTTTTTTCTCCACTTATCCAATTGCTAAAAAATGTCCAAATGTCCAAAAAGCAACTTCACTGGACAGGTCCAGCTTTATTCCTGTTCCAGGAGAAAAAAAAGGTGTATTTTTCGGTAGGCTGAAGGGAAACTGCATGCATGGGACAAGAATCCTTGACTGGGATCCCTCAAAGTGTCAACTGGCTCGACTACTTAAGTGGCATTTATACGTATAACCCACTTCCCAGCATGCCAGCAAAACTCCAACTATTGCCAGTAGAAGAAATGGACCTCAGAAACATGCCCCAATTTCTAAAAAAATGTTTTAATGCTCATGTTTTTCTTAAGTTCTGTATTTTCACCATGCCTTTTCTTTCCTTCAAATCTTGAATTTTGGACTGAGAATCTGGGTGGGGGAAAAAAATCAAACCTGCAGCTTCCTAAATCCCCCTCCTCACCGTCTTGAGAAATGATCATCTGGCAAATCTCAGGGGGCTTTCCAAAGCAGGCTAAGTGGAATTATCTCCATAGCAATGAAAAACAGAGCTCTTAAGGACCGGATAACTGCAAAGTGTAATGATCTATTAACCTACTGAAGTCCATAATCTATATCCAGCTTTTTCAGGGGAGAAAGAAAGGGGGGGAGGGAAAAAGAAAGAAAGAGGGGGAGAGAAAGAGAGAGACAGAGTTAGTGAGAGACAAAGAGAGAGAAAGAGAAAGAGGGGAGAGAGAAAAAGAGAGAGTGAGAGAGAGAGAGGAGACAGAAAGAGAGTGAGAGAGAAAGAGAGAGAGAGAGAAAGGGGGGAGAAAGTGAAAAAGAGGAGAAGGAAAGAGACAGAAAGAGAGTGAGAGAGAGAGAGAGATGGGGCGAAAGAAAGAGAGAGTATGAGAGAGAAAGAGAGAAAGGAAATTGTGCAAATCCCACACGCTCCCTGACGAGTGTAAAACCGGAGGGAAGTGCCAAGGCTGCGAATGGCAAGCCCAGGCAGGTAGCCCATAATGAACGCTGGCCATTAAGGGCCTCTCTGCCGTTTCATTATCACCTATTAGATCTGACGATGCGACGTTTCCTTTTCCTTCCTGTGTAAAAGTGCGAGTCTCCCTGTCGGATCAATTACGGAGCTCACGGGAGAAACTTTTCCACTGCAGCTGCACAAAAATTATGCACAGGTAGCCCTCAACTTAGAGCCCAAAATGTCCGTTGTGAGACGTTCGTTAAGGGAGTTCTGTCCCATTTTACGACCTTCCTTGCCACAGTTGTTCAGTGAATCATCGTTGTTAAATCAGTCAACGGGGGGGGGGGGCATAAACTGGTTTCCCCATGGACTTTGCTTGCCAGAAGGACGCAAGGTCACCCTGCAACCGTCATAACTATGAGTTCAGTTAGCAAGAATGTGAATTTGGATCACGTTACCACCGGGAGGCTGCACTGGTCGTAAGTGTGAAAAAATGCTCGTAAGTCACTTTTTCAGTGCCGCTGTAACTTCAACCCGTCACTAAATGAACTGTTGTAAGGACTACCTGCAGTGGATTGGTCACAACTTACCGTATTTTTCGGAGTATAAGACGCACCTTTTTCCCTTAAAAAAGAGGCTGAAAATCTGGGTTTGTCTTATACACTGAATACAGCATTTTTGGCCTCCTGAAACCCCGCCCCCTTCACCAAAATGGCCGTGCATAGCCTTTAGGAGGCTTCCAGAGGGCTCCTGGGGGCTGGGGAGGGCAAAAAAGAGCAAAAAATGGGCCGTTTCTGCCCATGGCTGTTTTTTGCTTGTTTTTGCCTCCCCCCCAGCCCCTCTAAGAGCCTCCCAAAGCTCTGCATGCCCCCCCCCCCTTTTTTTTTTTTGCAAAAAACGAGGCATGCAGAGAGTTTGGGAGGCCTGCAGAGTGCAAAAACCTTTTTTTTTTAAATGTACCTCTTCAAAATCATGGTGCTTCTTAGACCCCGGTGCATCTTATAGTCTGAAAAATACAGCAGTTGGATTCTAAGAGGAGAGGATGATGGGTTTTTGCCCTTCCTGAGCACAGCAGATGTGGCTGGCAGGGGAATTCTGGGAGTTGAAGTCCACGGGCCTTCCAAGTGGCCGTTGCTTTATTACCTCAAAAGCAGCCGAGATGATTTTGGCCTTCTTGCTCAGGACGCTGCCCACGGCGTTGAAGTTCTTGTCCCGGATCTCGGCGTACAGCTCCTCGGCGGAGTTCAGCTGCAGCTTCTTGGCCTCGGTGGGGAGCTCCTTCGCGGCCTCCCCCTGCTTCTTGGGGGCAAATTTCTCGGGGGGAAGTTTTACGTAGGCTGCCAAACATTGAGGAAAAAGAAATGAGACGGAAGTTTTAAAGAAAGGCCTGGGAGAGACACATTGAAGATACACAGCTAGTCCTCAATTTATGACCATAATTGAACCCAGTTAAGTGAGACATTGGTTAATTGAGTTTTGCCCCTTTTTTACGACCTTTCCTGCATCTGCTGTTAAGTGAATCACTGCAATTGATAAGTCAGTAACCTGGTTGTTAAGTGAATCTCGCTTCCCCATTGTCAGGAGGTCGCAAAAGGGAGACAGCAACGGTCATAAATATGAGACAGTTGCCAAGCATCTGAATTTTGACCATGGGGTTGCTGGAAAGGTCGTAAATGTGAAAAACGGTCCTGTCCCTTTTTCCAGTGTTGTCGTAACTTTGAACAGTCACTAACCGAACTGTTGTAAGTGGAAGGCCAGCCTGCATATGACTTGATTTCAGGAGCTGAGAGTGGCTTCCTCCAATTTTCCTCCTAACAACCCTGCGAGGCAGGCCGGGCTGAGAGGGATCGAGAGTTTCTACCTTCTGGGTTACAGTCTTACTTACTGTTCTGAATCCCGTAGATTTCGTCAATCAGGCCCTCGTAGGTCAGCTGGGTAGCCAGAGGGGAGATCAAATCCACGTTGCGGTCCAGCAGCAGGAGGGTATCGAAGACGGGCAGAATGGGGTTCTGGATCCCCGAAAACTCCCTCTTCATGCGGATCATCATGTTCGCCACATGCTGCAATGCAGAGAACCCAGATTTACGGACCAGGCCACAAAGATTAACTTCACCAGGCGCCCTTTAGAGCTACGTTTCTCACGCCCTGCTCGGCTGATTCAGCTCTCAATTCCTGGACATCCAAGCCAAGCAGGAGATCCTTCCAACCTACCCTGGTTTCCACCACCTCTGTCTATTTCAGACATTACTTTTGCTCTATGCGCAAATTAGGTGGCAGATATTCTACTGTTCCTGTGGTTTGACTGCCTGGGGTTAGGACCTCGTGCCAAGCTCTGTGTATCAGCAACAAACATTCCATGGATATCAATTTTGTGTCTAAATAAGGGTGTCCCAACTTGGCAACATTAAGACTTGTGGACTTTCAACTCTTAACTTTTAAGACTTGTGGACTTCAAGCCTCAACTTTTAAGACTTGTGGACTTCAAGCCTCAACTTTTAAGACTTGTGGACTTCAACTCCCAGAATTCTCCAGCTGGCCAAGGAGTTCTGGGAGTTGAAGCCCACAGGTCTTTCTAAGTTGCCGAGGTTGGACGCTGCTGGTTTAAATTATCAGAACAAAGGGGCCCTCGTTGCAAAAGAGGCTGGCAGGAAGCCAAACTGAGCCATAAGTAAGGACAGCGTATTTTTTACCCGTGCACACTCTCCTTTTCCAAAAATGAGCGGGATGGTCCCGTAGAGAGCCTGGAGCGTCATGAGTCCTTTCGCCGCATGGTAGAGGCTGGTCTGGTCATTTTCTAAGTAACACTCCTAGGAGAAAGAGAAGTCACTCTCAATCTTCCAGGAAGCCAGCATTTCCTGCCATCAGAAAGGAGGCGTGTGGAGCGCCCGAGGTCTCCGTCTCGGGAGTGGCCTCCTCAGCTCTGTGTGCAGGTTCTGACCTTAAAGGCGTTTTCTGACTCCATGGACAGGAGGTCTCCATCAAAGGGGATGAGGTCCAGGCTGTATTCCTCTCGGTGAATGAAGCAGTGCAGCACGCCCAATTCTTTGAGGTGCTGCTCGCACAACAAACTGCGACGCGGCACAAACAAGATGTGGAAATCCCGCTGCGGACAGCGGATTTTATCTTCGCTGGAAAGAGAGAAGGAAGGTTTTTAATCTGATCAAGCCTTCCCCAGCTCAATTTTAATAGTCTCTGGACCAGTTCAAATGAACATTCTTTCATTCATTCATTCTATATAGCACTCCATTCATTTATTGGTCAAAAAGAGGGCCGTGAAAATATTTACAGATCCCTCGCCTCCTGGACATAAATTGTTTCAACTCCTACCCTCAAAACGACGCTATAGGGCATTGCACACCAGAACAACTAGACACAAGGAGAGTTTTTCCCCTAATGCCATCACTCTGCTAAACAAATAATTCCCTCCCCACTGTCAAACTATTCACTAAGGCTGCATTAGTCTTCTCATTGTTCCTATCACCCATCTCCTCCTACGTATGACGGCAGGACTGTGACTTTGTTGCTTGTGTCCTTACGATTGATATTGATTGTTTCCTAATATGATTTAATTGCTTATTTGTACCCTATGACTATCATTAAGTATCTTGTCTTTTATGTACACTGAGAGCATCATATGCACCGAAGACAAATTCCTTGTGTGTCCAAACACACTTGGGCAATAAAAATTCTATTCTATTATTAAATATTAAGTTATCACTATTTAGATCAGGGGTGTCCAACCTTGGCAACTTTAAGACTTGTGGACATCAACTCCCAGAATTCATGAGTCATGGCTGGCTGGGGAATTCTGGGAGTTGAAATCCACAAAGTAAATTTGCCAAGACTGGACACAACTGATTTAGATTAATAAGGAACCCCAATTCAAAACTAGACAGTGGACAGAGCCAAAACAGATACAAGCCCTGAAATCTGATTTAAAAAAGAATAAGCAAAACTGGGGAACAAATATATATTCTGCACTTCCTCCGCCAACATAAATGGTGAAGTTTGTCCTTGTGAAAAAGTCCAACCTGGCCTTCAAAATCCCCAGGTGACCTTACCTGAGCACATTGTCTGCAATGATGTCCATGAGCTCTAACCTGGGCCTGACAAAGAAAATAATGTTCTTGACATCAGCTGGTGGAAGGTGGCCTCCTTTGAGGGTGAACATTTTTTCCACCTCATGTTCCTGGAAGGAAATGATCAAAACAACTATGAAGGCATTCAATTTGGTTTGAATATTTGAGAAAGAGAGGGGATTTGGGGCTCAAACTAGAGGTAATAGCATATGTAGAATATAAAATAGGATTTTAGGAGAAACCCTCCCATACTACCACCTCTTACAATACTAAACAACACAGTATCAACAGTAGAGACCTTCAAGTTTCTAGCTTCTACCATATCTCAAGACCTAAAAATGGACACCTAACATCAAAAACGTCATCAAAAAAGCACAGCAAAGAATGTTCTTTCTGCGCCAACTCAGGAAGCTCAAACTGCCCAAGGAGCTGCTGATTCTGTTCTACGGAGAAATTATTGAGTCTCTCATCTGCACCTCCATAACTGTCTGGTTTGGCTCTGCAACCCAACAAGACAGACAGAAACGTCAGAGGAGAATCAGAACGGTGGAAAAAACCATTCTACCAACCTGCCTTCCACTGAGGACATGTACACTGCACGAGTCAAAAAAGAAAATAAATTGTTTCAAGTCCTATCCTCAGAACGACGCTATAGAGCACTGCACACCAGAACAACTAGACACAAGGACAGGTTTCCCCCCCGAACGCCATCACTCTGCTAAACAAATAATTCCCACAACACTGTCAAATAATTTACTAAGACTGCATTACTATTATTCTTCTCTTCCTTCCTAGTATCTATCTCTCCCCACTTATGACTATAACCATGTTGCTTGCATCTTTCAATTTATATTGTTTTTATTATTTCCTAGTACGATTTGATAGCTTATTAGTAACCTTGATATCACTAAGTGTTGTATCTTTTAAATCTTGAATGTATTTGTATTCTCCTTATGTACACTGAGAGCATCTGCACCAAAGACAAACGCCTTGTGTGTGTTTTTTAAACAAAATTCCACAGGGAGAGAACATGCATACTTTTTAAATGAAAGACTTAGTGCATTATCACATTTCTAGCATTTTTTATAACCCTTGCTCATATCTTACCTTCAAAAGAGAATATTGTGCAATCAATCCAAAGGGCCCAGTAAGATACTCGTCCCACACAATGGCCTAAGGAAGAAAAAACAGATTTAAGTATATCACAACCTACTGAAAAACACTTTGAAGGACCTATAAATATATCCATGTGTAATAAATACCAATAAGTAACATCAATGAATTTAAAATATCAATGACTAACAAGAATATCAACGTATAAGGATTCTGTTCTATTCTATAATAAACACTGAACCTTGATTATTAATAATAAAAAATATCAATGCATAAACATACAAACACACAATAACATAGAATACTTTATTTGGCCAAGTGTGATTAGACACACAATTGTCCCTGGAGCAGAAGCTCTCAGTGTACATGCAAGCAACAGAATAATATCAATGAATAACAAATGATACTTTAAAATAGCAACATGCAGAATCAATCTAGAATAATATCAATGAATAACAAATGTTAATTTAAAATAGCAATGTGCAGTTATCAATCTAGAATAATACCAATGAATAACAAATAATACTTTAAAACATCAACACATAATAAATACCAGATTAGAGCATCAGTGTATATTATTCACTGAATAGCAAAGAATGATAATGAAAAATACGGAAAGGCAATAAATATAATAGCTCTGCACTATACTGTCAATGAATAACAAATAAGGATGATTAAAATAATGCTTGAGAATATCAGAATAAATATCACTGCAGAATAAGTATCAATGCAAAATAAATAAATATCAATGCAGAATAAATATCAATGCAGAATAAGTATCAATGCAAAATAAATATCAATGCAGAATAAATATCAATGCAAAATAGATAATGCAGAATAAGTATCAATGCAGAATAAATATCACTGCAAAATAAATAATGCAAAATAAATAATGCAGAATATCAATGCAGAATAAATATCACTGCAAAATAAATAATGCAGAATAAATATCCATGCAGGATGAGCGACGATCATTTAAAAATACCAAGGCGGAATAGTATGAATGCATAAGAAAGACCGACCAATAACACGGAAGGGAGGGGATAATAATGAAAAATAATAAGAAGTTAGGGAGAGGAGGGGCGGGTGGGAGGACTCGGGACCCATCGTCCCCGGCCGGCAGTGGAGGATGGGTCTTCCCCCAGGCGGGGCACGCCCCTGGCTCACCTTGGATCCGGCGCATTTGTCGAGGAAGGCGCGCAGCTCCCTCCGCCCGGCTTCCCTCAGCGCCGTCAACGGGACGCGGCCCGAGCTGAGGTGAGCCGCCATGGCCGATGCGCCGCCACGCCCACGCCGGTCACGTGAGGCGCCGCGGGGGCGGGGCCTCGGCATGGCCACGCCCCTCCGCTGCGAGGCGTTCCTAGCTCTTACCTGGCCGCTCAGGTGAGGCTCTGGGCGGAGGAGGAGGAAGGAGGCTGCTTAGGGGAGGCTTTTGGGGGGAGAAGGGGGAGGAAAGTGGGCAAGAGGCAAAGGAAAGGCCTTTCCTGCATCACCACAGCTTTGTTTTGCCACTTTTTTATTATTTTATTTTATTTATTATTTATTGTTTTGTTTATTTTATTATTTATTTATTGTTTATTTTATTTATTTTTTGTTTATTCATTATTTTATTTATTTCAACATTTACACCGCATCCCCTCTTTACAGCATTTCAGTGTCAGTCTCACTCATGTTTACATTGTGGCTATTTCAGTTCTCTTTCTTTCCAATGATATATACATCATGGTATAATTATTCATCTATCTATGCATCATACCTTTTAGTTATAACTTGGATCAATATTTACAAATATACAGAGTACCTTTCCATTTTGATATAACTCTTAAGTAAGCTTTATGCGTGATCTTTACAACTATGTTCTAGCCAATGATACTATATGTTCCAAATCATATAATAATCCGTTTCTTCTTTGTCTTTTAATTCCATTGTTAACCTGTCCATCTCTGCACAATCCAGCAACTTTTTTTGAAAAGACTGGGGGGACTTCAACTCCCAGAATCCCCACAGCCAGCTTGGCTTTGATTGGCTGTTCTCTGCCGGCAAGTAAGCTTGGTTTAGTGCAGTGGAGGCTTGTGGACTTCAACTCCCAGAATTCTCCAGCCGGCAAAGGAACTCTGGGAGTTGAAGTCCACAGGTCTTCAAAGTGGTTGAGGTTGGACACCAGTAGTAGAGGGGACAAGGCAGGAGGAGGGCCGCTGGCCAGGAGTCCCTTTCGGTCTGTAAGGAGGCGTGCATCACATCTCCCGATCCTTCACAACTTCTTTGGTGTTGAATCATAGTATCTGTCCTATTGCAATTCTGTGGTCCCATTTTATGTATTGCCCATGTTTTTTTCTTTATCTATATCTGCATATTAGGTATCCATGTCTCTCTACCTACCTATCGTAATCTATCATCTATCTCATTTTTTATATCCATCCATCCTTTAGCAGCATTTTGTCTATCTCTGCCTATCATCCATCCATCATCTCTTATCTATCTCATCCATCTATCCATCCTTTATCATATCTGTTTGCCTATCATCCATCCATCCACCTAACTTATCATCAGCTGCTTATCTGCTGATGTTTTAAACTTATATTTGTGTTTGTATGTATAATGTGTTTTATAGTGTTGTACATCAGCGATTGTATGACCTCTGTAGATGCCATATGCTAAATAAACAAACAAATTTAACAGCTTAACACTTTCGAAGTTGATGTGCCTTTAAATAACTCATTCTTGCAAATCATCATCAGGCTGGCCAGCATAAGCCAGCATTGTTGTTCGAACAAGTCAGGGTAATGATGATTTAAAGCTGACCAGCCAATGTAAGGCTGTAACCTGATGATGAAATGAGAGTCAGCAGAGGTATTGCCACTTTAAGAAGCCAGATTATTGCCACTTTAAGAAGCTGTCTATATAAAGGAGGCCATGAGAGAGCGTATCTCTCTCCTTGTGTCCGGTATTCATTGCTAAATTCTCAGGTAGTGTTAAGAAGATTGATTGCTTGTCAGGTATTTGCTACCACGTATATTTCTGTATATGTTATATATAAAGCACTGTTAAATGTCGAAGTCTCTGTGTGCTGTGTGTTGCTCCTGCGTTGTCTCCTAATAGTAATCACGCTGCAATCTGCTGCCAAGAATATCAAGCGGTTGTGAAAAGGAGGAGGCAAGGCTGATGAGTAGAGAATAATCCCTTTATTAAAGATACAGTACAGTTGGTTTAGTTTAATACTGATTTCCCTGCTTTTTTTATGACTATTCCTATAATACATTCTTTACTCCAAAGTTCAAACACTTACATTGATTTATTAAAAAAAAACACCTCATAGGCCAAATACTGATTGTAATCTGGGAATAATTAACAACTAGCACAGATTATGTGCCTCTCTATAGGTTTGTGTGTGCGTGTGTTAAAAAGAAACACAGATAAACCCAAACTTAGTTATAGAAGAGTTAAAATCTTCCATTATGCAAGGAAGGCCAATAGTGTTTTCTTTACATTTCTTTTTGTGACATTCAAAAGAAGAGAGCAAAACCAGCGTGGCGGCATTTACTCGTCATTTATTCAGAGTGACAGAGTAATTTCACAGGAACGCCCCAGGGCATTAAATTAGCATGAAAACTGAATTTCCACTCAGAAATATGCTCCGTTTTATACTTCTTAAAATGTTTTCGTAAGATATCCGCTTCTTAGAAACTTCACCTTATTATTTCAACATTGAGTTTCCTATTTTACATTCATCTGGAACAAAATTCCAACCCAGGGGAGAATAAATAAATTACATCTTAAATTGGTTTTTTAAAAAAACGCTCTTGATTTCAGGACGGACTTTTGATGAAAAAAAAAATCTCTTACGGGATACAAACTGTAGCCGGAAGATTTTTTTTTTTTGTCCTTTTTTTGGTACATGCAAACTTGCCCCTTTATCCCCCTCTCAAACCCACCCACCCAAGTCAGGAAAAAAAAATCTCCCAAGTTTTTTTGAGGCTGTTTAAAGTCATTGAATCAAGTTACGGTACACAAAAGCCCTCATTTTCAGAATGACAGAAACACTAAAGACAATCAGATTGTTTTCCAAAATATAAATCTTTGTTTTTCTTAAATATATTTATATATGTACTTATGTACAACTCTACAGAAGCTGAAAAAACAGGGGGGAGATTTCTCAAACGCACAGCTGGAGAGGTTTCGTTAGGGGAAAATATATATATATATATATATTTCCCCACAGTGGCTGAACTGTTTTGTGGGTATTTTTTTTTTTGCCTCGACAAAATCTCACACTGTTAAAAAGAAATCTCGCAGACAGGAAGGCACTACTTCTAGGTCTTGCACCAGTAGCACACGCGTGAAGGTTTTTGCTCACGCGTGTCGGTTGATCGAGACTTTCCTCAAAGCGAGGAAAAACAAAAACAAACATTTGGAAAAATAAGAAAATAAGAGCTCGCCTCTTAAACCCATTCCAGTGTCAGAATGTTACAAAAACAACTGTACAACTGCAGCTTGAAGGAGCGTAGTAGTGCAAATAGGAAAATTAACAGCATCATTTCAAAGAGCTTCTAAGTGAGCTAAAATAGAACTAGGGGCCTGCTGGTTTCCCACCCCCACCTCCACTCATTTCCTCCCCCACACCCCCAAATTAAGCCACGCGACCGGAAAGAAGTTTTCTGGATGCAAAACCCAGGAAATGAAATTTCTAAATGAAAATTGGCAGCCCCTGTTAAATTATTTATTTTAATTCCATCTTAAGAAGGGCAGAATAAACTATCTTGCTTGGAGAAGACCAGATCCCACTGCGTCTTTCTAAGCTGGGTGGCTGCTGCAAGGAATTCTGGGAGGAAAGAGTGCCGGTCCCTTCTCTCTTCTCTCCTTCTGGCCCCACCCTAGGAGACTGGTGGTGGAGGACAAGGTCCAACTAGCGCCCGAAGCAACGTCCGTTTTCTCCGCTCCTGCCCTGTGTCAGAAGGTCTCGTCGTCGTTGCAGTTGGCGGTCCAGTGGCCAAACATCTCACAAATGGTGCAGTACGGGCGTTCCTCTTTCCGACTGCCGTGGTACGTGGAGTGGGGGGGTTCCTCAGGCGCCTGGGCTTGCGTGGGACAATCTTCGGTGTCGTGGAGGTCGAAACAATCGCAAATGTCGCAGAAGAGACGAGGTTTCCTCTTGACTTGGTTGTCTTCCTCGCTGTGGAGACAGAAACAGTTTAGAAAAGCCGATGGCCACCCGTGGGTCGTGTTGGGAGACTCCTTTGAGGGACGTGGTTGAGGAACAAGAAGTTGGGATTTGGGGTTTTCAATTCTCCACGCCAATGTCCCTCAACCTTGGCTTCAACTCCCAGAATTCCCCAGGGTCTGGCCTCTCTAGAGAACAAACACTATGGTTGCTGGAGCTCAGTGGGTTGGTTTATCCAACGCTTTAAGCCAATGTTTCTCAACCTTGGCCACTTTAAGAGTCTGGACTTCAACGCCCAGCTCTGCTGGTTGAGGAATTCTGGGAGTTGAAGTCCAGACCTCTTAAAGTGGCCAAGGTTGAGGAAGACTGCTCTACGTCATCCAGCTGCGTCTACCATAAGCCACTCCAAGTAAAACAGCCACCCGAATCCCCAATTTTTCCAACCACCAACCTGTCATAGTTAATAACTTCTTCCTCGTCTCCGTTGAGAGCAGCCTCGGACATCTTGTTCAGTTTCGATTTCAGTTCGGCGTTTTTATCTTGAAGATCCACAATGACTGAATTTAGGAAGTCAATCTGAAGTGTTGAGGATAAGAAGAACGAGAAGTGAGTCTCATCACACGAGGCCAATGGGATCTACTGAGCTCCAACGACATGGCTAAAACCTCTGGGTGATCTGCTCTCGGTTGCAGAGTTCCAAGAGTCACCTGGTCCCCTTTTGCGACCTCCGGACGAGCAAAGTCCACAGGGAAGCCACTTAACAACCATGTCACTAACTTAACAACTGCAGTGATTCACTTAACAACTGTGGCAAGTAAGGTCGTAAAATGGGGCAAATTTAACTTAACAAGTCTTATTTAACAACAACAAAATATTGGGCTCAATTGCAGAACCCATCTTTTGATTTGTAAAATGTGACCCCCCAGAATTGCAGCCTCAATACCTCCATCTCCTCGGAGGGGGACAAAGAGAGCAGGGAGGAAACAGGCCAAGGGACACCCCCTAGCAGACCCCCAAATTCAGCCACCCGTTTTTACTCTCTCCTTCTCTTCCTCCGTTTTGGCATCGAAAAGAGCAAGGGTTGCCTCTCTCGGAGGCTGAAGGGGGGAGAAGAGCCGCTCCCTTGCAGAAGGAGGTTATTATAACCGAGAAAACTTATTTTTTATATTTAAAAAAAAAGCAGAGGAAGCTGAAACCAACCATTTGCTGATGGCAGAAGGTTATCCCCAGTCGCAGATCAAAGCAAGGAGCGAAAAGGGAAAGCGGAGGGAGAGGGAAAAAGGAAGGAAGGAAGGAAGGAAGGAAGAGGGGAAAAAAACACAAGAAACCAAATATTAGTATGTGAAGAACATGATAAACTCAACCTGATGCATTTGGGGAAGGGGGAATGCAATCTCTGGATAATTTTTTTTTTAAAAATGATGGAATGATACAACGAAGAGGAGGGAAGCATACCTGGCTCTCTTGAGCGTCTTCCTTTTGAAGGTCGCCACTAGATGAAACGTCTTGGACAAGAGGAAAGGGGGAAAAAACACGTTAGAAAGAGATGAAATAAAGACTCCCTGATTTCACGTGACCTTCATCAGAGACAGATGGGATGCTGGGACTCTTTGGGAGCGTTCAGTTGACTTGGTCTCAAGGAGGCCAAATCTGGATGTACTTCCCCACGCTTGGATAAAATCAGATCGCTGGCAGCAAGCAAGTTTTCAACCATGGCCAGCTAAAGAGATGTGGACTTCAACTCCCAGAATTCCTCACGGTCTGGCTTCTCTAGAGAACAAACTCTATGGTGGGTGGAGCTCGGTGGGTTGGTGGCACCAAAGCTTTAAGTCAATGGTTCTCAACCTGGTGGACTTCAACTCCCAGAATTCCTCAGGGTCTGGCTTCTCTAGAGAACAAACTCTATGGTGGGTGGAGCTCTATAATTTGGTTGCACCAATGCTTTAAGTCAACATTTCTCAACCTTGGCTACTTTAAGAGGGGTGGACTTCAACTCCCAGAATTCTTACAGTGGTCAAGGTTGAGAAACATTATCTAAGGCAAGCTGAGGGCGGTATTCCAGCTTTGCCTTCAGCCATTGGTGATGTCAAACTTGCCCAGCATTTTGAAGTTGGGATTAATGTAACGTAACGTCAATGTTTCTCCACCTTCAGCATTTTAAGAGGGGTGGATACAGCACAGCTCAGTGGTGGAATCTAATTTTTTTTTACTACCTACATTCCAGGGTTGGCTTTACCTGAAGAGCTTTTTTGGATCTCTTTGAGCTTCTGCTCCAGATTCTTTACTTTGATCTCAAGTTTCACCTTATCGGATTCCAGGGACTGAACGATCGAGTGCAAATTCCTGGCTGTGGCGTTTTCTCCACGGAGCACCGAGACCTGCAAAAAGTCCATAAAGAAAAGAGGGGAACACAACGTGAATTTAATAACGACACGGAAGGAAAGAAATGAAGGGCTTGAAGATGGTCTAACCACAACTGAGCCCTTACATTTCTATTGTTTAAGTGAACCCTAAGGAAGGGAGGGAGGGAGAATGAAAGGAGGGAGGATGGATGGATGGAAGGAAGGAATGGAGCGAGGGAGGAGGGAGGGAGGGAAAGAAAAAGGAAGGATGGAAAGAGGAGGGAGGAAGGAGGGAGAGAAGGAAAGAAAGGATGGAAGGAGAGAGATGGAAGAAAGGGAGAGGAAGGAAAAGAAGGAGGGATGGAAGGAGGGAGAGAGGGAGAGAAAGAGGAAAGGAAGGAAGGGAGGGAAGAAGGGTAGGAGGGAGGGAGGAAGGAAGGAGTCTTGATTTGTAGGCCACCCAGATAGGAGGAGATGCCGGGGGGTTCACCCCCTTCTCCGTTTGTACCTCATTTCGGAGTTTTTCCACCTCTTCGTCTCTCTCTGTAATCAAGGCACTCGTAACACTGATGGATTTCTGCAGGGACGCTCTCTCTTCTTCGTTCTCTTTTATTAACTTGGCTTCTCTACAAGAGAGGGTCAAACAACAGTCAGAAGAGTTGTTGCATTGAACTGGGTTAAGAATCACGTCCGGGGTGGTGGTGGTGGTTGTGGGTTGTGGGGGGAAGGATGATCAGCAAAGGGGCTTTCTGGAATTTTAATGGTCCTTTGATTTAACCGAGCGAAGTTTTACAGCTGGCCTTAAGGACGGGGGGAACTTTAACCACAGGGAGACAAAGTGAAAAGGGTTTTACCTAGGGAGATTCATGCCAGAATCTGCAAATCACCGTATCCATTTCAGTGGGTTTGTTTTTTTTATTTTTTTATTTTTAAAGAAAGATGTTAATAGGATTGGGATATAAAGAATTGAAAGGGGAGGAAAAGAGGGCTGCAGATGGAAATCCTTAGATGGGTTATTTCTCAGAACAGTATTGAACAGACGACAAAGAGGCATGCAAAGCTCAAACACACACACACACACACACACACACAGACACACACAGACACAGTTGTCATGCAAAGCAGAGATTGTGCTGGAATATTGGCTGGTCCTCCCTGAATTCTGTTAATTTAAACCTCCTTCTGTTTTTTGAGGGCCACTCTGGAGCCTCAGCTGAAGTTTAAAATTAGATTATTATTATTTTTTTTTAAAAAAAGAAGTCACTCCGTAGAAGAAAGCGGGGTTCAGGATGCAACTGTGGAGTTCCCAAAGTTTGGTTGTTTTCTTGCAGACGTCTCATGACCCAGCTGGGTAGTAGCATCAGTGCTGTAAGGGGGAAGGGTTTGCGGACTGGAGGAAGGAGAAGAGGGGGAGGAAGAGGAGGGGAAAGAGGACGACGGGGTCCTTGGTGCTGTCGGAGCTTGGTGGTTTTCTTGCAGACATTTCACAACCCGCCTAGGTAACATCATCAGTGCTGATGTTGTTACCCATTATGTCTGTCTACAGTAGTGGCCAAAATTGTGGAAACCTTTTGGGAAAAGCATATATCTTTGAGGTTTGATGGCTAATAACACCACTTTCTTTTGGAGTAGCACCAGAACATTATAAATCAATGGAAAGATAATTTAATCAAGAACGTAATGCAACAAGGTTTGTTCAATTATCTGTATTCTGCGAAATGTTATAGCCAAATAACCAGAAAAAGGAAGCGTAACGTGCTTATGTTGATCTCAGATAACTTTCCTTCATTTCCTTCGCATTGTAACAGCTGCAGAACTCAAAGACTTGGTTCCCTCCGTGGGAAGACGTTGTTGTAAGGCCGTAATTCATGCTAAAGGCTACCCAACTAAGTATTTAACTGACATGGCGATCATTTTTGTATATCTCGTTTTTTCTACCTGTTTCCCTTTTCTTCTTTATAACTGCTATTCTGATAGCAAATCCTTCATCAAAGGTATCGCATTACATCCTTGATTAAATTATCTTTCTGTTGATATATAATTTTATGGTACTACTCAAAAAGAAAAAAAGAGTGGTGTTATTAGTCATCAAACCTCAAAAATACTGTACACTTGTCCCAAAAAGATTTCCACAATTTTTGCCACTACTGTAGTTTCCTCAATGTTCCTGATGGTGTTACTTTGTTGGGTCATGAAACGTCTGCAAAAAAACCAACCAAGCTTAAAGGGGATCAGGGGTGAAATCCAGCAGGTTCCGACAGGTTCTGGAGAACCGTTAGCGGAAATTTGGAGTAGTTCAGAGAACCGGCAAATGCCACCTCTGGCTGACCGCAGAGTGGGGAGGGAATGGAGATGTTGCAGTCTCCTTCCCCTGCCACGCCCGGCAAGCCACACCCATAGAACCGGTAGTAAAAAAAAAATGAATTTCACCACTGGGTGGGATGGTTGCTATCCCCCACCCCCACCCCCCACCTCCAGGACAACGAACAAACAAGCCGTGATGGCAGGCGGATCACAGAAGGCCTTTCAGAAGTGGATGCAGATGTTTGTCCTGGGGGGCAGAAGCGGCAAGGGGAAATGGGGGGGGGGATGACACCAAGGCACACCGCGTCACAGATGGACGGATGGAGTCTTTGTCATGCCAAGATAGAAGGCTACTGTTCACCAAACAGCGGGACTCCTACAGATCGGGAACCCTGTGGTTTTCCTCCCAGGGGAAAAAAATAATAAGCAGTGAAGGAGTCAGCTTGGCTGCAAAAGGGGGGCTTTTTTGCGGGGGGGGACCGACTGGCCGCTGAAGGAAGCTCGTCCACCTGGCCGGGTCTACTTGTGGGTTCAATGTGAGGGGGGGTCTCATCAGCCAAACTGCAAGTGGCATGCTAGAATCGAACGGCTGAGCATTCAGGAGCTGGGCGAGTTGGTTTGTCTGCATGCAGGTCAACTCCTTGATGGAGAGACGAGAAGGTTCTTAGGAGGAGGAGGAGGACATCCTGGGGCAACTCTGGCCTCCGTTGGGGGGTGGGCAGCTGGTTGGGGAAGGTCAGAAGACCCCGTAAGTGTCCTGCCAATCTTCAGGACTAGGAATCAGATTGGGAACGAGAAGGAAGGAAGGAAATCACAGGAGAATCTTCGCATCCGGTGGGAAACAGTTGTACTTCTGGGGGCAACATTGTTCACTCCTCAAAATCAAGCTCATCTCAAAATGAAACGGGCAACCCCAAACCCCGACCGGATCCCTGGCGGAGAGGATCCCAACCGGCTCTCAAATCCAGCAAATGATCCCAACCAGGAGAATTGCTGGTTGACAAGTCAGGCCATCAAATGGCTTCAGACAAACCTCCATCAGCATTTATCCCAGGTTTAGAGAGATGTGACCACTACAGTCTTGTCTTTTCTTCTTTTCTTTCTTCTTTCTTTCTTTCTCTTTCTTTCTTTCTTTCTTTCTTTCTTTCTTTCTTTCTTTCTTTCTTTCTTTCTTTCTTTCTTTCTTCTCTCTCTCATTCTCTTTCCTTCCTGCCCTCCCTCCCTTTCTTTCCTTCCTTCTCTTTCTTTCTTCCTTACCACTTTTTCTTTCTTTTTATCTTTCTTTCCTTCCTGCCCTCCCTTTCCTTCCTTCCTTCTCCCTTTCTTTCTTTCTTCTCTCTTCCTTCCCTCCCTCTTTCTTTCTTTCTTTTTCTTTCTTTCTTCTTTCTTTCTTTCTTTCTTTCTTTCTTTCCTTCCTTCCCTCCCTCCCTCCCTCCCTCCCTCTGTCTTTCTGTAAAATTGGAAGACATTTCCTGATTTATGTCTATCTGTTTACAGTCCTACCCAAATGCAGATCCCAGCTGTTTGCAAACTTATTCATGCAAAGAAGCCCCAACAATTTTCTGTTGGGACTGGAAGTTCTGTCACTAAGCGATGAGTTTATTAAGGAAGTCACGCCCTATTTTACAACCATTTTTGTTGCACTGATGAGGTTACCTAGTTTGGCGCAC
This sequence comes from Natrix helvetica, assembly GCF_964273705.1. NCBI lineage: Eukaryota > Metazoa > Chordata > Lepidosauria > Squamata > Natricidae > Natrix > Natrix helvetica. Next base: position 13,226,672 of record NC_138564.1, read on the forward strand.
GAAACGTCTGTAAGGAAACCGCCCAGCTCAGAGACCAACAAGGGCCCCCATTGTTGTATGTGCAAGAACTGGTTGTAAGTCATTTTTTTCAGTGCCGGTCACTAAAAGAACGGTTGTTAAGTCGAGGACCACTCAAGAAGCATAACTTCATGGATGAGAAGAGCCACTTACAAATAGCTTTTAACTTATTCAAAGCTTCTTCATTTTAGAGAGTTATGTCAAGCTTTGTATTAACTGAAGGCTACTCAAAGCTCAGCCCACCAGGAGCATCTTTTGAGTAGGTCTCTTACAAGGAGTAAATTTCACCTTCACCAAAAGGGCTTGGAGCGTCAGTGCTTCATTTCTGAAGGTGATTCGTTTGGGCACGATCGCAAAGCGTTAATTCCAAGCATCTCCTGCTAGAAACCCCACCCAAGTTTTCCCCTTGCCACAAAAAAGAAAATAAAAAGAAATTGCAATAACGGAGCAAGTACCTTAAAGTAATACTGGGCAAGCTTTAAAAATGCAAGATAACAAGAACCACATGTTAGAAACATGGCAGAGAAATGCGAGATACAGTAAAGGAAGAACTAAATTTGCACCCAAGTCGATTCTGCTTGTTGTTATTAAAATAGATATATATAGATAGATAGATAAAGATTTAACACTGCCGAGTATTTTACAAAACCAAAACTCAAAAGAATAAATAAACCAGAAACAAAGCAAAAAAAAAAAAAAAGCAAGACACGGAGGTAACAAAAGGCAGCCAAAAAATATGTACATCGATTTCATTGGAGGGGAAAAAATAATAAAAATAAACGTTATTTATTGTAACGTGGATAGACTTTCTTTAGTCTTACCATTAAAGACACAGATAGAGCAAGGAAGCAGAAAGGTAGGAAGGGAAGAAGAGATTCAGAAAATAGCGCAGAGCCAAGTCACACAGTCAGCAAACCCACAACAAGGAGCTGAATTTACACCGAATTCCCCGTCAGCTTCTTACCTCCACCTTGCAAAGGATCAACCCAGGGGCGGAGAGAAAGGGAGGTCGGGGGAAGAGGGTCCTGATGGAAGGGAAGGGGATGGGGAAGATGGGGGCAGCGTGACACCCCTCTCTCTCTGCTTGCCAAAGCTGCCTGTTGCCTGCCAAGGCCAGGCCAAGTGCTTAGAATGACGAAGTTGGAAGGGACCTTGGAGGTCATCTAGTCCAACTCTCTGCAGGAGAAGGACACGCTACAGGACCAGAGGTTTGAGGTGCAACAACAATCAATCAATAATTTCTCCCTCCTGGATAAAACGGGGGCCGAAGAAGGAAGTTTTAAGGAATACAATACAGAGGGGACCTCGACTCAATCAATCAGAAGGGAGCACAACATTTCCGCTGCTAAGAGGAACAGCTGCTAAGCTTTGCCTCGTTTAATGACCTTCCTTGGTGGTTATGAAGGGAATCACTGCCGTTGGTTAAGTTAAGCAGGTTGTTAAGTGCTTTCCTGGTGACTTGGCTCATCAGGAAGCCGCAAAAGGCATCACATCACTCCTGCAACCGTCATAAATCAGTTGCCAAGGGTCTTGATTTTGATCACGTATGCATGGGGATGCTGCAATGGTTGTGAGTGTGATAAATGGTTGTAAGTCTTTTTTTTAAAGAGACTTTTTCTTTGTAGCTTCAGTCACTAAACAAAAGGTTGTAAGTCGAGAACTACCTGAATATACGTTTCCATTGATTTTGAGTTGAGTTGACTACTCCCTAAGTTGACCGAGGGAGAGGGAGGGGCCCAAGGCCACCCGGTTGGCACCACGTCCAAGAAAAACTAGAACTCACAGGCTCCTGGTTCTAGCAGGATAAATAGTCCTCAATAATTGGGGATTTGGGGTCTTTTCTGAATTAAAAATATCCTTAAAGGTAAGGATTCCCCTCACACCTATGTGCTAGTCGTTCCCGACTCTAGGGGGCGGTGCTCATCTCCGTTTCAAAGCCGAAGAGCCAGCGCTGTCAGGAGACGTCTCCGTGGTCATGTGGCCGGCATGATTCAACGCACGGAACTCTGTTCCCTTCCCACCAAAGGTGGTTCCTATTTTTCTACTTGCATTTTTTAACATGCTTTCGAACTGCTAGGTTAGCAGAAGCTGGGACAAGGAACGGGAGCTCCCTCCGTTATGCGGCACTAGGGATTCGAACCGCCGAAATGCCAACCTTTCTGATTGACAAGCTCAGCGTCTTAGCCACTGAGCCCTATATAAAATATCCTTAGGAGTAGTCAAAGGGAGGTTTTGGGTTCCAACGTTTGGCAAAGATTTTTTTTGGGGGGGGGGGACACTCTCCGTGAAGAATTTAGAAGCTGGACTTTGGGGATTTGAGATGCCCCTGTGGAAATCCTCCCAGGGAGCCTTAAAATGGCTCTGAATTAAGCTGGGATTGAAAAGCAGAGAAATGAAAAGATCAACCAAGTTCTAAGGATTGTATAAAAGTTTCCAGAAATCAAGGCTTCCACCCCCACCCCCACCCTGACATTTTAGGGAGGGGAAGGAGACCATAATGCCTTTGATGGATTTTGAACGTAATGTTCCACCTGCCGAAGACCTTTTGAACAGTCCAGGTGCAAGGCTAAGATTATTTTAAGGGCAGAAGAGTAGCGGGGATCAAAGAATTCTATTTGAGATTTATTTCCTCTTATTATTTTTTTCCTTTTTAAGTGCCTGCGGGCCCCAGAGCTTGTATACAAATCAACTCACCTCTTTTTCATCTCCAGCAGCTGGTTATTGAGGACCGATCTCTCTTCTTCCAGCTGGAAAACCAGAAGAGAAAGGAAGAAAAAACAAAATAGGGATTTTACTTGTCCATTAAGGACTCACTTTCAAACCATGTACCTTTTTAAAAAAAAAAATCTTGGGAGTCTTGAATCTATTCCACATCTTTGGAATTAAAAAAATGGATTTTATTTAGCTACTTCCAAGGCTTTTTGGAACCTAGTTATGCAACCAGCTCTCCCTTCTCATAATTTCATTCATTATTAATTTCGTATTTACAATGCCACCCACTTCTGAAGACTCCAGCAGGTTAACAGATCCAAAAATAGAATTAAAAGCATGAAACAAAATATGGCAGCCCTCATTAATAAACTCAACCACAGCAATAACAACATAACACACAAAAAGACACAAGGGAATAGAACACGGCCTTCATTCTCATACACTTATTTATGATTAAAAATTAGCTTTAGAATGACCCCTTTTAAATCATATTTCTCCCACCTTCTTCTTGCAGGTAGCATCTTCCAACCTTAAGCCCCATAAGACATCCTACTGCTCATGTAAAAAGAGACCAAAATAAAATATAGTGAATCATTTAAAGATCCGAAACCTCTATCCTATTAGGCCAAGAATATGCCAGAATCTAAAATAACCCTCTTGTCAAAAGCCCAAAGAATCAGGAACAAACATTGAAGTTCCAGTTAAACCTCTGGCTGGGGAATTCTGGGAGTTGAAGTCCATGCATCTTAGAATTCTGGGAGCTGATGGAAGTCCACACACTTTCAAGGGGTCGAGGTTAATAAACTCATTTATTGCCCCTAAAGCGAGACTCACAACACAGCTGTAGGGATTTACACACACACACACACACACACACACCAACACTTCTTCCACATAATCTTCTCCTAAAAAGCATTTCCTTTGGGTGCAACTTTACAGTGACTCTGCGTGCATCCTTGAACAGGCGCCTTGTTCCCAAAGCTGCTCCAGGAAAACCATCCCACTGAAAACCTGGGAGTTCTAGATGCAAACGTCCTAAGATATATTTAGGAGGTGCAGGCAGCCCCCCCCCCCTAGTTTTGGGTCGAGGTGGCATCCGACTCTCTTAAAACAAAGGGCTTGCTTTAATTTCCCCTCGCTGGTGAAAGCAGTTGCCTCCCTAAAAACTTCACCCAAAGACGAGTGTGAGATTCTTTGTTGCCTTAACTCCTAACAACGTGCCTTCTCCCCTGACATTGGCACCACACAAGGTACCTTCTCCAAAGCTCCTTTGGCAGCCCTGCCTTCCTCCTCCTCCTCCTCCTCCTCCTCCTCCTCCTCCTCCTCCTCTCTCCCACATCCACGGGTCCAGCATCTCAGGGACCCTTCTAAACTCTCTCCCCACTTCCATCCCCTTCTCACCCAAATCCGAGGCCAAAACACCGACCTACCTTCTGGTGACTGGCGAGATCCCCTTTTCCCAATTCTTTCGCAAGTTTGAGGTTCTCTTCCTGGAAGACGGCGAGCTGTTGGGATTTCTCCTCTTCCGCCAGTTTGAGCATTTCTCTGGGAGAGATGGGGAAGGCAGGACGGTGACCATAGGAACAAGGAGGACGGAAGGGAAGGGGGCGAGATGAGAGGGAAGACAGAGCGGCTTGCAAACCGTGTCATGGTTTGTCACCGTTTGACGAGGCCGCCGATGTAAAGGAGCAGCCCACCCACCCAGCCTCCGTCTGGTATCATTCACCAAAGGTAGGGCACGCACTCCTTTTTGTCCCGCTTTGCCCCTTTGGAAACAGACCACCAATACAGCCACCCGAGTAAATCCTAAATGCTCTTGCCAGATCTCCGGTTATCGGAGGGTTAGGATGCTCCCTGCAACACTGGATTCGAAGACCATCGGCCACTGCCCGCTCTCTCTTGGCTGGCAGCCATCAATTCTGCCAAGCGAGCAGGGCTGGGCTGATTCATAAAAGCTCCATTCACTAAAATATCCCGTTCACGCAGGGTGATGGACGCAACCGCGGAGCCCTGGCAGCTCTCACGCTTTGGAGAGAGAGAGAGCGTTCCTCTTGTGGGAGGAAAAGTCGTGCCTCTCGAACCCAGGACGTGTCCAAAAATCATGTGAATTTTGGGTCCCTGAGCATCTCCCGCCTGGAAACGCCCGGATATTTTTAGAGCTCAACGTCTCCCTGCCGGCTGCATCTCGGTGTCCTACATTCCTTGCAAGTGAAATTAACTCGCTGCAAAATTAGATTCCTTGCTCTCCACATTGGCCGGAGCGAGCGTGCGGGGACAGTTTGATTTGAAAAAGCCTGGGCTGAAACCTAATCGAAGGAGGCAATGGGGATTACCGTCTGCTTTCTCCGGGCTGCTATGCATGAGCTGCTTGTGTGCATCTTCAGGCTATCTATTTTTAGAAGAGATTTGATGAGATTTGCAAGCAGCCGGGCGTTAGGTTTATGGGAAAAAAATATGGGGGATTTTTTTTTACACATGCTGCCCACACACACACACACACTGCTAGACACTAAAAAACGTATTTTCTACAGTGCATAAGAGAAAGGGAGCCTCGGAATCTCCGTTCATGAGGAAAAAGGCTGCAATTCTACTCCCCGATTTATGCCCATTCATTTAGTGTCCGTTCAAAGTGAAAACAGCACTGAAAAAGTTACTTCTGACCAATTCTCACACTGTGGTGGGTCCATGGCCAGGCGATCAAAATGATTGCCATTTGGCAACGGGTGTGTATTTAACGACAACTGGGGTCATTTGCGACTTTCCCAGCTGGCTCCCACCAAGGAAAGCAAACAGTAGCGGAGTTGGAAGGGACCTTGGAGGTCATTTAGTCCAACCCCCCTGCTCACACAGGAGACTTCTATTAGGGATTCGAACCGCCAAACTGCGGACCTTTCTGACCGACAAGCTCAGGGTCTTAGCCACTGGGTCACCTAGTCAGGGTTCACTTAACAACTGTGTGACTTGCTTAACGGCTGGAGTGATTCACTCCACCCCCGTGGCAAAAAAAAAAGTCGTCCAATTGGGTGGGACTCTTGTAACTGTCTCGGTTTAACAACAGAAGTTCTGGTTTCCATTGTGGCCGTCAGTCAAGGATTACTTCTATTGTGTTGTAAAAGATTTAAGTTTCGTATAAAATCGCACGACATTCCCCGAAAAGCATGGGTGTCGCAGCTCCACGAATCAAGAGAATAAAACACCCATAATAATCACCTCAGAATAAGGATCCAACAACAGGTTTCTCCTACGACTGCGAGGAATCTTTCCGATTGGTAAAATAACCAAAATGCACAATGAAGACGGTTTATTATACCGCAATTTGGAAAGTCCTGTTCCGGGGGATATTCTTGCACAAAATCTGCCATTAATAACGATAATTTTAAGCATGTCTGGCATTTCCCCGAGATTTCGTTAATGCTGGAGAAAAGGCACAAGGGAAAACAAAGGAATACTGTGGAAAAATGTGCCCTTTTCCGCCAAGTGGGACCGAAATAGCAACCTTGGTGCAGCTTCGCTTCACTTTAAAAATGCAACGCCGTTTTCGCCTCTGTTCTTACACCCAGAAGCAGCTGCAAATTCTGGCTATTTTTGTTTTACACACCGCTTTAGGCATGCTGGCTTTTTCCTCTGCATTTCCTCTCCTTCCCATTCCATGAATAAACATTGCCCCCACCCGGAATGAAAGTTCCCCCCAAGTAAGAACAAAAGACTCACAATTCTTTTCGGAGTTCATCCAGGTTTTGGCTTTCGTGGTTCAGGCGTTCCTGAGATTTGGTGAGCTCCTCTCGGTTCTTTCGGTGGCTTTCTTTAAGAGCATCCAGCTTGAGCAGGGGGGGAAATAAAAAATTAAAAAACTAACTCAAGAGGTCCCAGGAGAGAAGAACGGTGACCCAGTCTTTCCTTGATCCCTTTCCCTGCCATTTCTGCTGAAGCAGCTGTGGCAGTTACTGTGCGAGGATCTAGGGCAGCTTATTTAAGGAGCTAATTTTGAAAATATTATCTCTTTTTTTGGAGGGGAATCTGCTGGTTCTGCACAGTTCAAATCACCTGCCAAGTTTGGCGTTTCCCCGTGTTTTCATTTTGTCCCCTTCTCATCGGCCCCTAAGCCTTCTCTGTCCATAAGCATTGGGTGGGTTTGTGGGGGAATATATTTCATTTCATAACAGATAATCTCCAGCTACTCTGGGAGAATTAGAAGAAGTGGGGTGATTTAGCCATCTGTCAGGAGTGGATTTCATCAATACACTAAGATTGTGATTTAGGCTTTCTCTAGGTCAGAGCATTATCTGGGGATTGAATTCTGGGGGTTGGACCTGGGACCTCCTGTGTTCAAAGCATGACTCCTGCCTGCATTGGCGCGTGTTCAATTTGGAATCACGACAATGTCGCCCCGGGAACTGAAGGAAGGAAGGTTTAGCAGAGATTTAATTTTTTATCTACCTCTTTTTTCAGCTTTTGGTTCAGCTGCTTGGCATCTTCTAAGGAGGCTGAGATTTCTGCCTTCTCTCTATGAAGAGCGTCCTTCTCTTTGGTCACTTGCTCCACTATCTGCAAAGCGTCTTCTGCTGTTTTTGCAGTCTAAGAGATTGGAAACAAATCTTTTAAAATCTTTTTTAAAAACAAACCCAGGTCAAGTCCTGGAGAAAAGATGCCGAAGATGGTGGCAGGTTCACCATCGGAGGACAACCTGGTGCCCTACGGAGCTCTCTCTTCCATATGAGGAGCCACGGTGCTGGGGGCTGAGGATGATGGGAGCTGCAATCCGAGCTCTCTGCAGGTGTCCAGGTTGCCTGCCTTTGACTGCCTACCTATAACAGCATTTTCAATTTTGGGAACTTTTAAGAAGGGTGGACTTCAACTCCCAGAATTCTGCCTGGAGAATTCTGGGAGTTGAAGTCCACACTTCTTAAAAGTCCCCAAAGTTGGGAAACGCTGCTCTAGTCAATAGTATTTCTCTTGAGTAGGCAGCAAATTAAGGCTAAAATCCAGCTGCGGATCGAGCGTGAAACCAATCCTGCTTCCAGAGTTTTCGTGCCAGAAGCACAATTAAATCCACTGTTCCATGCAGAAATTCAGTGACAATCCCATGCTTATTCGTGGCTCCCAATTCAATTATCTTCATGAATTATTATTATTATTTAATTACTCTTAATCATTCAGGGGAGAGCTTCACCACTAACAGATTTCTACTCATTCTTTTTTCAAAAAAAGAATATTAAAAATCAGAGGAGTAACCACCGCGCCTCTAAATTTGGTGGACAAGAAGAGATAATTTAAATGTTTCGATAAAGCCTTCGAACCTTTAAGATCAGGCTAGTTTAAGACCGAATAGGGGTTGGAATAAACTTTGAGGTTTTGACGAAATGCAGAGAGGAAGGGGTCAGCCTCCTAATTTGTTCTCTGTTGGTGGTGAACACAAGCCCAATTGTGAATAAAAAGGTAACTGGCGTTGCAAAGTCCATTTTGCAAGCGAAGCTGCTTAGAATCGGTCTGCTTTTCATTTTGATCCAGTTTAAAATAAGACCGCTTCCAATCCAATTGGGAATTCATACCGGCACGCCTTTTTATTCACAACTGAAAAGCTGGATTGGAATATTCAGCCGTGGTAAGGCCCTGAAATCTCTCCCCAACCCCCCACATCATTCCAGCTGTTGAAGAGAGGCGTCCCTCACCCTAGAAAATCAACTTAATTTGCTATCCATAGGAGGATTAAGAAGGGTGCTCCAAGGTGCAGGGCGATCGTGCAAAAATTAAGTGCAGACACAGGAACCGTTAGTGGTGGGTGTTAGTAACCGTAATTGGGACTGATTTAGCCGTTTTGATACCTCAAATCTTTGCATGACGGCCTGAGCCTGCAGACCTTCGATGTCTTCCAGTTTGAAGACTAGCTCGTCCCTCTCCTTCTGCAGGGCCTGGGTTTTGTTCTGAGCCGCCAGAAGATTGCCGGACATCTCGCTGTTGGCCTGGGCGAGAAGGGTGACCTCCTCGTGGAGCTTGTAGTAGTCCTTGGAGAAGGTCTCCTTCTCCTTCAGGATCTCTTCCTTGATGGCGAGGAGATGCTTCTGCTCCAGAAGCAACATCTCATTCTCTTGGAGCAGCTTAGACCTTTCCAGCTCGCTGGTTTGGTGGCTGGAGCGAAGGTCTTCCAAGATCTTGGAGACACTGCTGTGAAGCTCCTGCAGCTCTGCTTTCGACTTGGTGAGAGCCGCAAAGTCTTTCTTCAGCTTCTCAATGTTGGAGGCCAGCTGGTCCGTCTCGGCACTCAGGACCTCTTTCTCCTTCATAATTTCCTCCAACCGGGACTCGCTCTTCAGCTTCTCCTCTTTCAGCTGGTCCCGTTCTGCCAACAGCTCCTTGTTTATCTGGGTCAGCTGTCCCTTCTCTGCCTCCAAGCGACTCATGGCGTTATGGAGTTGGGTGTTCTCCACCAGAAATGACTCCTTCTCCAACGTACGGCCTTCCCGCTCGATCGTCAGGTTGTTGTAGATGGTCTTCAGCTCTTTGCTCAACTTCTGGCACTCTTCTTGCAGCTGGACCTTCTCTCTATTCAGGACCTCTTTCTCCGACGAGCTGCTTTTAAAGGAAGCGGCTAGGAGCTGCTTGGCGTGAAGCAAGGCGGAGTATTCGTTTTCCAACACGGTTTTGGCACTTTGGGTCTCTTTTAAGATTTTGGAGAGCTCCGCTTTGTATCGGACAAGATCCTGGTTCTCTGTTATCTTCTGGTCGAGCTCTCGCTTCAGGGTTTCGGCACTGCCTTGCAGTTTGGCCTTGTCTTGGACCAGCATCCTCTTGGCCGAAATGTCCAGCTCGTGCTTCTTCTTCAATTCGCACACGGCTTTGGTGGCAGACTGCTTCTCCGCCAAGAGCTCGGCGCATTTGGCTTCCAAGGAGGCCTTCTCCTTGACCAGGCCCTCATTCTGCTTCTTGAACTTCAGAGACTTCTGGGAGGCCACCTCCTTCTCCGCGCTCAGCTGGCTCAGCTTGTCGTTCAAGGTCTTCTCCACGCGGGCGGCTTCTTCAGAGGTCTGGGCCAGCTTCTCCGAAAGGTTCTTGTTTTCGTTCCAAAGCTCCTCCCGTTCGGCTGCCAGCCTCCTCTCGGAGCAAATCAAGGTTTCCTTCTCTTGAAGGAGTTGGATCAACTCGGTGTCGGTCGATGCCCTGCTGGCCTTAATCTCCTCCAGAAATTTGGAAAGGCTAGCGTGAGAGGCCTCCAGTTGGTTCTTGTCTTTGGTGACCCTTTTAAGCTCTTTCTCGGATAATTCCAGTCGGGAGTGAAGGCCTTCGCTTTTCAGCTGAAGCTCCCGTCTCTCCTCTAGAGCCTGCTCTAAGTTCTGGCGCCTCTCCTCCTCCATTTTCAAGAGGGCCTCCTTGTCCGATTGCAGATCTTGGCTGGTCTGCAGAAGACTATCCCGCTCCCTCTTCAAAGAGACGTGCTTGTTTTCCAGGTCCAGATGTTTCCCCAACAGCGAATCCCTCTCTGCAGCCAAGGTGGTTACTTCCTGCAGGAGCTCTTTCTGGTCCCTGGCCATGTCTTCGTAAGAGCTCTTCAGCTTCTGGATGACATCGTCCTTATCTTTCAGAAGGGCGGCGTTCTCCTCAGACAGCTTCCTCTGACAGTCCTCCAGTTCTTCCCGCTGGTTGATGTGCTTCTGACACTCCTGGGCCAAGGCCTCGCTGCGGGCTTGGAGTTTCTCCACTTGACCGAGGAGAGCCGCCTTCGACGTCCGTAGAGCGTCGTTCTCTCTAGTGATCTTGAGGAGGTCTTCTTGGGCGGCCTCGATCTCCAGGAGCAAACTTCCCTTTTCGGAGATGAGCTCGTCGTTCTTCTCCTTCTCCTGCTGGGTTCTGTTCTCCGCGTCTTGCTTCTCCTTGACCGTCCTCTTGTTCTCCAGGTTCAGCTCCTCATTCACGGTCCAGAGTTTCTCCTGATCTTGCTTTAACAGCCCGATCTTGGACTCCAAGTCTACCAGCCTGGATAGCAAGGAACCTTTTTCTAACTTTAAAGCATTCCCTTCCTGCGCCAAGACTTCCTTCTCGGCTATCAAGGCCCTCATCTCATCTGACATAAGTTCAATCTCTTCCCTGGCTGCTGCTAACATAGAGGTTAAGGACTACATGAACAGGGAGGAGGGGAGACAAAACACAAGAAGAATGAAGTTCAAGCAGGCGAACGCGGATTAATAAATAGCACTACTGTTCCAAAATAAAGCTAAGCCGGTTCCTATATTGACACTCAGTATGCCCTGCTTAAAGACTATCCACGTCATTGGATGTGTTGCAAGGAACGCTTGTGCGTAATAGGAAGGCATTACATCAGGTGTCTATGGAGGTTCTCCGTCACCCAAGTCATGGTTGTCCCAAAGTTGATGTTAGGCCTGCAGCCATCTTTTCTCTTGGGTCTTTGCCCTGCCACACTTTCTATTATTCTGCTGTGCCTTTTCTATTGTGGGAAAAATGGGAGAGGGGATTCTACAGAGTTAGACGATAGGTAGCCATAACAACATTCTTTCTAGAAAGCCAAGGTCATCCTTTGTCTTTGCACCTCTGCGTCTGACCGGAATTGGATGGGTGGAACTGCCAGCGTGGCAGTGGGAGATTGGACCATGGGATGGACTTGTGGGTGCAGGGGAGGGGGGGCAAGATCTTGAACTTTCAACTCAGGTCTTCTCCCATACTTGAGAAAGTTCAGAGCGAAAGTTAGACAATTAGAACAATTAATCAGTGGAACAGAAGTTGCCTCCAGAAGTTGTGAATGCCCCAACACTGGAAGTTTTTAAGAAGGTGTTGGATAACCATTTGTCTGCAGTGGTGTAGGGTTTCCTGCCTAAGCAGGGGGTTGGACTAGAAGACCTCCAAGGACCCTTCCAACTCTTTTATTCTATTCTAGATCTCCAAGGTGAAGCTTCCTCTTAACCAAGGAAGACTAAAGTTCATCCTTTGGAATGTGAGGATTTATATATATATATTTAGCTTTTGCCTCACTTTGCCAATGAATATAAAGCAGCAGCATCTTATCCCTAATCTGTGTGTCAATATATACACCTCGTATTCAGGTATAGGAATTGCCAAACGCAAAGCTTAAAGCACAGGGGACAATAATAATGGGAGATGAATGGCAGGGAGAGGCGAAATAAAAAGACAAGTAGAACCAAAACTGTTCCAAGCCAGGAAGGAAAATGACCAATTGCTGTAGGAAGTTAAGCAGTGAGGAGCACCATTAAGCTAACCTCGTTTCTGGCACAGGTTACCCTTTGGAGCGGAAGAAGGAGTTTTTAAAGCATCCCAAGAAAGCTTATAAAATGTTAGCAAACGGAAGAGTAGCACAATCAGGAAGGAGTTGGGAGGCCTAGAGCGGAGTTTCTCAACCGTGGCCATTTTAAGAACGGTGGACTTCAACTCCCAGAATTCCCCAGCCAGCATCGCTGGGAATTGAAGTCCACGGGTCTTAAAGTTACCAAGGTTAGAAAATCTTGGCCTAGAAGATAGGCACATCCTTTTTGGGATTCTGAAGATCACCACACTGGATTCACCGCTCCATCGCTGGAGGCTTTTGAAAAGAGACTGGGCAACCATTTGTCTGAATATTATAGGGCTTCCTGCTTGTGCAGGGGGTTGGACTAGAAGACCTCCAAGGCCCCTTCCAACTCCGTTATTCTCTCTCTGAGCTTGGTGGTTTCCTTGCAGACGTTTCATGACCCAACTGGGCAACATCATCAGTGCTAGAAGGGAAAGAGGTTTGCGGAGTGGAGAAGGAGGGGCGGGGAAGGAGGGCTGCGGGCTCCTTGATGCTCTTTGAGCTTGGCGGTGTTCTTGCGGACGTTTCATGACCCAACTAGGTAACGCCATCAGGGCCACGGTAATGAAACGTCTGCATGAAAACCACCAAGCTCGGAGAACATCAAGGAACATCTCAACATGGCCCTTTTCTTCGTCAGGACAAACCGCCCTGCGGACGCCAAAGACAGATGCCTACCTTTGCATGTTCGGCTTCCTTCTTCAGTTCCTTGGCCTGTTTCTCTAACTCGCTGTTGGCCTTTTGAGTCTTGGCGAGCAGCTGCTCCTTCTTCTGAAGCTCTTGCTGGAGTTCCTTCAGGGCTTCTTCGTGCCGGGCACCCATTTCTGACTGCGCTTTCTCACTGGCGGCTTGGAGGCGTTCATGCTCCTCTTGGTGAGCAGCTATTTTCTTCTGCTGCAAAAAACAGGCAGAGGGACCTTGGGTGGAAGGCGGGAGTTCCCCCCCCCCCCCCCCCGTTTTATAAGACATAGAGCAGGGGCTGGGGGGGCCGGATTGAGCCCTCGGGCCGTCGTGAAAACAGCAAAGGACCAGCCTGTGGTGCCTCTGCCAGGAAAAAGTGTTTTCAAAGAAAAGAAAAATCAAGAAAGCCCCCTTGCCTTTTAGTGGAAAAAAAAAAAGCACCTTTGGGATGTTGATTTAAGTCGTAAAATCAGGTTAGTGACATGATGGCTTGCTTTACAGCCATCGTGGCTTAGAACCACTCTACTACGGTCGTAAGTCCAGGGTTGCATCTGTAAACTAGACTGTTTACGGTTGTTGTTAAACTCACAAGGATTTCTCGATTACCTGAATTTTGATTCTTTGGGGAGATTCTCCCCCCCTCTCCACCCCAAAAGCCCACCAGCCTTCCGTCCCCCCTTCCTCGGTCCTTACCAGGTTGCCTAATTTGTTCTGCAGCTTTTGCTGTTCCTCCAGATGTCGCGCAAGCCTCTCTACCTGCTTCCTTTCAGCCTGACGGGCAGCCTGATCCAAATTCTCCTGCAACTGAGCTGTCCCTGTAGTGGCCTTGGTGAGCTGGACCTGAAGTTCTTCCACCTGCCTAAAACGGACAACAGCACAAGGAGGGTCAGGGTGACAATCCCAGCGGGTGGGTTGGAGAACATGCGAGCTCAGATGGTGGTGAAACCGTTCTTTCGAGATGTGCATTTTTATGGGCAAGATTTTGGCTTCATTCTTTCATCTAGACCAACACGGGGAAGATGTGCGGAGTTCAACTCACTGACGCGTGGACTTGAATTCCCCAATTCCAGATTGTGTTTACTTCACGTCCCAGAATTCTCCAGATAGCATGGGGAAGATGCCTGGACTTCGATTCCCATATTTCTAAGATGTCTGGACCTCAATTTCCATAATTCTAAGATGTCTGGACTTCAACTCCCAGAATTCAAAACATGTGGGGACTTCAACTTCCAGAATTCAAAACATGTGGGGACTTCAACTTCCAGAATTCAAAACATGTGGGGACTTCAACTCCCAGAATTCAAAACATGTGGGGACTTCAACTTCCAGAATTGCTGGCTGGGGAATTCTGGGAGTTGAGGTCCACTCCTGTTACAGCAGCCAAGTTGAGAAACCAATGCTCAGTATATTATTCAAGAGCTGGGGACCATATAAAAGAAGCAGAATTGACAAATTGTTTATGTTTGCAAAAGAAAATATATAGTTTAAAAAAATATGGAAGATCTCCCCACGTTATTTATCCTAAGGGGCAAGGGGGCAGAACCCTGGAGAAGTTCCTTTGGAGGGGAATGGATTTACTTCTCTTTGAGTCGTAGGGCGTCGTTCATTTTGGTCAGCTGGGAAGAGCTGTCGCCCGAGGACTTCATGATTTCCGCCACCTCATTTTCAAGCTTCGCTTTGGCCTCCACCAGCTGCTGCTCGCGGATTTCTCGTTCTTTCAGCGCCTTCTCCATGGCTGAACAAGGAGACAAGAAACGTAGGTGGCTTTAACAGAGAAAGGTCATCAAATGGAGTAAAACTCACTTAACCACCGTCTCGCTTAGCAACAGAAATTTTGGATTCGATTGTTGTCGTAAGCCAGGGACTATTTTTACTTGGAAACTACTTCTGGACTTTTTGTTCGAAACTGAAAAAACGTACGAAAGTTGGATTTGAGGTTGGAATGGTTTTGCAGTGCTAGGAATGGCTGCAAGTGTGTGCCAAGGTCCGTTCATTTTGAATTCGACTGTAGTGAAACAAAACATATTTTTCTTACCTGTTAAATGAGATCGCAGCTGATCGAGTTCGCTTGACAGCTGTGTAAACTGCAGCTCTTTTTGGTTGAGTTTTTCAAGACTTTCTAAAAAGGAAGAAATTGCAAGGCTGGTCAGAGTTCAGTCCAGCTTCCTTAAAGAGAATTTTTTCTTAAATTGAGCAAGCGGTTGTATTATTTTTAAAAAGAAGAGGATTTCATCCGTTCTTCCTCCTGACCCATCTTTAAAAAAAAAAAATCGAAGGAAGGTTGCATTGATGAGAACACCTACCTTGCATAGATTTCTGTACAATTTTGGCCTCGTCAGCACTCTTCGTGAATTTTTCTTTCTAGAAAACAAGAGTGAGAAGTACGTTTGGCTGAACAGACCAACATAACTACACTGAACAGTGAGTTGCAATGAGATGCAAACAGCCCGAAGCAACTTTAAGCCAGGATCAGAAAAAATGCAATTTCGATTATTTGCAACATTTGGCTAGTCTTTAAGGATTAAAGCAGAGGTCTTCAAACTTGGCAACTTTAAGACTTGTGGACTTCAATTCTCAGAATTCCCCAGACAGCTCTGAATTCTGAGAGTTGAAGTCCAGAAGTCTTAAAAGTTGCCAAGTTTGGGGACCTCTGGATTAAAGCAAGCATAAGAACATTCTTTGACAACTGCAAATCTCCCAGACCTGTTTTCTGAAGATAACTGGGGGAAGAAATGCTGTTTGTACAGGTAAATCCTTAACTTACGACCATAATCAAACCTAGAAATTCTGTCCTAAGTTGTGACCCACATGGCTAAAACTGATTTTACGACATTTTTTTTGCGGCGGTTTTAAAGCAAATACCGTGTTTGTCAATTCCTAGGTTTTTTTTTTTTTGCTAGAAACTGTCATAAATCGTGGTCAATGACCATGATGGAACATTGCAACTGGCCATAAGGATGAGCTCATAGCCCAGTGCCCCCAAAATGGGATATTTGGCTAAAGGTGTGTGTGTGTGTGTGTGTGTGTGTGTGTGTGTGTGTGTGTGCGCAGCCATCAGAATTCTGAAACCGGGTCACAAGTAACTTTAGGAATCTCTGTCGTAACTGAACTGGTAAGAGACCGGTCGTAAGCTGAGGACTGCCTATATCCAGGACCTCTTGGAGTTCTGCTTGTTATTACTTGGAACCTTGACATTAAACCGACTGGCATCGGTACGCCCGTACTGCGGTGTACCACCTGCAACCCACCACTGGCTCATTGCAAAGTCTCCTGTTCAAACTTTGGATGGCTGCATGCTTTGATAGACTTCCAGCAAGTGACAATGCATTGTCCCAGGATGCTCTGATCACACCACTGCAAAAGTGCCTTTTTTTGTTTGTTTGTGGACTGTCTTACCTTAAAAGAACTAAACGCCTCTGAAACAGGACAGCTGAGAAGCTGCCAACTGCCCCCTCAAAGCCCTGAAGCAAAGCTCTGGAGAGGATCGGCCCCATTGCCCCGGAGGTTACTCACCAGGTCCTCCAGCTCTTTTTCCAAAGAATCTTTAAGTTGGTTGACTGTGCCCAAGTGATGCTCAAGGTCAAGCAGCTTTTTCTCCCTCGCTTGCAGTTCTTTGACTAGACTAGCAGCCTAGCCAGGTGGACCAAGTGATGGATGTAAAAATGAAAAGTTACCCAAAAGGAAACAGAAAAGCAAATCAAAGCATCTGCGAGAAGGATAAGTAGAAATGCAGGCCAAAAGAAACACATCGATGTACAGAAAATGAAGGGAGGTGGTTAATGCACTGGGGTGGCCTTCAGACATGATGTTGATGGCATCTGAAGAGCTTCAGGAAGAGAGCCACCGTTACAGAGATCTGGAATTTTTTTTTATTCTAAGCTCTGTTTCTAAGTTCTGAAACCCACAACTTGCTTTTGAAGGAAGGACTAGGCTTCTTGAATTGAAAGAGAGGCCTCTGGTTGTCTTCCCCTCAAAGTGAAGAAGACAAATATGAAAGCCTTTGAAGCCCACTCTGCCTTACAGCCCTTCGGTATCAGAGGGAAAATCCAGACCCATTTTGCTAGTCGGAGTTTCAGACTTGGAACTATACTCAATATCAAGGATCTCCCAACTCGGCAATTTTAAAGATGGATGTCAAGTATACATTGAGTGGGGAATTCTGGGAGTTGAAGTCCAGAAGTCTTAAAGTTGCCAAGTTGGGAGATCCCTGCTCAATATTATCCCACAATCAAATGTCATCCTAAACAGTCTTCCATAGAAGTTAAAACTGAAGACCCATTTCAACCAAAATCTTTCATCTCCCCATGGATAATTAAAGGCCATTTGGAAGCTAAGCAGAGAGTCTCTTTTTACATTCTAACAGATTTGTCTAAATCCCAATTAAAACCCCAGCAGATAGATGGACAACCTCGCATCTTGTAGCAAATTCCATTATGGAAGGATTAAAGGTAAAGGTTCCCCTCGCACACATGTGCTAGTCGTTCCCGACTCTAGGGGGTGGTGCTCATCTCCGTTTCAAAGGCGAAGGGCCAGCGCTGTCCGGAGACGTCTCCGTGGTCATGTGGCCAGCATGACTCAATGCCGAAGGTGCACGGAATGCTGTTCCCTTCCCACCAAAGGTGGTCCCTATTTTTCTACTTGTATCTTTTACGTGCTTTCAAAATGCTAGGTTGGCAGAAGCTGGGACAAGTCACGGGAGCTCACTCCGTTACGCGGCGCTGGGGATTCGAACTGCCGACCTTTCTGATCAACAAGCTCAGCGTCTTAGCCACTGAGCCACCGCGTCCCATGGAAGGATTATGCTGTTTTAAATATTTCCTGTTATCCTCCTGTAGACAAAATACCTTTTTTTTGGGGGGGGGGGTGTCTATTAATTTGTTCAGAAAGCTTGAAATAAGTTTCCAAATGTGTAAACAATAGAATTCCTCAACTCAACACAAATCAATGGAATCAATGGAAAAAAACAAATGACAAACATTAAAGCAAAATGACACAAAATGGATGTTGGGTACCAACCTGGCTACTTTCATTATTTCTGTCATTTTCTAAACTCTGTATCTTTTTTTGGGCAGCTTTGTGTTCCTCGCCAAGTTTCTCCAACTCCAATTTACCTTCCGAAAGGGCCTTCTGAAGACCCTCCAGGTTCACCAGCTTTGCTTCAGCAGCTTTGATTTTTGCTTTCAAGCTATCCACGGTCTTGGTTTGTTCCACACACTTCTCCTGGAGGCCTTCTAACTCCTTTACCTTTGTTTCGGATTCGTGCAACTTGGTGAGCGTGTCCTCCATTTCCACCAGGTGCTGGTCTTCCGCTTTCTCCAGCTGGGTCTTCAGTGCTTCCAAGCTTCTCTCTTTCTCCTCCGTGACCTCCAGCAACTTGCTCTTCAGGGCTTCGATCTCCTTCACGAAACCCGCCCTCTCGCCCTCTTGCTTCATCTTCAAGTTGGACGCTTCGTTCTGGTGATGCTCCCTCATCTTCTCCACCTCCACCTTCAGCTCCGCAAACTCCGCTGCCTGAATCCCAGCTCCTTTGCTGAAAGAGTTCTTCAAGTCATCCATGGCTTGCTGATGAGAAGCAACGGCAGATTCCAACTTGGATTTCCACAATTCAATCACTTCTAAGTTCTCTTTGTGGGCTGCGTCCAGTTTGGCTTTCAAGGAATTGTTCTCTTTCGCCATCTTTTCGTTGGAGAACAACAAGGTCTTGACTTCCTTCTGGAAGGACTCCTCGGTGACCCCAAGTTTGTCCCGCAGGGACTTCTTCTCCACCTCATGCTCCTTGTTCACCGAGGCCATCTTCTCTTGCAGGGTGCTGATTTCCTGCAGCAGTGAGAGAGACGTGTCCATGTTGCTGGTCACTTTACTGGACTCCAATCTTGACCGTAGGTCGGCGACTTCCTTCTCCCGCAATACTAGATCTCGTTCCAGTTCCATGATTCGAGATTTCTCAGACACAGTGGCGACCTAGAAAAAACAGCATTTAAAAAAAGAGGAGAGAATATTATAAAAGAATGCATTAAAAGGGCCACCGAGGTATTCTAAACACTTCGGTACTAACACGACATCTTCAGTCCTTCGAAAGAAACCGCAAAGGGGCAGAGCACACTGATAATCTACGTTTCCCTATTTTTAGGATGCTGTTAGTGGAATCCCACAGACTATTATAAAGTAACAACTTTCAACTGAGGCAAAATGTATTTTGCTTCTTGTTTAAAGCAAACATTCTCTTGTGCATTCAGAAGTAAATCTTAATTCCAAGAAAAACGTCAATCATCGGAAATTTGGGATAAGATGAACGGGCTGTTAAGATCTAAAGCTTACAGCTGCAGTTGGCACATGATTACAGGTTTGTAGAACACCTTTAAAGGTAAAGGTAAAAGTTCCCCTCGCACATCTGTGCTAGTCGTTCCGGACTCTAGGGGGCACTGCTGATCTCTGTTTCAAAGCCAAAGAGCCAGCACTGTCCGAAGACATCTCCGTGGTCATGTAGCCAGCATGACTCAACACCAAAGGTGCACAGAGCGCTGTTCCCTTCCCACCAAAGGTGGTTCCTATTTGTCTACTTGCATTTTTTACGTGCTTTCGAACTGCTAGGTTGGCAGAAGCTGGGACAAATCCCGGGAGCTCACTCTGTTAAGTGGCACTTGGGATTCGAACCACCAAAACTTTCTGATCGACAAGCTCAGCATCTTAGCCACTGAGCCACCGTGTCCCTATAGAACACCTTTAAGGATTCCTTAAAAAGTGAAACTCTAACAATGTGTTAGTTCCACTATTGTAGAAAATTAAGAGTAATGACATTTCAACCAGTTCCGTGAACAATTACCCACCAAAGCTTTCTTCACACGACTTAGAACACACAATAACAGAGTTGGAAGGGGCCTTGGGGGTCTTCTGGTCCAAGCCCCTGCTTAGGCAGGAGACCTTCCATCGTTTCAGACAAATGGTTGACCAGCCCCTTTTGGAAGACTTCCAGACCTTCACGTTCAATCAGGAAGCTAAGAGGGTCTTCACCATACAGATGAAGGACAACTGAATGTCCATCAGCTCCTGAAAATTGGTTACCTCTTGAGGTTCTGGCATCTCTTAGGCTTCTTTTACATTTATGACTCCTTGCTCCCTTCTGTGAAATTATTTGACTGGGACTTCAAAATAGCCTGAGAGCTAGTCCACAAAGAGGGATTTTAAGTTTAGCAAGGATGAATGTTTAGAGACATGGCAAAATCAAGTTGTAGCAAACGGAAGAGAATATTGGTAGCTCAGGATTGAACGGCGGGGTCCTTGGTGACCTCTGACGGACCCCTCAAGAGGCAGGCTTTCCAAAATACAACCGGCCACTTAGCTCCAACGTCATAAACCTTCCCCACGGAGAACTCTTCAGATCGCTTTCACACAGACACGCTCACACCCCGTCAAGGCCACCTTGATTGAAACGTAGTGAAGTCCATTACCCTAGTGTCTTCTAACTCCCTCTGGAGTTTGCCAGCTTTGGTCTTTTCAAAGAGAAGAGACTGCTCAAGCTCCTTAAGGCGTGCATGTTCCAGTTTGGTCTGCGTCTGTTAGTAAAAAGGGAGAGGAAGAGAACACAACAGTGCCACCATCACATGCCAGCATGAGAAGAAAGAGGAGCGACATGCAGGAGGTGCCAACGGCTGTCTTCTACCAGTGAGGAGCAGCAGAAGATGGAAGGGTGGATGGAAGAAGAAGAAGGGAGAGAGTGACAAAAAAAGAAAGAAAAAATGAACCAGGCGAAAGATGGACTCGGAAGGTGGAACTCGGGGCTGACAGGCCGAGAGTCAAAGGGTGGATTTATGGAGGAGCACAACACACACACAAAAAGCGACAAAACCATGCAGGCAAAGGTACTGATCGGCGTGACGTTTATCAGTGCAAATTAGGAAGAGTTAATGCTATTGTCAGTCACGGTTTATGCTCCTGGTGGCCTCTCCCTAGAAGAGGACTCGTTTTACCGGGGGGGGGGGGGCAGGAAGAGACTTGGTGATTATGTTGGAAGGGGGAGAATCTTTAGGGGAAGGGGAAGAGGGGCTTCTTCTGGGCACGGGGAGCATTTTGAGAGAAGACCCTGCCAGGATCAGAGCTCTTGATGAAGAGGGTGATCAAACCCTCTCAGCCAAGGTCTTCAAGGAGAAGGTGGCAAGCCAGATGTTGGGGATGACATGGCTCTTGAGTGTTGAACCAGGAGTTAAGAGTAGATGGCCCCAACATGAACCAGGTGACGCATTGGCAGGTTTCCTCAGACCAACCTCCTTGGATGAAAAGAGCTCAACTATACGGAGTAGATCCCTCTCAAAAGCTCTCCTAGGCATTTCTTGGCAAGGCTTTCAGATTTCGCAGGAGGGACGATTGAAAGGAAGCCCAACTCATTGGGGCAAAGCTTCCTCAGGGTCAACAGCTGAAACATGGTCCAAATTCACAAAAGGAGGTCAGGCAATCTGAGAGATCTAAACACAAATGTCATTGACGTGGGTGAAGCGGAGGCCCCCGTGGGCCCACCAAGGACTTCAGAAAAGGTGCAAGGCTACTTCGCTGACACCATCACGTAAATCAAGAGTATCCTTTAGGTTACAAGTCCAAACTCTTGAAGGTCTTCAAAACCAGCGGGCAACAGAGAAACCCCTCTCTTCTACACTGTAGGTCATTACGATGATCCTTGAAATACATCTTCTCCAATTGGATCCGCCGTTGAGAATAAGATGTTTCACTAGAACATCTGGTTGTTGAGCAGGGTGGGGATGATAAAGGGAGCAACACAGGTGACACCCCAAATTTAATTGGCCCTTCAACCTTCTACTCCAGAAGCACGCTAGATGGATTGAAGAAGGGGAGACCAACCTATACAAAGGTCAAGATGCTATTTTTGCTAACAAACCCTGAAGAAGAAAGGGAACTTGGTGGTCTCCAGACGGCATGGATTAGCCTGTGGATTAGGAATTACAGGAGTTGTAATCCAGGAGAACTGGAGATCCTACTTGACGAGACCTTGCTCCAATCAAGGAAGACCTTTACAGGTGTTCATGGCCTTCAGTCTTCTTCAAACCTAGGGGCTTTTTTTAGATGTCACAAAACCCTCATTTTCTCCCAAAAGTTGGCAAATCAATTAAAATGGGAGGGTGGGGGTCGGAGAAGTGGGCTGTTTTTTGGGGGGTTTGTTTTTGCAAATGCTCAATTCAATCAACATTCAAAAGCAAAGGATTTCAATTGGGATGGGGTACGTACCCTGCTTAGAAAAGATTTGGGTGCAGAAAGAAAGCATTCACAAAAAAGGAAACAAAGTAGTGCGTGACGTGCAGATTTCATTCAGCGATGCCACTGCCTTGATTTAAGAAGAGCAAAAATCGTCATCACCACCACCACCAGTGCAATACTTCGCTGTGCAATCAGAACGCACAAGGCCAAGCGTTGTGCCAGCTTGAGGATTTCATTCTGCACGGGAGGGAGAGAGGGGTGGGGGGGAGCAGGCAGGACCCTCCAGAGATCATGGAAATGAGGCTGACGTATTTTGCGTGTAGGAAAAGGGACAGGCTCTAAAATGTCCTTCAGTTCTTCCTAGGAGTCACACTACACACACGTGCAACGCACAATACAGGGGAGGTATGATATAAAACCTTCTGTATAAGGAAAGATCTTTCACAAAATAATTGGAGAGCAAAGCTATTGGGGGGGGGGGGGGATGAAGAAAAATAATGGTTTCTCCCGTCCCGATTTCTCACTTTCTCTTATTAATTTTTGGAATGGAGCCCTAGGAAATCACCTACTTGGCCCGGATCTTGGCTAATCAACCAACTCAAGATTTTGAAGCAAATCTCTCAAGTGAAGTTTCTTACAAGAAGTTTTAAGCGCGAAGGAGGACACTGTGCTAAGTTTGAAGGTTTGTATAAAAGCACAGCTTTTAGGAATCCTGCTTCCCTGCTCTCATCTTCTACTTCTGGCCAAGGTCCTCCATGTTTCAAAGCTACGAGGGTTCTCCCAATTCCATGCAGGCACAGAGGGGGGCGAATGTCCCAAGACCAATCTGCATTGTTAGTGGTTAAAAGAGCACCATCGGCAAATGCTTTACGGGGAAAGAATCGGGGGGGGGGGGGGGTTAAGACTGGGAGAAGGAAAGGAGTGTCTCCACACATTCAGAGATCCTCTTACATTTTTTTCAGGTTCTTCAGAAATGTCTCTCTTTGGCTATCGGCAAAAATTAAGACAACATGAGTTCAGAGGAACATTCAACGCGAAGGTTCAAAATACAAGTTTTTTTAAAAAAGGAAGCAAACCAGCCCGCGAGTTGAGATGGGGGAAAATTTACTGTCATGCCTGCAAGCCATCTTTTCTTTTGGACTTCAGGCCTGCCACATTTTCTACTGTTTACTTTCTACTGTGGGAAAATGGGAGGGGGGGGATTATACAGAGTTGGGCGATAGGTAGCTATAACAACATTCTTCTTAGAAACTGAAGGTCATCTCTGTCTCTGCACCTGGCTGGGACTGGATAGGTGGAATCTGTGGCAGTGGAAGATTGGACCATGTGATGAACTTGTGGGTGTTGGGGCATGTTTTTTTGTCTCCTTGTGGCAAGCAGTGTGATTTCTAGTCAAGCCCTTGTGTGAAGTGACCAGAATGTGCAAGTTTGGAACTAGTATGTAGGCCTCAGATCTTCTCATGGAGCTAATTTTTGAAACTTCTCGACGGTCTTAATGGGCATCCCTGTCCCACAAGGATGGCAGGGTGAGTTCTTTGTGGTCAAGGGGAAATGATTGAGCAATTATGATGTTCATGAACCAGCTGTCTTAGGGGTACAGAGGGCTTGAGTACAGATTGCCCCTCCTTCAGCGACAGGCAACTCGGTTGTTAATCCAAGCAGTCGCTAAATGAAACCATGACTGTGCTTAGGATCTGACTTCGGCATTCTTTCGCTTCACAGACCTGCGAGGATGGGTTGCAAAGTTGCTTTTTCATCACCGTCCTGGCTGCAAACAGTCGCTAAACAGGGCACTGGCTAAACAAGGGCTACCTGCAGGTACTGTATCTCAAACTAATCATAACAGTAATAACAATATACAGTTTTTTTCTGTTTACAGATCACAGGCATTCACTCACACACACACACACACAATCACAAATAGACAAAGAACCAGAGGCTGAAAATGAGCATTCCTTGAAAAATCCAGATAGAATGGATGGTCGGAGAACATAAAAGTAGAACTAAAGATGATATTAATATGAAATATTAAGTTCCAGCCTCCTGATATCAGCCTGGATTGTCTGCAGCTCAAGCATGTCAGTTTCCAACTTTCGCATGATACATGAGGTTAGGGGGGGGGGGGGGGAAGCATTGACTGAACATCTTTAAAAAGTTTCATTTCTGAAAATCAAACAGCAAACGTGCCACAAAGCATGCTGAATGGGGTGTGTGGCTTTAGCGTGCAAAACCAGCAGGGTTTCACTGCCGAAGACCAGCTTGCAAAGTGTGCCGTAGGCCCGCAATGTTGGGGAAGAAGGCTGGGAACACAGTTCAGACGTTCGGGTAGCCATCTGACTGCTTTCAACCCTTGCGTTCTTGGAAAATCTTCCCAAAGGAGGAAAAGGTGATCTTGAGCATCAATCTTAGCTCTTGCTGGATTGTGCTGTGGGGGGGGTGGGTGGGTGTCTCAGCCTTCATTTTAGAATGATTGATCTTCAGGCCTTCGCTTCGGTAAAGACGAAGCGACCCACTGCGAGTTTTAAAGCTTTGGCGCCAATTTCCGGGGGCGGTGGTTTTAACGAGCGGTTTTTATTAGGGATTTGGGAAGGCATCCAAGAAAGGTTATCGAGCGACACGGAAGCGAAACACAAGAATGAAGAATGTTACTTACTCACAGCGGAGACAAAAGAATTAGAAAGAAAAATCTAGTCAAATGTGAGAACACTCAGCTAGCAAAAGTTAAGCCACATCCAGGGTCCTTTCAGACGTGAGAAGCAGCCACCGCTTTTCTTTACTCTCTTGGTAGCTTGCTACGGTATAAGCGCTTCCTTTTCCATGTAGCCGGTTTAAGAGAATTGGAGACATGTTTACCTCCAAATCGCCTTTAGTAATAGACTCTTCTTCTACCCGGAACTGGAGATCCTCAACCTTCCTGTGGACAATTAAAAAAAAAAAAAAAACAAGATTATTTCTCCTATTCTGGGGAGAATTAAGAATTAAGCATCGCAGCGGAATAATTCTGATTGTTTTTTTTAAGAGATTCGCGGTCTTGCAAGATTCAAACCAGATGCCTACGGATAAGCTACAGTTTCTTTGCCCCCTTTGTGGAAAACGATTGTAATTCTACTTGGATTGTGTTATAAGATCCACGTAGAAGATTTAAAAAACAAACAGCTGCACGATCTCTTTTGATCCCCCATGGTCTTACAGACAGAGGATTGAATGCATGGAGCAAAGTTCACTGCTGATTTTTCCCAGAATCCCCTCCCCAGCCATTCCTGGATTATAATTCTAGCGAAGGAAAGTACGTTGCCTGTGCAGATTTTTTCCAATTTTGGGGGGGCTTGTTTGTATCTGTTTTACCTTTTCTCCTCCTCCAACTGGTTCAGCAATTCCACTTTTTCTCTATCAGCTGCTTCCACCAAGACCCGCAGCTGGTCCATCTTGGCCTCCATTTCCAGTATTCGCTGAGTAACAGAAATGGAGAGGTAAGAAAAATGCCTCTTTGGCTACGGTGAAGGAGCTGCTTCCCAATCCAACCCGAGGTATTTGGTCCTCCCAAGGTCTAGCCTTCGTTCCCCCAAATCCCAAGTCCCCTTTCATCCGAAATTTAACTAAAATCTGGCAACTTTTTAGAGCTCATGGAGTGGAGAGAAAGGATGAGCAATTAATTTGGCAAACGGACTTCCAAAACAAGCCAACATTTGCTAAAAGGATGAAATCTCTCAGGGTAAAAGAGTCTTGGTAATACGGAATCGTTTTACTCCCTTAATCTTTTGTGCAGAAAGGATATTTTACGGAAAAATGGTGCCAGGAAGGGTGCCTGGCCAGCAAATGCTCGGCTCCATCCAGTCACCCTGACTCTACCCCGAATTAAAGAATTACAGGGTCGTAAAAAAGGGAGGGATCTTTTGTACAGAAGAGAGATCTGATCTTCTCCATTTGCCAGCTGAGCTTGGGAAATTCCCACCTAGCCAGGAAGGAGGAGGAGTCAAGCGGAGAACTAGTCTTAAGTCTTTATGCAGCCGCAAGGGCCATTAAGCCTGATCCTCCTGAACTCCCACTATAGCTTATTTGTTTGTTCCCAGGGGAAGATTCTTGTCGTAGGGGCAGAAGGCAATAAAGTTGCAGGTTTTGACTTGCCAGAGTGGCTCTCAACAGGCTAAACCTCCTCGGCTCACCTGATCGTGCCCATCCCGTGCCAAGGCAAGCTCCTGCTCTATCTCCCCAACGTGGCTGGTGGCCTTGGCCACCTCCGCCCTCTCCAAATCCCGTTCGGCCAGGAGCTGTTCAATGTGCTGCTGCTTCTCCTTCAGTGCCTCTTGCAGGGCGGTAGTGCCCGAGATCTTCCGAGCGTACCGAGAGGACGTCTCTGTCAACTACAAGAACGAGAGAGGGATTTTGAACAGCCCAGCCAGTGCGGGAATGGCCCAAAAAGACACACCGGTGTCGCAAACACCACCGGCGTCTTGAGTTTTGGATTGAGGTGTTGGCCAGCAGATCTGCCCAGGTAGGGCCAAATATTCAGCAGGGAAATGAAGAATATTTGTACCTTAGGATTGAAATGAAGGGGTCCTTGTTGCTCTCTGAGCTTGGTGGTTCTCTTGTAGATGTTCCATCACTCAACTAGGTCACAGCTTCAGGGCCACTGTCCTAGCACTGATGATGCTAACTAGCTGGGCCATGAAACGTCTTTGTTCTGACCTAGTCTTCCCCCAAAAGTACGAAGCAGATTCCTGGTCCTGACAAATCCCCTTTTATTAAGCGAAGGTGAATTTCTCTCCTTCCCCTTCAGCAAAGGCCTGGCAAACAGTCTTTCAAATGTGGATTTATGATCATAGACCTTATCTAGCTTGGTGTGAACTTTGGGGCATAAGCTGTAGAACAATCCCATATTATTATACAAAGTGGAGAATTGCCATATTTTTTGGAGTATAAGACGCACCAAGATTTTGAAGAGGCAAATTAAAAGAACTTTTTTTGCACTCTGCAGACCTCCCAAAAACGGCCCGTTTTTCGTGAAAACGGGCTGCTTTTTGTCAAAAAAAAGGGCCTGCATAGCCTTTAGGAGGCTTATAGAGTGCTCCTGGGGGCCATTTTTGCAAAGGGGGCGGGGTTTCAGGAGGTCAAAAATGCTGTATTCAATGTATAAGATGCACCCAGATTTTCACCCTCTTTCTTGAGGGAAAAAGGTGCGAAAAATATGGTATGCGTTACAGTAAGTAGTGGCTGAAGAAGATTGACCATCAGCTGTCCCAAACGGAGCTTTTTCAAGAGGCAACTGGACTTTCTTGTCTTCCCTTGAAGATGTTTCGCTTCTCATCCAAGAAGCTTCTTTGGCTCTGCCACTTCAGCTCCGCACACCATCAGCTGTGTGTTTCTCAACCGGGGCCATTTTTAAGAGGCATGGACTTCTGCTCCCAGAATTCCCCACGACTGGGGAATCCTGTGTCAGGGTAATGATTGACCAGCTGCTATGATGATGTAATGCTAGGAATGAGTCAGCAAGGTTTTGGGGCTGATTTCACTCTAAGAGCCTATAATAAGAAGAGGCCCTGTTGGAGCGTATCCGTGTGTGTGTGTGTGTTGTAATTGCTGTTTGTTTGAGGTCTGACTAAAGTACGTGTATGTATATATTCTTTGTAGATAAAAACCACTATTTAAATACAAACCTCTGTTTACTGTATTTGCTCCTGGGTTGTCTCACGTGGTCACACTGTGCGCACTCTGACATCCTGGGAGTTCAAGTCCGTGCCTCTTAAAAGCCGTGAAACACCGAGCTAACCGAATGTGCACCCCCATGTTAGGAAAAACCTAACTTTGCTTCCGTGTTATGTACTTCCACCCTCCTAGTAGTCAAGAAAGGAAGTGAACGTACCTGTATAGCAAGACTCTTAATGCAGCATTCGGGAGAATAGGAAACAGAAGAGTTCAAAGAGAAACAGAGGGTAGCTGGCCTCAACCTAAGCGGAAGAGGAGCCTAGAGCAGATTAGCTGGTTAAGCTGCTAAGCATTCTCTGGCCAGGGTTGCTGGCTAAACATAAAAACCATCCTTCAGTTAAACCCAAGAATTTGCTCTCTTATCCGAGCCACAACCTGGGATCTCATGCAGGAAACACCAAGGGGCCTGGCCAAATTCGGCAGGAGAAGCTAGCGGGGGTGGTTTGCAAATTCCCAATTTTAAGCCCTCACTCGATGGGGAAGCGCTGCAAATTTTCCTGCAGGTGATTCAAGATTCAGCCATTTAAGTATTAATATACGGTGAGTATGAAGTTAATAAAATATACAATTTGCAAGGCGACCAGGGGATTGTCAGATATGTTTGTGGTTCAGGACTCAGAAGAGTAAAGAAAGAGGCTCTTTTTTGGTGTAAGGCATTCCTTCCATTAAAAATAATACAGGTAATCCTCGACTTACAGCAGTTTGTTTAGTGACCTCCCAAAGTTACAATGGCACTGGAATAAGTGACTTCCGACCGTTTCCCATACTTATGTCTGTGGCAGCATTCCCTAGCGTCATGTGATCAAAATTTAGCCACTTGGCAGCCGACTCGTATTTATGACAGTAGTTCAGGGAACTGGTAGTGGAAATTTTGAGTAGTTTGGAGAACTGGTAACGGAAACTTTGAGTAGTTTGGAGAACCGGCAAATACCACCTCTGGCTGGCCCCAGAATGGGGTGGGAATGGGGATTTTGCAGTATCCTTCCCCTGCCATGCCCACCAAGCCACGCACGGAGAACCGGCAGTAAAAAAAACTGAATTTCACCACTGCTGTGTCTCTTATGTGTTGCCATGCAGAGATATTACTCTAGGGGTGTGACAGATTGCAAGCCAGATCCCCTTCGCTTAACCAAACCAAAACATAACCTCTCTCTCTCTCTTTTTTTTTAAAGAAAAAAAACGTGGTTAGTTTGGATTAAAGGTTAGGGTAACGGCTTAAACAGAAATGCTTCTATTCCACAGGGCTAGCCAAGTTGCTTTTTCATGCATGCTTTGAGACAGCGGCACTGTTAGAAGGCAAACGAGCAGTGCAAAACGGCCCAAACGAGCAGCGCAAATGCGTGTGTGTGCGAGACCCACAAAAGGGGCCTGGCTCTAGAGTTGTCAAGCACGCAATACGAAAAGAAACTTACTAGTCCCGCTCGGCTTGGCTTGCCGCTTACAGAAGAGGCCACCGAGCTCAGAGAACTGAGGGACGAGGCGCTGGGGCTGCGTTTCAGACTGGTGGGCGTGGGGAGGACTTTCCGGACGGCGGGCTTGGCTTTGGCCGGAGTGGTGGACGGGAAGCCGATCTTGGTCACTTTGTGCACCGGAGCAAAGAGGCCGTATTTGGACTGGCACTGGAAGTACCTAAAGGGGAGAGGAGGCGAGACACAATCACGCAAACAGCCCACAGAGAAAACTCGGGCGTAGACAAACCCACATTAACCCCGGCTTTAGACCGAGGCATCGATGCTTTTGTGCTGGAAGGAGAGATGTCTTAGCGCAGTGTTTTGCAACCTTGGCGACTTTAAGTCCTGTGGACTTCAACTCCCAGAATTCCCCAGCAGCTGGCTGGGGGATTCTGGGAGTTGAAGTCCACAGGACTTAAAGTCGCCAAGGTTGAGAAACACTGTCTTAGCGAATTATAAGCCTACTTGAAGAAATGGTAGGGTTATTTATGGATTATTGTCCCCACCATGTTTGATATCTGTCCGTTTGTGCGAGTTTAGTAAAGAGGCTTTAGTTTATAATCGTTTTGTGGACTTTAACTCACAGAACCAAAAGCGTGGACTTCAACTCCCAGATTTTGTAAAGAGACTTTAGTTTGTAGTAGTTTTGTGGACTTCAACACCCAGAATTCACTAGCCAGCCATGCTGGTTGGGGAATTGCGGGAATTGAAGTCTGTTTGTCTTCAAGTTGCCATGGTTAAAAAAAAAACACTGGGGGATTTTGGGAGATGAGGTCCACGTCTTCAAGGTTAAGAAAAACTGCTTTATGCTACGGAAACAGAATTTTGGGGGGTGTCTATTCAAGTCAGACAATCCAGAAAACGAGATTGGAAGGAAAGGATGCAACATGTATGGACAATTAGCCCTGTTTTTGCAACAGGAGGATAAGAAGTTTCTTGAAGCTGATGGGCTCCCTTTCTTTGTGCTATACCCCAAAACTCCAAAGGTATTTTCTCATCGTCGCCCTTTTTCACGATCCTCCTGCTTCGGAAAAGAGGAGGCAGAAACCCCCGAAGAGGAACCAGGAGATAGCCCCCTCCCCAAAACGAAGTCCAATGAAACTGAGAATAGGAACGCAGTCAGGGCGGGCTGATCTGAAAGCAGCCTATCCCGATTCTCAGCCAGATGGGATCTTACCTTGTTCCAGCAACGGCGCCATCGTTCTTGCCCAGGGGTTCGTCCAATTCAACACCGCACCACTCCCCCTTGGCGAAATCCGTCTCCCCCAAAAAACGCACCACGCCGGCTTTCGTTCCCCCCACCTGGAAAGAAAGAAAGAAAGGGAGAGAGAAAGAAGGAAAAGAAGGAAGGAAGAAAGGAGAGAAAAGAGACAGAAAGAGACAGAAAGAGGAAGAAAGAAAGAAAAAAGAGAGAGAAAGGAGAGATGAGAGAGAGAGAAAAGAGAGAGACAGAGAAAGAAAAAAAGAAATAGAGAAAGAATGAAAGAAACAGAGAGAGAAAGATAAAGATGAAAAGAAAGTTAAAAAGAAATTTGAAAAGAAAGTTAAAAAGAAAGAAAGTTGAAAATAATTTTGCACCACCTTTTAAAAAAAATATCCTCCAGCTATATTAGAACCAAAACTAAAATTGGCGCTCCTGCTATTATATTTTTCTGCTCACTAGGCCAAAACCTCGCCAAAAATAAAGACTGCAAACTTTAGCCAATTCTAATAAAGGCCAAACCTAAAATAATAACCAGCTCTTCAGGATTTCCTCTTCCGCATGAATTATTTTAGAAATGTGTTTGCTTTGGCCAGAGACACGGCCGGCTACGTTGGCCAAGAACAGTTCAGATGGTTTAACCTTGATTGAAGACCAAGCGAGGAAACGATGGCATTAACCAAAAGCGTGAAGCTTTATTTTATTACTTTAGTTTATTTGGTAGTTTGGAGGTTTCTTTGCCGCCAGCATACAGCCACAAGCACAGCTGGATTCACATAAGCCTTATATTTATGTTTCTCCAGCTTTGGACAGTTTGAAGATGGGTGGACTTCAACTCCCAGAATTCCCCAGCCAGCCAGCTGGAGAAACGCTACTTTATGCAGCTAACTTCAAACTCATTTCTCCTGTTCAGCAAAGAGAAAACAAACCCTTTAATGTTTGGGTAACATCTTGCATGCAGGACGGTTTTATCGCCATTAACCTTGCTAAAAGAATCATCTCCCTTTGACTGCATCTTTTTTTTACCTACCGTGCCCAAAAGGCAAGCAACCTCTTGGCGCACGAGATTTGCAGACACGGCAATTTTCAGCCTACCTGGAAGCGGCCAAACTGAACCAACAAATGAGGTCATTCCTCAAAGTGGTTTTCTTTAGAGAAACTTAATCTGCTTTTGTTTAAAAAGAAAGAAAGAAGAAGAAGAAATACAATTCTGCATGGGTGGATTAAAAATGCTCTTTTCATCGGCTGCAGACACAGGGTGAGTGGAGGCGAAGGCGTCGTCATACTCCACCCAGAAATAATTATATTCCAAAATAATGGGCTTCTGCATCATGCGGAGAGGTTAGTCCTCATTTTAGGACCACAACGGAGCTCAACATTTCATTTGCTAAGTCAGTTCGTTTAGTGATCGTGGAAAGTTAAAACAAAGTGACTTATGACGTAGGTTTTCGACACCTACGACTGTGGCAGCATCACAGAATCGAAATTCAGACATTTGCCCACTGATTCATATTTATGACGGGGTCATCTGATCCCCGTTTGCGACCTTCTGATGAGCAAAATCCATGGGGATTCACTTAACAACCGTGTTGCCAACTTAACAACTGCAATGATTCATGGTCCCCCTCCCCAGTTTAGTAAATTTACCCCCAAATGAGGGCATCCTGACCACATTTTGGAAAAAAAGCTACCCTGGTGACTTTCACTCACATCCGGGGGAGAGAAAGTGCTAACAAAAAATGAAAGAGCAGCGAGAGCTTTTGCCAAATCTTTTTTAGAAAAGCATGACGACACCACGCAACGCAGAGGGGGTGATGCAAAGTCCTAACGAGCCAAAACAGCTGACTGAGATCACCAGGCGTTTATATTTCCCCCCCGCCCCCACCCTCGCGACTGGGCATGGGATGGTAAGTAGAAGAAAGGAAAATAATAAAGGTTTGCAACCTGATTATGGCTAAAAGGATGAATCAAGGTGCACTGGAAAATTAAAATAAAAACAGAACGTTCTTTCCTTAAAGTGGAGCTGAGAGAAATAGATATCTTTCCTTCTTTTGTTGACATTGCACTTAAAAAAACCACCCAATTCCTGATTAGATTAGATCACTGATGGCAAAACCTTTTTAGCACCGAGTGCCCAAACTAGAATTTGTTTGCATGCCCCAATGCTGGAAACCCGAAGACCAGCTGGCCGGCGCACGTCTGCCTGTTTTTTCACCAATTTTTTTGGCCGTTTTCAGGGGCAAAAATGGCCTGAAAATGTCCAAAAAATAGGCCATTTGGGGCCCATTTTCTGGGCCGTTTTCAGACTGTTTTTTGGGGCAAAAAAGAGCTGAAAACAGCCCAGAAATGGCCTGTTTTTTGGCCATTTTTCCAGCCATTTTCCGGTGCTCCGGCACCCATGAAGACTAGCTGGAGACGCTTGCCATAGGTTTGCCATCACGGGATTAGATGGTTTAAAGGCATCTAGAACAATATTCTTCAATTTAGCATCTTTTAAGATGTGTGGACTTCAACTCCCAGAATTCCCCAGCCAGCGTTGAATTCTGGGAACTGAAGTCCACAAGTCTTAAAATATGCCGAGATTGACAAATAGTGTTGTAGATGCAACGCCTTTCAGCTTCCCTTCTCCACAGACTTTAAAAACACAAAATCCGGGACCTTTTTCAACCATCTCTCCTGCCTTCACTGAGCTGAGAAGAGAACCACATGAGCTAAAGAGAACCACGTCTCTTGAAAGGCCTCCATAAATAGCGTACTTTGGCTGATGCTGGGCTGAACAAATGGAGGATTGAGAAGCTACCTTTCCATACAAAATATTCTCTGTTTCCAAAATACTAACCCAAACTACTAATCCATAGTTACAAGGGTAAAGATCTCTTGTGGATGAAGAGACCACAATCGTGCAGCATCTACAAAGCTTCTCTGGGACCTCCGTTGACCAGCGAGATCTCCAAGGATCCCACAGAGAGCTCCGTGTGAGAAGCTGGAGATGTCAGAGGAATGCGAGGATCTTGTTGGGGTTGAAGCTCGTTGCGTTAAGCCCAAAATGTCAACAAATCAACGCAACTTAAAAGCAGCAACTCGACAACTTACCAGCACTCTGTCTCCCATTTTGAGTTCTCTTTCACCTTTCTTCAAGGACCCAGCTTCCGAAAGGTTGGAAATGGATTCACTGGTGGTTTTGGAGAGGTTGGTCGCGTGAGAAGCGGGTGTCTCCTTGGTGGCCAGAGGAGACATCTTCTGAGGTATGCCGGTGGGCGGCAGGTGGGCTGCTGCCGTAGGAGAAGACACGAGGCTGGCCGCCGAGGTGGAGGTGGGCGACGTGGCCCGAGAGGCATGAGACGCCTGGGTCCCGTTGGCCTCATCCTCGGGAACGGCCTTCCGGGCGAGCTTAGAAGGTCTGGTGAAGATGCCCCTCAAGGGCTCACACTGGAAGTATCTCACTCCGGCCACGGAGCCGTCGTTCTTGCCAATGGCCTCGTCCAACACGATCCCTGCCCATTGGCCCGGAGCAAACTGGGTTTCCCCCAAGAACTGGATGAAGCCGGGTTTATTTCCGTTGACCCAAATACGCTCCCCGATTCGGAAGTCGTCCACAAACTCATCCGGCGCTTCTGTGGCGGGAGGCTTCTCAGCGGCCGGGGTCTTTTCTGGAGAGGCTGAAACAGAAGGAGAAGTAGAGGGTCAAGGATAGGTCACCACGTTAACGAGAGCGGGCCTACACTTACGACAGACTGGCCCATAGCGAACCACGGCTTCCCTTAATGGTTGCTGCAAAGCAGGTTATAAAATTGGGTCGGTCATGTGACTGACCCGCCTTACAACCTTCTGGCAAGCAAAATCAGCAGGGAAACCAAATTTGCTTAACCTCCGTGTTACTGATGTAAACAGCTGCAGGTGATTCACTTAACAACCGCGGCAAGCAAGGTCGTAAAATGGGGCGAAACTCACTGAACAAATGTCTCGCTCAGCGACCGAAATCTGGGGCTCAATTATTAGCCGTAAATCGAGGACTAACTACATTACTCATGAATTAACTTCCTTCTTTTTTGCTCTCTCCAGTTTTATCTGCTGCGATCCTCCCTCCCTCCCTCCTTTCCCAGAGCTATTTAAACCCCGAAGACTGCGACAGAAACCGGAGATGACACGGAGAAGGTGTGTCCCGGCTTCTACCATGCCCAAGATGATTGTCTTACGGCCTTACCTGTAGCCGCAGGTGTGGCTGTTTTGGCCAGCACGCTTCCTGGTTTGCTGATCTTGCTGGGTGCTTTTAGCCCACTGGGTTTCAACATACTCATGGTCGGCCGGTCTGAATGCAATCACTATCTTTTCCCAAACATATGGATCGCTCTCTCTCGCCTCCGGGTTCAACCTGTCAATCAAGGGCACCGAGAGGAGAGACGTTAACCTCTGTTCCTCCGAACCAGCTTGCAAAGGAATTCTGCTCACCATCCCTGCGTCCTAAGCTAAATAAGACAGACAGACAGATACAGACAGACAGACGAGATAGATAGATAGACAGACTAGATAGACAGACTAGATAGATAGATAGATAGATAGATAGATAGATAGATAGATAGATAGATAGATAGATAGATAGATATAGATAGACTATTATTGGCCAAGTGTGATTGGACACACAAGGAATTTGCATAAGCTCTCAGTGTACATATAAACACATTCATCAAAAATCATAAGATGCAACACTTAGTGATAGTCATAGGATACTAAATAAGCAATCAAATCATACTAAGAAACAAAACAAAACAATATAAATCGTAAAGATATAAGCAAGAAGGTTATAGTCACAAGTAGAAAAGGAGGTAGGTCATAGGAAGGATGAGAAGAATAATAGTAATACAGTCTTAGTAAATAGTTTAACGGTGTTGTGGGAATTAGTGGTTTAGCAGAGTGCTATTAATATTGATATATTAATATATATTATAGATTAAGTTACATGTTGCATTTTAAAATGCGTTGGTTCAAAAAAAGTTAAAAGTCCTCAAGAAAGGAGGCAAGAGAACAAGGAAGCCGATAACCAACCTCCCTTCCCTTCTCCACACCAGCACCAGAAAAATCCACGTTTAAGGCATAAAGTTGTGGCCTGAGGACGGCCGAGCAGAGCCCCTTGTGATCCCTTGGCAACTCACAACTTCGCACCCACCGGGCTAGAATTCCTTGGTGAAGATCACGAGATGGCTTCGCATATTGTAGAGTCCCCCTGCGGTGCCCCAGTCCGGATCCTTGGAGATAAAACGAGGTTTTCTTCCTCCTCCTCTTTGGTTGCTAGGAAGGGAGAGAAAAAAACACAGAATAATTTGGATGGATCGGAGGCCCCGTGCAGAAAGAGAAATCGTAGGTCAGATGTGTTGGGAGGTTTTATTTATTTTCTTTCTTGCAAGAACTCTTCGCAAGCGAGAAAAGGAAGGGATTATCTTCAACTCAGAACCACAACAAGCAGCAACAATAACATCTGATCAAGGAGCTTCGAGTAACTGGATTATTTGCACGAGAGCCGAGCGGTATTTGAAGAAACAGGGAAGAAGCAAACAAGGGCGGGTGATGCACTGGAAAACGAGACGGCCATCGCTGGCTTACAACAAGCAGTCGCTGTTTCCAAACGGAAGAGGAGGAGGTTTGAGTAGATGGGAAGGAAACATTTGCTCGCTCAGCCCTGTTCTTCAAACTTGACTTAAGAGTAGTAGTGGAAGGCAGCCGAGGTTTTGCAGGCCCTTGTGTTAAAAAAGAAACTTGGCAACTTTTAAGACTTGTGGACTTCAGCTCCCAGCATCCCTCAATTCCATAAGACTTAAAAGTTGAGAACTTTAAGACTTGTGGACTTCAACTCCCAGCATCCCTCAATTCTGGGAGTTGAAGTCCACAAGACTTAAAAGTTGCCAGGTTTGGAGACTTCTGTGTTAAGACAATGCTGGAAGAAGCCCACTACTGGAAGTTTCATAAAGGTAGGACCTTGCCCATGAGGACGGAGAAGCTACAGGTGCCTTCTCCTCTTCTTGTGTGATGAGACGCTAGCTATACCCTTGCTGTGGTTGACATCTACTCCCCATCATGTCCTCGTTGGCTTGCAAGTCCCAACATTCAAGGTCAACATCTACAGAGCTCGGGGCTGGAGAAGGCTTGGTACTTATTCTGTCTATCCATTTGGACCAAGGACGGTTATTTGCTAAGGTCCAGGGATCACAACCCAATCTTCCTGCTGTAGATCGATCCTTTAGCTATGTGGCCTTCCTTATTTAATTTGATTTATGTCCCACCATTCAAGGCCACCGGCTGTCTTAAATGATTGTGGGTGTGGCCAACTTGATGTCACTCACGTCGAGGGGTGCCTCTCTGGCCTCTACTTGCCCCTCCCCTCCCAGCCACCCATCGCCTGCCCACCTGGGCTCCTTAGGACCCCAACAGGAAGCAGTTGTTGGAGCTAAGCAGCCACCGGGAGAAAGATTTGGCGAAACAGCAGGCTCAGTTCAAATTGGATCTGACCGAAATGAACTGAGGTAAGTTGAGGACTTGCAGTTGTCCAAGAACCTCTTCTCAAAGCCTAAGTAAAGATCTGATAGCTGTGAACATTACCGGCCTCAACCGTGAAGAAGTTCTTCCAGCATTGATATGTAGGGCAGTGTTAACATCCAAGATATTCTGGATTCTTGAATGGTTCAGGAGGGTTTGGATGGGCGCAACCTAGAATTCCCTTAGCTGGCGCTCTTTAATTAATAACACCACAATGCACAGTCCAGCCTGATTCTCTCCCATTTCCTCCCTTTTGTATTATGACGTCACTGGCTCTGACATCACCCACCAAGCATTCAGGAATGCCCACCACGTTCCTCGGAATGCCACCACAGAAAGACGGGCACTGCCACGCAACACTACTGGCTTTGTTAGCCGCATCCCTCGGGAGAATAGAAGGTTCCTGATGCCATCCATACCATCAAAGGAGGAAACAATCCCTCTATTATCGCCGGGAATGGCAAGTAAGAGGAGGGAACAGAAGCAAGAATAAGAAGGGAAATATTTCAATGAAACCACAAGTATCCTAAGCTTAGCTTTAGTAGGCAGCGTCAACTTCGCCCAAGAGTTGAGTTTGGAGACGTGTCTTGAAGCAAAGAAGAAAGGGGCGGCCTCGGGGATTCAGGTGTAAGGCAAGGAAAAGTAGGAGGGATTAACCCTAAGCTTAACTGGAAACACTCAAAATGTTGTGTTGGGAAACTGCCTGCTAGGCTGGAAGGAGGCGTCAAGCAAGGACCTAGCTTAGCATCGCTGTGTAGCCACCAACGACATGGATCTCGTGCTAGACCATGAAGCCTTCTCTGTTGTTCATTTAGGCGATAGATAATAAACTTACTGACTTTGGTTATTCACCAGTAGCTCTGGCTGTTTGCACCCAACATGCGGAGACCACCATTCATAACTAGGGATTTTCTGTGGAAGCCCACCCCTCAGGGACTCAGAGACCTTCACACAAGGGAAGTCTATATCTCAAAGGAAGACAAGATACCACTGAAGAGGGGAATACCACAAAGAACTGGATTGGAAGAGGTGGGTCCATTTTGCTTGACTCCTAAACAATTGGTTGATCAATCCAGATTGATTAAGAAGCTGTCCTTTCACGAGGCCCCATTTCTATTCTTTAAATAGAATATTTAAATGTTGGAGCATTTATTTAAGTGTTGGGGCATTCACAACTTCTGGAGGCAAGTTGTTCCACTGATTAACTTGCCTCCAGAAGTTGTGAATGCTCCAACACTGGAAGTTTTCAAGAAGATGTTCGATAGCCATTTGTAGTGTAGGGTTTCCTGCCTAAGCAGGGAGGTTGGACTAGAAGACCTCCAAGGTCCCTTCCAACTCTGTTATTCTATTCTATTCTAAATCAGAGGTCTACAAACTTGGACTCTTTAAGACTCGTGGACTTCAACTCCCAGAATTCCTCAACTGGCTGGGGAATTCTGGGAGTTGAAGTCCACGAGTCTTAAAGGGCCCAAGTTTGGGGACCCCCGCTTTAATTCACCATTTTAATTTTTGGCTTTAGCAAATCAGGCCCGAAATGGATTGTAACTGTTGCTACAGCAACAGGTTAATGACAAGAATCCTCTTTTTTCCAGCAAAGCTTAAGCCTTTGCTTAAGGGGGTGGGGGTGGGGAGGAAATTTCTATATGCACCTCTGAGCATAAAAATAACAGCAACAAAAAAAACGTCACCCCATGCATCTGGACTGACTTGACGTCTCTGAATCTCACCCAGCTTGCTATTAATAGAAAAATACAGCTTGTTTTTACACAACTCTTGTTAAAAATAGACAAGTAGAGTTTGAAAGGGCCATCGGAGACCATCAGCGGGAATATTTCGATAAACAGGTTTGAAAGTTGTCCAGAGATACCAGACCAATAAATCAGGGCTTGAGAACGGCTTCTCATGTAATAATAAAACAATGTGCTAATTTTGCGCGTGAATGCAGACGCTATTTCAAAAGAGTAACTGACAAATGGGGGGGGAAATTCCCACTTTTAATTAACACAATCACAGATCGGCGTCTAGGGAACTAAGGTGTGAGATGCTAACACTTTGGACTCCATTTGTCTAGATCTATTTAATGCTTATGAGTGAGGGCATGGCTTTCTCATATCCTCAAGTGCTTTAGCTTAATACTTCTCTTTAACTGCAAAACATCCTCGTCTTACAACATACCACTGAGTCCAAAGTTCATGCTGCTAAGTGGGACATTTGTTAAGTGAATTTTGCCCCATTTTACGACCTTTTTTTGCCAGTTGTTAAATGGAATCCCTGCCATTGTTCAGTTAGTAACACTGTTCTTTGTTGGACGCGGCTTTCCCGTTGACTTCGCTTGTCAGAATGTCGCCAAGGGGGCTGGTGCGAGAGACGCTTGACGAGGCTTGGGGAAATGGCCTGAATAGTGCAAGAGCTGGGAGAGGATGTAAAACTTCGCCCAGCAACTTCCAAACTTCCCTGCCGGCTTCCCCAGTGACTTTCTGGGGAAGCCAGCAGGGAAAGTTGCAAATGGCAATCACGTGATCTAAGGGCATTGTCATTGGTTGTAATCCCACGCTGGTTGCCAAGCACCCAGATCACACTCACGTGGAGCTCTGAGGACCAGTCATCACCATCATTCACTCAACACTGTTGTAACTTTGAATGGTGACTGAATGATTGTAAGTCAAGAAACACAAGAGCAAGCAAAAAGGTCTTTGGATCAAGGGCAAAATTCTTCATTTGGCCCAAATCTTCAACATCCACAAGCTGATCTTCACCTCTACCATTCTCTGTATCTGATTCCTTTCCTTTGCCAATTTCTAGAACTGCAATGGACGGAAAGAGGAGATAAAACTTTTGAGTAAGGAGCTGAGAAGAATCCGTCTCCAAAGCCTCTGTGAATTTTATAGATTTTCCACCTGCATTTCAAGCAGGGGTCAAGAAAGGGAAGCTGGCAAGAAGCTTTTAACAACCAGCCAGGGGGTTGAAAGGAGATTTTCTTTCTGCCACTCCCAAGCAGGTCAGGAGACACAACAGTGGAAACAGCCTAAATTGGTTCTCCTGACATATCTTATTGTTGTTAGTCATGAAGTTGTGTTCGAGGCGTCGCGACCCCCACGGACAATGTTCCTCCAGGCCTTCCTGTCCTCTCCCATCCTCTGGAGTCCATTGAAGCTCAGGCCGACTGCTTCGGTGACTCCATCCAGCCACCTCCTTCTCTTCTGTCCCCTTCTTCTTCTTTTGCCCTCCATCGTTCCCAGCATGAGGCTCTTCTCCAGGGAGTTGACTGACCGGTTGGATGGCCTTGCAGTCCAAGGGACTCAATGCAGGAGTCTCCTCCAGCACCAGAGTTCAAAGGCCTCCATTCTTTCGTGCTCAGCCTTCCTTAGGGTCCAACCTTCACAGCCATCCATTGCGACTGGGAAAACCATATCTTAGTCAGCATGTAAGCCTTTTTTTCCTGCAAAACTCGGTCGTAAGTCGAAGAGCTAACCTGTATTATAAGAACATCTTGGCTAGGATCCCGAAGCAAGAGATTGTAATAAAACGATGCACCATTGCAAGTCTGCTTATCTTTAGACATATCTATCTCTGACTTACAACTATTTGTTTAACAACTGTTTGAAGTTACAACAATACTGAAAAGAGTGACCTGTGACCAGTCCTCAGACTTACAAACATCCCAGCATTCTGGCAGTCAAAATCCAGGCATTTGGCAACTGGCATATATTTATGATTCAGTTAGCAGCTACGATGTTTCGCTTAAGCACCAAAATCAAATGAAACTCACTTAACAACTGCCTTCAGTAACAATGGGAATTCTGCCCCCCCCTCCTCACGGTCGTAAGTCGAGGACTATCTGCATTAGGGAATCACGACAACTCTGCCTGTGCTGATCATGTTTTGCTGGAAAAGAGGCAACGCAATAAAACCATGAATCACAGGGCAGAAATACCTTCGGTGCCACCACCTCCAGTTGTGTTTCATCACGGCAACGTCGTGAGTTACAAAACCTGTATTTTGATTTCATCGACGCTTAATGAAGACGGGTGTGGAGTTGCCTCTGGATCGGGAGCTCAAAAACTGGCTCAACCCCCCACAGAAACCAATCTAGCATTTTTTAAAGTTACGATTCTACTTCGTTGGTGCAAAACAACTCCACTTATTTAGGAAACTCTTTGGTTTTATGAAGACACTCATCCCTCTAAGATAGGAATACCGCAAGTGTAAGACGTTTCCTTAGTAGACTGGGGTGGGGGGGTGGGGGGGGAATGAGAATATTTCTGGTAATTCTTTGTCATCCAAAATGGTTGAGGTTAAATGCAAAACCGTAAAACAGTTCAGTTGCAAGGTTAATTGCAGCTTTCCAAACACTTAATTTTATTTAGCCTGCTTCTTACTTAACTTCCCTTAGGAAAATTAAATTTCACATGCCTTCCCTCTTTTGCAGAGCTAAAGATATCGTGCGCGCCCGCTCCCAAAATGACAAAGGCCAGATAAACCCCAAACATTTTTTTGAATTCTGGCACAACACTGATAACGGGTACCTCCATTTCAAAGTGCATCAGGAAACAAACGTGTTCCTTTTATAGCATCTCACACAAACATACATGCACACTTAGTGTTATAAATCTCTCTCCCTAGATCTATGAGGTTAAAAGAGGATATAACACAACACAGGAATTGCTTTGCCTGTTTTTATTTACTGCAAAATCAATTTCTCCGCTTCTATTCCTTAAAACTTCACTATTTTTGGATTCTTATCTCAAGAGCCTAAATATTATTTACGAGGCTATCCTATATAGCTTTTGGTCATATTTACCTCCCGCACAAAATGCACCTTCTGCTTTAGAAGACACAAAATCTACTCGTCTGAAAACGAAAAAGAAAGCTACGCTATCTTAATTTTTACTAATATACAAAGTCCAAAGGAGCTGCAGAAAACAACACAACACAATAACCCAGCTTCCACTGAACAGAGCGATTTCATCCGGCGTTGCAAAATAGCAGTTTAAACCGTGTCTGTCGCTCTCCCAGAGTGACAGAATAAAGTGAAGTCACAAGAAAAAGTCCCTGAAACACAACACACACAAAAATGCATTTTCGCATTTAAGCCGCCGGCAAATCAAGGCATGCAATTCGGTATCCTCTACCTGGGGGCCCCCTCCTCCAAATTCTGGCCGCTCTGGACAAGGACGTCCCAAATAAACCTTTTAAACCCTCGTGGCAGGAAGGAAGTGTTTCACGCGCCGTCTTCAGCCAATGAGGCTCCCCCCCCCCAACTGATGTCATGCGAGAACTCGCACACCAGTTGATTGCGGCATCTCCTTCCCCCCACCCCTTCAGATGGTGCTCCAGCTGACCCCAAGGAGCTGGCCAGGCCAAGGCCAGAAAAAATGACCTGGGATCTGAAGGCAGAGCAGTGAGGGGCACTTCTCTGTGGTTTCTCCTTTCCTTCCTTCCTTCCTTCCTTTTTCTTCCTCCCTCCCTCCTCTCCCTTATTTTTTCTTCCTTTCTTCCCTTATTCCTTCCTTCCTCCTCACCCTTATTTGTCTTCCTTCCTTCCCTTATTTTTCTTCTGCCCTCCCTCCTCTCCTTTATTTGTCTTCCTATCTTCCCTCCCTCTCTATTTTTTTCCTTTCTTCCCTCTTATTCCTTCCTTCCTCCTCCTCTCCTTCTTTCATTCCCTCCCTCTCCCTTATTTTTCCCTTTCTTCCCTTCCCTTTCCTCCTTTTCCCTTCCCTTCCTTTTATTCTATTTTATTATCCTTGCAGCACAGATGTCATCCTATGTGGCAGCAGATCAGATGAGCTAGCACAATCTCCAGACAAATTAAGGAGGGAAACCAAAGAATGTGGAGACCCCAGGTTTTTCTTTGGCCCTGCACCCCATTGGGACCCCTTGAGAGGAAGACTGGGCCTGCGCCCCCCTGATTTGCACCCCTCTGGCATCTCTACCCGCAATGGCCCCCTCCATTTGACTTCTGGGTGCCCCTAATTTAGCCCAGGGGTCCCAACGGGCCTAGTTTCTCAGAGGGGTGGACTTCAATTCCCAGGATTTCCAGTCAACCAAGGGGATTCTGGGAGTTGGAGTCCACTCCTCTCTTCAACTTGCCAAAGTTGAGAAAGGACCTCCCCAAAGCCAGAGAAATCTAGGGACCCCTTTTCAGACAACCGGTTGATCTCAAAAGGGACCACCAGACGCTCCCCATTTTAATGTTATTTCCTGATTTAAAAGATTCACAGGGTGGCTATTTGGGGGGGAGCAGAACTCGGGGCGACTCATAAGCCCCCCACCCCCAAAAGCCACAAAGTCAAAACCCTCACACCCATAAGCATCCCCTCCCCCCCTTTCACACAAGGCCAGGTGGGGAAATCTCCCCCGAGAAGCCCCCCCCCCCCGGGCAAATCTCCTTCACACCCTCCCAGACACCCCAAAACGAAACAGCCCCCTAAAACCAGAGCTTGGCTTTCTCTCACACACACATCCCATTTGGGGGGGCAGCCATAGCAAATTTGGGGAGAGAATTAAACATAGTTTTTTTCACCCCAATTCTCTTCCCTCAACCCCAAATTAACCCCAAATGAGCAATTGCTAGCAAATCCTGGGTTCCCTCAAGCGCCCCCCCCATTCCATTGCAGGCCTGATCTCCCCCCATTGTCCTGGCTGCCTCTCTTCCCCCCCCCATATTCTGGGGGCCATCAGCTCCTCTCCAAGGGAGGTGGTGTAAAAGGGGTCCTCCTGAACCCCCAAAAGACCCCAGACCCTTTTCAAACGAGGCGGGGAGGGGAACCAGAGGTCTCCCCCAGCCCCAAACCCAGCCCACCCCCTCAGAAACAAAGGAGGGGAGGGAA
Source organism: Natrix helvetica (assembly GCF_964273705.1). Lineage (NCBI taxonomy): Eukaryota > Metazoa > Chordata > Lepidosauria > Squamata > Natricidae > Natrix > Natrix helvetica. The sequence goes on from NC_138564.1 coordinate 13,270,295, forward strand.
GGAGCCCCCAAAGTGGGGAGGGGGCTGCAGCACGGCCCAGGAATTGGGGAGGGGGCGCCGCCCGCCTCAGAAAGGCCCCGCTCGGCCCCCCTCCCCGCCCGAGGACCCGACAAAGGCGCCCCCGCCCCTCCTCCCGGGCGCCGCGAGCGGCCAAGACCCCCGACTCGCCCGCCGCCTCCTGCCAGCCCCTCACCCTGCTCGGCGGCGGGGCTGCGCTCCGTCTCCCTCGCCCGCCTGCCCCGCTTCCTCGTCCTCCTCCTCCCTCCGCGTCCTCCTCCGGCCAGGCGAGGCGAGGCGAGGCGCGGCGGCGCTGCTGGCGGCTCCCTCCTGGCGGCAGGGGAGGGCAGGGGCGGCCGCCAGGCGGGGACTGCGGAAGGGCGGGCGGAGGGAGGGAAGGAAGGAGGCTCCCGTTCTTCCCTCTTGCCTTCCTCTCCTCCCATTCCCTCTTCTCCGACCCTTTCTTTTCCCTCCTTCCCTCTTCCTTCTTTTCCTTCTTCCTTCCTTTCCTTTTTCCCTTCCTTCCTTCCTTCCTTCCTTCCTTCCTTCCTTCCTTCCTACCTACCTACCTACCTACCTACCTACCTACCTACCTACCTACCTACCTACCTACCTACCTACCTACCTACCTACCGCTTGCCTTCAGACGTAGGAACTTCATCCCTGGAGGCTTTCAAGAAAAGATTGGATGCCACCTGTCAGAAAGGGCGTAGGGCCTCCTGCTTGGGCGGAGGGTTAGACTAGATGACCTCCAAGGTCCCTTCCAACTATTCTTTCTTTCTTCCTCTTCTTCCTTTCCTTATCTACTAAGACTGCATTACTATTCTTCTTCTCTTTCTTCCTAGTATCTTTCTCTTCCCACTTACGACTATAACCATGTTGCTTGTATATTTAAAATTGATATTGTTTTGTTCCCTAGTATCATTTGATTTCTTATTAGTCACCTATGACTATCACTAAATGTTGTACCTTACGATTCTTGACGAATGTATTCTATTTTATTTTTCTTTATGTACATTGAGAGCTTATTCAGCAAAGACAAATTCCTTGTGTGTCCAATCACACTTGGCCAATAAAGAATTCTATTCTTCTGCTTCTCCTCGCCTTTCTTCCTCTCCCATTTTCTTCCCTCCGGGAGAGACGTGATTTTCCCAGGTTTCTCCCCCCCCCCCACTTCCAGTTTGGGCTGGGGGATCCTGGGAGTTGAAGTCCACAAGTCTTAAAAGCCGCCATGTTTGGACTAAGTAAAAGTTGGTCGCCATTTGCTTTGGAGACATCGCAAATTTGATGATGCGCTCAATAAAGATAGAAAACAAAATAAGCCACAAACAAGAGGCGTGAACAGCCGGGGCTCTCTCCTGTCCAGGCAAGCCTGTCGCAGGCTGGGCGAGTTCGAACGAAGCTCAAACCGATCCATTCCATTAAAAACTTGGATCGTGAAAGCCAGCCAGCCCTTCAGGTCGACGTGCTTCGCTCTTAACTCCACCCTAGCAGCCTTGAACGTTTAATTAAAACCACACATTTGAATCCACAATAAAATATTTGGCACGGCTTTGTACATCAAGAGATTCATCGCTGGAAAGCGAGGGTGTGAACTTGTTTCCCCCCCCCCCCAAAAAAACCCCATGGGGCCTGTTTTGGATGATCAGGTCTTCAAGGACGGGAGAGAATTTGGGGTCATTGGGTATCAGGAGCAGGGTCACCCAAGGTTAGAGGGGGAGGGGGAAGAATAATAATTATGCACACCTTTTTCTGGACCTAAATACATTTTGGGAGAATGGAGGGAAGGCCATCCAAATATCTTGCAAGAAACCTGTGACGAAACGAACGTTGGAAGCAACAACTCTGAATAAGCAGCTAATTCTTCCATGCATGCAGGATTAAATCAGGGAGGGTTATTTATGGCTTTCTGTCAATATTTTTTTAATGCCAATTTTCCTTTGCAGTGATTGGAAGATGCCCAAAGGTGATTGAAAGATGGCCGGCTATTTAAACAGTTTATATCAATAAAAAATTATAGGGGCCTTATGGCCCAGTGGCTAAGACGCTGAGATTGTTGATCAGAAAAGTCGGCGGTTCGAATCCCTAGCGCCGCGTGACGGAGTGAGCCCCTGTGACTTGTCCCAGCTTCTGCCAACCTAGCAGTTTGAAAGCAGGTAAAAAATGCAAGTAGAAAAATAGGGACCCCCTTTGGTGGGAACAGCGTTCCATGCGCCTTTGGCGTTGAGTCATGCCGGCCACATGACCATGCGGACGTCTTCGGACAGCGCTGGCTCTTCGGCTTTGAAATGGAGATGAGCACCGCCCCCTAGAGTCAGGAACGACTAGCACGTATGTGCGAGGGGAATCTTTTACCTTTAACTCCCTTAAAAAGGCACAGGGGGGGAAAAATAGCACAAAACCCACAATATTTATCCTCCATAAAGCTGGAAGTTTGACTTTCCAGGAATAAGTTGTCTCAAGGCTAACATAGGTACACAAATGTATGAAAAAAATTGTTTTATTAAACCCCTGTACACAAGCACAAATATATGTACAGCAAGTTCAAAGATGACGATGTTACCGAAACAAAAAGCCGGTGTCGTTGTTTTTTTTTTAAAAAAAAGAAATTTAAATCCCCTAAATCACTTAAAAAAAAACTTTTCAAAAAAGATGTAAAGAGAACGGTTGAGTCATCCCTGATTATTCCCGTCGGATCACCACAACAATTTGAGGGGAAGCATTTTTTTAAAAAAACGAGGGTCCTTTAAAAAGCCGCGGGCAGTAAATGTATTTTAAGAACTATCAGCTCCCTGTGGAAAGCACAAGTCTGGCAAGAGACAAAAACCTTGGTTGGTAGAGAGAGGGGCAAGGGTCTATTTGACCCCAAGTTGGGGAAAAAAATAACATTCAGGGGTATCTGTAATGCAGGATTGGAGTAGTTTCACAAAACCTTTGTGTATTTGTGGAAGTATCAGTCCTGGTTCGAGGTCAAAGTGGAAGCCTCTCCTCCAGGTTTTTCTTTAAAAACAAAATTACTTGGTTTTAGGAAGAACGCAACACCCACTTTCTGTCTCTCGCGCTTCATTTGTGCTTTAAGGGCAAAGCACCCAAATCCTGATTTTGTTTGGGGTTTGATTTTTTTTGTCCCTGGCCCGAGTCGGGCTGTTAAAGGGAAAGCTTCTTATTCTTCAGTTGGCTTCTCGGGTATTTTTTCAGCACGCTCCTTATTCGGAGGTAAGTCCCGGTGGATTCCGACATGTTGTCGTATTCGAAAGGAGTGATCCCAGCGGCAAACTTGCTCATGTCGGGAACGAGGCCGGGAGGGGTGGACAAGGGTGGCTGGCTGGCGTTGGGAATCGCAGGAGCGTCGCTATGATTCAGGCGGCTGCCGGGATCTGAGGAGGAGCAGGAGGTTTGGCCTTCAGAGTCCATGGGAATGGCTTCCCCCTCGGCTGTTAAATCCACCAGTTCAATGGCCTGCTGAGGGCCAGGCTCTTCGGGAGGCTCTTCGGGAGTCTGGGGTATCTGCTCAGGCTTGTCGTCGGGTTCAGCTTTGGAGACCTCCAGCTGCTGGGGGTCCGCTTGCTCCAGGGCAACGGAGAGCTCCGTCCTGCAGGGGGATGACGTCCCGGAGTTGCTGGCCACGGGAGTCCCGGCAGGGAGGTCTGAGTTGCTGTTGCCGCTCTCCGCCTGCTCGAGGGCTGCCCAAATCAGCCGCTGCTGCTCCTCCAGTTCTTCCAGAGTCAAGGTGTCTTCGTCCATGGCAGAGTCCTCCGACCGCGGGGCAGGCGGCGTCCAAGGCAGGGCTGCTGGCACACAAGACAGCGGTTGAGGAGATGTCAAGCTGGGGGGAGTAGCTGGAGGGGTGCCCTGTGGCAGAGGGGGGGGAGTGGCCATCAGCGGAGACCCCGGAGGCAACGGAGGTTGGAAGTGGAAGCTGTCGTAATCAGGAGAGCTAGGGGGCATTTCTAGATCTGAAAGGAGGAGGAGAAGAGCAATGGCTTTAATCACTCACCTGCCTCATGTCGGAGCTAAGATGGGGGGGGGGGGCGCTTCGAAAAAATGACGGTGGGTTTCTACTGGGGGCTCACGGGATGGAAGGAAAGAAGCAAATCGGGGGTGAATTTTTTAAAAAATGGCGATGGGTTTTTAAGAGGAAAGTTATACCGGAGTCGATCTCCATGTCGGCTGGGGAGAATTCAGCGCTGGTTCCTTTCTGCCGCTTCGAATGACGGGAGCTCTGGTGAGAGGGGGGCCTTTTGGGCTTGGATTTGAGATTGGCCTGGGAGGGGGGGGTGAGAAACAAAGGAGAGAAAGTAAGAACCCCGGAGGGGAACCCCCTCTTCCCCCACCCCACCCCCCTATTTGTTTCGGCGAAATAGACCAGCGTGCTTAAAAATATTCACCGAATGGTAAGTGGAAAGGTAATGAGCAAAAATTTCTTTCTGCTGGGATGGCTGAAGAGGGACCGAGCCAAACATCCTCCATTCCTGTGTTCCCCCACAAAAAGAGAAAGAAAGAAACTATTAGGGAATCAAAAGTATAAGTGTCCAAGCTTTGCATACCCTTGCAAGGGAGCTTTGCTGTGTTATCTTTCATACAAAGAACCAAGGCAAGAAAGAATGAACTCTACTCAAAGTTATTGCTGCCATAAACCCACAGATATTCTTTCCAACAGTCCTTCCCAAAGGCACCTAAGCCAATATAGGAGCTACAGATACACCTCGTCTTATGACCGTGCAGGTCGTTAAGCAGGCCACCACATGACCAATTTTACAGCCTTCCTTGCTGCAGCCGTTATGTAAATCCATTGTCTGCAAAGATTTTCTCTTTTTTTTGGCTGGAAAATGAAAGCAAAAAACCCGAAAGTTTTCCAGCCGAAAATGTTATAAATGGTGATCTTGTGACTGTGGTACGCTGCGAATGGCGGGAAATGTGAGCTGGCATAGGCGGAAGGGCAGAGACCACGGCCAGGGGAACGGGCACTTACGTCTGTGACCCCACTTGGCGTGGACATGTTAAAACCTGGGTAGTTGATCAACTTGGAGAGATCGTAAGAGGCGCACGGATTCTGCTGGTGGGATTCCTCCTCTGCCTCACTGCTGGGCGACGCTGTAAGAAAGCAACATCAGTCCTGGAGGACATTATTGGCAAAATGCATTCTCTTGCTTCGGGCTGAAGGGTGGACACCTTTCATGAATTGAACAAGGCCTAACGAGCTCCGAGGAACAAGCTCCCCATCTCTGCCCTGACCGGCTAATGAGCCACGGGTTGAAACTGGGCTGGGAAAAAAGCTCAGCCTGCCCATTCAACACATCACGCTAAGCCACGGTCTTCTGCAGTAGACAGTTCTGCCTGAGCATGGGGTTGGACTGGAAGACCTCCAAGGTCCCTTCCAACGCTGGACGTGAACAACATGTCAGCGTTTTTCAACCTAGGCAACTTGAAGACGTTGGGCCAGCGCCCGGAATGCCGGCTCGTATGAGCAAATGGAGAGTCTTCACCCTCTTACCTTTACCGTCGTAGAGCATTAAGCCAGATTTCTCCATTTCTGCCTCTTTCAGCCAGCCTGGCGGATAACCCAGTTGCCGCATGCGGTAGATGAAGGGAGGAAGCGTCTTCTCGGTGACACCGAGGGCATCCTGGAGTTCCTCGCTGCAGGGGATGGGAAGGGAGGTCCGGTTAGAACACAACAAACTTGAGCCGCAGTTTTGCCCGTTTGGTTTCAAGACTGCCGATGGAGAAAACGCAAGGATCGCGCACGTTTAGACTTAAAGAAATGGCTGGATCTGCCATTCCTTATTTGTGCCCCTTTTTTGTGAATTTGAAATTGTGGGCTCAATTGCAGCCATTAAGTCGAGGTCCAGCTGTACCTGATTATTCCTGGTTTGAAGCGTCCAAACCGCTCTTCCACTTCGTCCACGTGATATCTCTGCTGGAAATTTGGGTTGCCAGTTTCCCCACAAGCATCCATGAACTCTTTTCTTTTTTCGTTTATGCGGGCAGCGTTTCGCGGCTAAAATTAAGATAGGAGGGAAGAACAAAGGCCGTCGGGACGCTACTAAGCGCCATTAGACACCATAAGGCTACGAAAAGCACAGACTGAAATACATCTTTACCTGCGGGCAATCTTTTATCTGGTGATCTTCAGAGCCACAGTTGAAACAGTGAGATTTGGGCCTGTTTATTAAAAAAAAACACATACACACAGGCACACATTTGGAGCTGTTGACAGTCTCTCAGTGACTATTTAAAAAAAAAACACCAACACTTGCTCTAATCTTCTTGGTGCCTCATTAGATGTAGCAGCACAAAAGGAGCAAATCAATAATGCCCCATTACAACTTTAAAGGTGGAAAAAGTCACACCACCAGAGCAATGAAATGGTACTGGATATATGAACGAGCAAACAAAATCTGATGTCAAATGAATAAGTGATACAGTGGTGGGTTGCAGGCGGCAGGCCTCGGTACGGGTGTACCGGAGCCTGCCCGGAGCACCGGATACCGTTCCGGTACGGTGCTCCGGAGGGCCCACCCGCCCGCCTGAACTCCTTACCGGTCTTTTAAGTCTTTGGTGCTTCCACACAGATGCACAGCGCGTACAGCGCCTGCGCAATGCTCCGCTGGGCAGCTGGAGCATCGTGGAGGCTTGCAGAGGTGCTAAAATGCATGCATGCGCTGCGGGATCCAGAACCCGCCACTGAAGTGATAGTTACGCCCTGGATGCCAGGACAAATTCTAAGCCGACTGTGACGCAGGCAGTGAGGCATAGTGTGGCTTTTAAGTGTTGCACCACAATGTTTGCATTGCTGCCAAGGAATATTCACAGCCATGCTTTTTTCAAGAAAAACAAGTATTTTATCAAAGTTTTGAGCTGGAAGACAGAACCTATAACTGAGATAATAACATACATTCTACAGGCCACCTGTGACAGGTGTTTTCAAGATTCTGATTCTCTTGAAAGAAACAGGTGGGCATCAAGACTCCTGTTTTTATACCTCTTATGGGGATTTGAGGACACAAGTGTTGCCTATGCTTTCTTTTTTAGATGCTCATATTCCATAATGCCTTTTAAAGTCCAACTGAAAAATTTACATTATGAAGTAAACTGGGCTTTTTTTTTTACTTCCCTCCCTAATCCTATCTATTCCTAACCTATCACAAGACATACTTTTAAAAATAAAACCAGAAACATTTGTAGATTTAAAGAAATACAAACCTTTTAGACTTTACTTGTATCTCTTGTCCATCTAGAGAAAGAATCTGCGTGAAAACTTGCTGGTATCTTAAGAATTCAATAAGGAATTGCCATCGTATCAAGCAAAATGCAATCCTAGGGGTTTGTATGCCTAGATAATATTAGCCACCACCCAAAAGGCACTAATTGCTTTTCAGAACAGGGCACGATCAGAATTATTATCAGCTGCATTATGATAAAAGCCTGACTGAAAGCTTAGCCGTCTCAAGACTGGATGTTTCTTTTCTCTGCTAATTTTATCTGATCAATGGCTCATCAAAGGATGGAAACCAATCAAGGAGAGAAGCAACCTAGAACTAAGGAGAAATTTCCTGATCGGGAGAACAATTATATCAGTGGGACAGCTTCCCTCCAGAAGTTGTGAGTACTCCAAGACTGGAAGTTCTTAAGAAGAAATCGGACAACCCTTGGTCTGAAATGGTCTAGGTTTCCTGCCTGAGCAGGGGGTTAGACTAGAAGACCTCCAAGGTCCCTTCCAACTCTGTTATTCTGTTAATGCTACTCCCCTGCCTTTCCAGAAATTCAACGTTAAGGTGCAACAGCATTTTAAGTCAGAGCAGGAAATCCCCCCCCCCCCCGAAACGTTTCATTCAAAGAAATGATGACTTAGGGCACTAAGATGTTGGAAGATATATAAATGGAACCCAATCTGTTTTAGAAGTATTGCGTTAAGTAGCAAGGCTTAATAGGAAAAGGGAACGACAGTTAACTAAATAGGATACTTGGGTATTTCCCATCCATCTGTGAGCTGAGGATTTTCATTTAATATAGGCTGCCCCAGTTTATCAAGACAAAAATTGGTAAAATAGAGAACACTTCCTACAACCTGGAGAAAGAGTCAAAAAGTGTCAGTATTTTAATCAGACTAAAACATCACACTGAAAATGTACTTAAATATTTCATAAATATTAAGTTCTGACATAATTAAGTACATTAAATAAATGACTTGAGAATATGGAAATTCCCAAGTAGTAATTATACGTTCAACCAATTAATGGAAAAACAAAGTTACAGGACTAAAAACAACAAAAAACGAAAATTACACATGTCATTTTTATCAGTTATCAATCATTTCTTAATGCCATAAACTAGAAAAACTCAAACCACTCATAGCACAGAAACAAAAAGGAACTTACGCTAAAAGCCTCTTTGACTTTTTTGGACACGTTTGAGCTTGCTATTTTATGATCCTCTTCCAGGACAAAGCTAGAAGGCTAACAAAATGAAAACCAAGTTTACAAAGTTAAATCAATGTTCTTCAATCAAGTTCAGAAGTATCAGCACCGTGAGGGGTTTGTGATGGACCAACCCCATGAACAGAAATAAGTGATCTCTAAGACAGCAATACAAGTTATCTTTCACCACATGATGAATGAATCAAGAAGAGAGATACCTGTGGCTTCACATTGAAGCAGGCCTTGTCCAATTCACTCCTCTGTCGCTCCTCATATTTCTGAACTAAACTGGATACAAACTCTTCTACTTCTTGGTGATATTGCCTATATAACAGATTATCAAAATGTAGAACGGATCAATTGTTCTGTTTAGTTTTGTTTTTTTAAGCCAACAGGCCAAAGACTAAGGATTTCTGATATTGCATTTATACCTAATGAATGCTGATGTTTTTGTGCTGCAAACTTCTCTAGTACAAAAGAAGAGGTGGATTGAATTCCCAAAGAGAAAGCTAGACAGGTAATTTTAAAAAATGGGTAGACTTCCTGCTAGCATTGAAAAAATTCAAATTTGTTTCCGTACTGCATATAGAAACAAATCTCAAACATTTAAAATCTTGGATACACGGAAACTATTTTTTTTAAAAAAATGTCTTCTCTCCTTTACTGCAAAGACTTACTACAAAGCCTCTTCCGTTTTTTTTAAACAATGAAAAACACGAATCTACCAAACATGGGTAGCTACTAATGGGAAATCTCCTCTAACAGGAATCCAGCACACTTGTAAATCTAGATCCACAAGTCTTGTAGTCTAAGATGCATACCCTTCTGAAAATGAACACAGGCAATAAAAGGAAGGTACTCACTTTGAAACACTATTATTCATGAAGAAGATCTGCAACAAAGGTCCATCAAGTTTACAGTCATCCACTGTTAGTCCACTAAAAAAAAGAAAAGCATAGTTTACAGTATGAAAGTAGTTTCCCGACCCTTACGGAATAACTTTAATGTCAATTCCTTAGATTATTACACGTCTTTCATTTTCTATTTTACCTTCTGTTATTTTTACACTACGAAGATAGTTTTGAGAGCTTGGAGAGAGATCAGATCTCGTTTCCCCCCTCGATCTCTCATATAAATCTCTTCTCCATGCATTTCACAGCCTTGACCAACAACTACAAATCTACCTGAAGACCTTCTGCTTGGCCAAAACACTGCAAATAATTGAGAGGGTGAAACCTACCTTGGTCGAGCCAGGTTGTTCAGTTTTCTTCTGAGTTCCTGATGTGAAAATGGTTAAGGAATTGCAAGGCAAGATAACAAGGAATGAAGCCAGGAGAATCCCTGTGCAGCCACCTCTCCCCAGTCCTCCTTCATTGTTATTTTATCTCACCTTTTTTTACATATGACCCAAGGCAGAGAAAATACCTAATCCCCCACCTTCCTGGCCTTCGAAAAGAATTTGAAGACCTGGTTCTGGCTACTTGCCCAGAGCTTGCCACACAAATTTAGGATTAGTTGTTTATTATTATTGTTGTTGTTGTTGGCCCACTATTATGACTTTATAAATTAGCCCGTTGAAGGCTCTTCCCTCCACCTATCTAGGTTTAAATTATCCCATCCTTGTTTCAACTGCCTCGTATAATATTTGTATATGCCTTTTACTGAGATATAATAGGTGTACATGGTTGTTTTTAATTGTACCCCACCCAGGGATGCTCTGGGAGCGAGATAAGGATGTCTATAAATGTGATAAAACAAATCCACCTGCCTACTTCCCCCCCCCCAACAACAGCCCTGTGAGGTAGGTTGGGCTAAGAGAGGGGAGCAGCCCAAAGTCCCCCAAACGGCTTTCCTATCTACAGGCAACCCTCGATTTTAAACCATTCAGTTTGTGACCGTTCAAAATTACAACAGCGCTGGAAAAAAGTGACTTATGACCGTTTTCCGCACTACCGTCGCTGCATCCTCCTGGTCACCCGATCAAAATTAGGACGCTTGGCAACTGGCTTGTACTTAGGACGGTTGCAGCGTCCCCGGGGAATCCCCTCTTGCGACCTTCTGACCAGCAAAGTCAATGGGGAAGCCAAATTCACTTAACAACCGTGTTACCGACTCAACAACTGCAGTAATTTCCTAAACGACAGTGGCCAGAAAGGTGGCAAATGAGGCGAAACTCCCTCAGCAAATGTCTCGCTTAGCGACTGAAACGTCGGGCTCCACTGTGGTCGTAAATCGAGGACTGCCTGTACTCAATCCGGGTTTGGGGAAGAAATCCCTTTGGGGACGGGGGGGGGGGGGGAGAAATGGAAGAAGCGAAGGCGGCCAGGGACCCCTCCCTTAGCGGTTGCCTCCCTCTCCCCCAAGGAAGGCCGCTCCCAGCCGGGGCGGAGGCGGCCTTTCCAGCCGGGGCGGCGCTGCCCTTCGCCCGGCTGCAGGATATTCTCCGCCCGCAGCTGCTTAATGGTCTCCTCGGATTCCCTCAGCCGCTCGCGGAGCTCCGAAGCTTCTTCCGCCGGGTCGGGCTCCAGAGCGGGCGCCTCTTCGTCGGCCTCCAGCTGCTGGAAGAGCTCGCGGTCGCCGAAGTCCACCTCGGCCGCCATCTTGGCGCGCGGGAGCCGAGGCGCGGTGGGCGAGAAGGAGGCGAAGGCCGCCGCTGCGGGGAGGCCCGGAAAAGGCGCTCGGCACCGAGCTCCGCCGTTCAACACAGTCTCGGGCTTCGGCCGAGGCCTGTTTTTCCCCCCTCTCAGCGCTGCAAGACTACGGCGCCCGGCATGCAACGGGGCGACGGGTACGCTGGCCGCCCATTGGCTCCAGCGCCTCAAGGATGCCGGGAGTTGTAGTTGGACTCGGGATCGCGATGCATGCTGGGAGTGGGGGAGCGTTTCCGCTGCGAGATTGGGAGTGGGTATGTGGCTGCTTGCTCCAGCCCAGGATGATGGGACAGGGTGGCCGCAATTCAGATGCACCGGGAAAGGCGTGCAAAAATGTTAAGAACAGACCATGCACGTTACAGATTTTTAACGCTTTAATGGAATATTTATCAGTTCCTGCTACTCTTTTGATATAAAACTGCCTCTGCAGATACCATCAATCACACGCAGCAGCACGCGCTTCCTAGTTTTTCAGACACAAACTCCAACAAAACTGCAACTCTGAACACTTGCGCTCCTCCCTTCCGTTGGGAATTTTTAATCCGCCCGCCATCCCTATTCTCAACCTGCCTCTGTTGGGTGTGGTGAGATTATTGAGGTTTCATAGGACGATTAATCTCAATCTTAAATCTGATTAATAACAGATTAAAAGTGGGGACAGAGAACTACAGCCCTGGGGCATGCCAATATCAAATTTCGGTCATTTATGAGACTGTTTTCTCACATATCTGAGGTCCTTTCCTCTAACTGCTGCCATCTCTCATATTTATAACAAGCACAGGAGTTTACATTTCACTTTTTACATTCGGTTAAGCATTTCCTAATCTGGCAATGCCTATTAAAACCCAGTATCTTTGAGAGGGTTTTGCCTCTACAGTGTTAAGAGCTTTCACAGAACAAAACTGGAGGAAAGAATTGCTCGATAAGATGAGCATAATTAGGATATAGTATTTTGATATAGCTAACAACCTGCAGTATTCTTTATCCTCTACTTACTTAAATTCTATCCTCTACTTTCCTGCATCGGGGTGAGCATTTATTTAAAAAATATACTCCGTGAAATTAATTGTGGAATAATTTGTCCACTAAACTTGAATAGAATACTACTTGAGAAAAAAAACCATGTTTTATTAACCAGGTTGTTGCACTGCATTTATCTACCCACAGGCCCGATCTGCTAGTTTTTAACACCAACACAATGTGTATTTTATGTTCCAAGAGTTGAAAATAACTGTACAAGTTTAAAGTACAAAAAGTACACAAGAGAGACGGTGGTGGACACAAAATATCCGTGTGGCGCGTTCACCCTCGGCTGCTCCGTTTTGAAAACCACAGAAGTAGAAGCGTCCCTTCTGGAGCTCTGGCGCATATAATGGAAGTGAGTATAATAACCTGATTACAACATGGAACACCAGTTATCACTGATCTGGTATTTACAAAAAAAAATTGTAATGTCAATAAATTAAAGTCAATGTTAACACCCATGCAAGCTAGGATGCCAGCTGTCGGTGAACAAGGAAGCCAACACCGCAACCACAGAATCTTGGTCGGAGTCTCAAAGCTGTCCGAAGGCCTTTGCCTCAAACGGCGTCCATTCCTCGCATCGAAGACGTAAAGCCCAACCCCATTCCTCTTTGGGTGTGCGTCTGTGACCTGGCCATTTCGTACTGTGCGTCCAGATTGCGGAAGACTTCTTCTTGCTGTTTCAAAGTCTTATAACTCTCCTCGTCCACTGAACTGCTAGCCCCGGCTTCCTCCTCGTTCTAGGAGAAACAGACAGAAAGCATCAACCGAACAGTCACCGATACACGGCATTCAGCTTAACAATAGCACATAACAAAGATTCAGATAAAAAGCGTTGCTGTGAAGTCTCCACCAATCTTCCCATAATTTTCACCAGTTACCAAATAGTGGAGCAAAAACAGTCTTTCCCCAACTGTAAAGTAATGGTTTTCCTCGAACATATGTGCCAGTCGTTCCCAACTCTAGGGGGCGCTGCTCCTCTCCGTTTCTAAGCCAAAGAGCCAGCACTGTCCGAAGACATCTCCGTGGTCATGTGGCCGGCATGACTCAACACCGAAGGCTGTTCCCTTCCCACCAAAGGTGGTACCTATTTTTCCTACTTGCATTTTTAACGTGCTTTGAAACTGCTAGGTTGGCAGAAGCTGGGACAAGTCACGGGAGCTCATTCGATTACGTGGTGCTAGGGATTCCAACCTCCAAACTGCTGGCCTTTCTGATCGACAAGCTCAGCGTCTTAGCCACTGAGCCACCGCGTCTCTTCCCCAACTGAGGTTCTCCAAATCTGCTCTGAAAAGTTGCTAGTGTTCTTGCGGGGTATGCATAATAAAATCAGATCCCCAGGAGATCATTTTAATCCAAGTCTGTATTTTCCCACTGTTTGAGCTTGTCTCTTATCTCATCCAGCTACCTGGAGAATGTGACTTCACTCCATGCACCACTCTTAGCCTGTAGGCCTTGTCCAAGTCCACCCAGGTCTCTTCACACTGATCTTTCTTGCGTAAAGACAAAGCTATAATTTTAGAAACACCTACCTTAATACCCATCAACTTCCTAAACTTGACATTTTGGTCCTTATTTCCGAAATTCAGCTTCTCCCAGATTTCCGCAGATTGTGATTTATCCTACAAAAACATAAAGTAGTGAGTTTTTATAAGTTGCATCTAGAAGTATTTTCATCCTAGAAAAATCAACATTTAGCAACTGGAAAAAGATTTCTCACGCAAAAAGGTAGTTTTCTCTTTTTCACCGTTCCCCTCTAACCCATTCGCCCCCTCTTCTCATGGTCTGTCCCCCCCAAAAAACCTTTCAGTACAAGGGCTTATTTAGCATCCAGTTACAATATGGGCTTGGCCCTGCGAATGAGCCCATTAAAGCTATTTCCACCTTACAAGTCCAAAAACTCCAAAGTGCCATGAGCTGCACAGCCAGGTGTATCTCTGACCTGCCTTTGAAAACATTACTCTGCAGACTCCCCATGGGTAACCAACGAAAGATAAAGCCACGAGGAGAGTTACCCCTTCTTTCTTGCCCTGCCACAGCATTTTCCTCTTCTTTTCTTGCTCGGCAAACTTCATGGGGTTCACTGCTGCTGGGTTGTAGTAGCTGGGAACGGCTATTCCTGTCTCGGCCAGAGCCTTCGCTTGCAGGGCTGCCATCTGAGCCGCCATGGCTATTTGCGGAGTGACCTGTGTCCCAGAGGCCAGGAGAGCTGCGACGTTGATGACGGAGCCGCCGGTGGCAGCAGCCGCTGAAACCAAGAAAAGGTTATTCTTCCAAAGGCCCCGTCTAATATGCCAGCTTTACGAGCCATAAAAATGGATAGCGTCTCTCTGGATAGGCAGTTTTTACCAGCTTTTGTCCAAATACATAAGTGGTATTTTTAAAACAACGGTAGAAGAGAAGGAAGTCTCTAGAGACAGATCAAAGTGAAATAAAGTGGTGCAATGTTACTATCTCCATTTATTTGAAAGGGAAATTCAATTACCGGCAACAATTTCCTGTTGCTTCTGCTTCTCCACCAGTTCCTTCTCTCTCTGTTCTTGCAATTTTTTGGCTCTTTCCAACCTAGGGATAACAATGCAGAAAGACATGAAAAGGATTTTTTCCCCATCTCAGTACTGTTACTGTTCAGTTAGAAACGAAACATCAAAGGAGAAGCTGACAAAGCTGCACACGAGTCAAAGGTTATCTAGTCCTTTTCTCTATTGCTCCTTCTTAGTTTGATTTCGACAGATACATTTGGTGAGAAAGACAAAGGGGCTGAAATACTTTCCCACTTCCACTTGCACAGCGAGTGTGTGTGTGTGTGTGTGTGTGTGTGTGATGAAAACCATCTTAGAAAAAATATCAAAGGAAATTACAATCAAAATATATGAACCTTTGGAGGAGAGTCTCGTACCTCCTGGCCAAGGCTTCCTGGGCATCCATCGCTGTGTTTCGCCCCCTGAAAGGTGGGGGGCTCGGAGTTCGGCTGTGACTTCGGCTGAACCTTCGTGGTTTTTCCGGTCTCTTCTTTCTTTCCCTGCTCAGAACCACAGAGTTTGATTTTTCCTGTCCTCACAATTACTTATTAGACCACAAACGAGCCTGAACAGCACGTTGTCCCATTCACCATCACTCCCTCTACCTTTTATCGTTGAAAAAACGTCAACGCACCTGCTCCGGCTCCTGGTTCTGCTTCTGCTGGGACTTCTGTGCCTGTGCCTGGATTTGGATCGAGATCTGGATCTCACGCGCCGCTTTTTCTCTCGACTTCGGGAACGGGATTTTTTTCTATCGCGGCTTCGACTACGGTGCCGCCTGGAATCACACGCCAAATCCGTTAATGTTTCCTTGACTATTCCGCTTAATTACCCACAAATAAAAGCGTTATGTTCTCTTTAGAGTATATTTTTTAAAAGAAGATAATTGAGAAAGTTTTAAGGCTTATATTATTTAGCAGATATTCCCCTGGAATGAGCGCAGAAACACGAGAGAGCATTGCCATTCTACAGAAAAATCAGTGGCAGAGGTCAAGGCATAACGATTGTCAGAAAAACAATCCACGAGATCCCCAAACTAGTTAAGAGTTTGGATCTAGGCTGAAGAAACAAATACAGGTGGTCCTTGACTTACGATCATAACTGAACCCGACATTTATGTCGCTAAGTGAGAAAACTTTTAAGTGAGTTTTGCCCCACTTTACGGCTTTTTCTGCCACATTTGGTAAGTGAATCCCCGCAGCTGTTAAATTAGCAACACGGTTGTTAAGTGAATCTGGCTTCCCCATTGACTCTGCTTGTCCGAAGGTCGCAAAAAGGAATCATGTGGCTCCCAGGACGTTGCAACCGTCATAAATATGAGTCAGCTGCCAAGCGTTCAAATGTAAATCACATGACCACGGGGATGATGCAATGGTCCCAAGTGTGAACAATGGTTTTAAGTCACGTTTTTCAATGCACTTGTAATCACTACGTGAATTGGTAAGTCGAGGACTACCTGTGGTGACCCCAAAATCCAGTTACAAAGGTTCTCCCACCACCACCACCACCACCACCGCAGGTTAGTTCAGAAGACAAAAACTCAAGGTTCCCCTTCAAGCATCCAAACGAACAACATGGGAGGAAACTATGAGTCTACCTTTCCCGCGAACGAGACCTTGAATGGCTGCGTCCCCTGGAGGGCTTCCTCTCCTTGCGCTTGTGCCGATCCTCGCCATTCTCCGAAGAGTTCAGGCTCTCCCTCCCTTTATCCAAAGGGTGGTCTTTGTCGTTATGCTCTTCGAGCCTGTGCTTCTTGGAGGACTTCTCTTTGGACCCATGTCTTCGTGCCTGTTTTAAGAAGAAGTTGGTTCTTTCAGGAAAATAGTGCAACAAAAAAAGTTAGTATGGGCATTAGAAGATCAAGAATGATACGTTGTGATGATGCAACATTAGTAACCTTAGGAGCGTGGCCCCAGTCAACTGAGATATCTTTAACACCACCACCATCTACGCAACGTTGCAGAGGTGACCCTACCGTTCCCCACCCCCACCCTGCTCCACAAGGTTAAACCATCTCCTGCCACAAGCCAGGTTTACATCACGAGATGGAACAGCTGTTCTGAGGATTGGATGGCCTTGTCCACAAAAGATAACACGCTGCTCCCTCGGTACCCACCCTAGAGATGATTTTAAAAAGCTCATCCAGCAACATGGCAGGAGATTTACAGGCCATCCTCCTAAAACGGCCAAACTGAGGCTTGGTGCTACAGTAGAGCCCCCAGCCTAAAACCTTGCCTGTCAGGTAACCAGCGTTCAGGCTGGATCATGTTTTGAATCTGCCACAATCTGGGCTCTTTTGTAAGACACTTTACCATTCGGTGTTTAGCTCTCTAAAATTTTGGTTACGATTATCTGCAACTTTCCTTTTCTGTACTTTTACTACTCAGATATATCTTTCTCTATAAATTGTACTGGAATACTTAGAAGCAATCACACAGGGAATCCTTAACATTCTCATGTAATTCTTTTATGTCTTCCAGGTCCTAGTAACCTCATTCAAAGCCAATATTACATACATATAATTCAACCATTTACTTATTCATTCATTACACCATCTTTTTTCTAAATGTTAAGCCACCACAATTATTATTTTAACTTTTATGGCTATTTTTTTAAATATGAAATTATTTGGGTATCCACTGAAGATTAAAGAAAGAGTGTAAAGTATACTTCTTGTTGCATACCAAAAATGGGAAAAGCTCACAAAGGTGGAACAAACCCAACTGCCAAGGTAGAGGTATTTTTATGGACTGTGGTGGATGTTTTCCCAATACTGTGTGAGGTCCATATTATTCTATCCTCCTCCTTTTTGGAACATGTAAAATTACAAGGAGAACTAGGAATGACCCTTTACTTAATTAGCCCTTTGCAAATTAGGACAATTACCTAAAAATATTGGGTCAAACATCAACAGAAAAATCAAATTCTAACAGCAGTTATTCCCCTGGAATTTAAGATCAAAAATAGTACAGTTCTTAACTAGTTTTAATTATTTCTACATTATGAGTGAAATACGTTTTGAAAACAATGTAATAGTCTTCTAAACATATAGCATGTACTTTAAGAACACCATTATATCCAACAAAACTGTTTTAAATTTCTTTGCAAGGGAAATATGAGTTTGAATGACTAATAGTTACCTTATCATGAAGTAGGCTTATAATTTTGCTATCTGAGTCTGGAGCGTCTTCAGTTCAGTCTCTTCGCGCATTAGCACGCTGAGTATGATTTATTATAGAAATGTTATCATGTGATCTAAACAATATAGTCAATTTAACAAATACTCTCCTACTTTTTTTTAAACAGAGCTTCCATTGCAAAGGGGGCCAAAAAAAGTACCTGATCCCAGCTACAGAAATTTCATCTCTTCAAGCTCTATCTAGCACAGGGGTGTCCAAACTTGGCAACTTTAAGACTTGTGGACTTCAACTCCCAGAATTCCCCAGCCAGCTCTGCTGGCTGGGGAATTCTGGGAGTTGAAGTCCACAAGTCTTAAAGTTGCCAAGTTTGGACACCCCTGATCTAGCAGAATTTTCTAGCTACTGCTGATGCTCCACCTCTGTATCAGAGGCCGGTCATTTCCCTCTCAATGTTCCCACAATGGCTTCCTCGTCTCCATCCCCTCGCTCTGCCTTCAAAACCATTTATTTCCATCTCTGTGACTCCCGCTGAATGGAGAAACCCCACCATGGGAGAACTCCAACTAGGTCCTCACCCAAATAGTGACAAAAACTTTGGGGTGGAGGTGGAATGGAGGAGACGGGCAAAGAATTTTGCAAATGCTTAACTGAACTCTGGTGAATGGAAGCTCTGTGAAAATCAATTATATTAAAATTGTTATCATGGTATTTTCCACAATAAATCTCTACATGAATTTTTTTTTTTGGTCAATTTATTACCTTTTTGTTATAAAGATGGCTTCATTCATGCTTCTCACTCCAAGCACTTTCTGAATTTACGTTTTTTTTGGGGGGGGGTACTTACCATTTAGACAATTATATCTTAAGATTTATACATGCTATGACATACTTGTAAATATGTCCTGCACAAATACCCAAGCACTACAAAGTATTAATTACCTCTTTGCTTCTGCTCCGACTTCTGTATTTTTTCCCGTCATTATCTAAAGAAGAAAGCATCTATTAGACACCCAATATAGTTTTTAAAAAAATCCTCCCCGTTTACATAAGCTCCAATCCCAATGATATTAACGCTTAAGCTATTTTACAGATTTAAAATAGTTGGAATGGTTAATATTCGCAACTCCCTTCTGATACAAGGTTGTCAATGTAATTCTGAGGTCTACTTAGTCCATTCACCATTCTATCTTGAATATAGAATGTTATCACTTATGACTTATATTCCAAAAAGTTACGTTTGAATTGAAACCTTTACTTCAAAGTGACAGAGATTGTAACAAATTACTACCTTAATTAAGGCAACCATTAAACTACAAGGATGTGTCCAGTAGCAAAATTTAAGAGACTTTCATACCTTTTCGTTTTCTTTCTCTTGATCGGGAACGTGACCTTGAATAATGGTGTTTTGAAGTTCTAGGTGAACTGGATGCATCTGATCGTTCCTTTTTCTTTTCTCTCTCGGGAGATGATTTATCTGGGGGATTTGCCTCTCGATCAGAATCACTAGCCTAAGTTAAAATGAAATAACTTTTAATATTTGCAGTACAGTGACTGTCTACTACTCTTCTGACACTACCTCGAGTAATTTAAATTACTCAATCGACAGCACCCTTAATGATAAGCAATATGTCTGACTTTCTTCACACTAAAGTAAACACCAATAGATTTCTCTACAAAATTCCTCATGACTATTGCAGCAAAGATTGAATAACACAATTTTGTCATTAAATAATTTATCAGGCTGAATGAATAACTAGATAGGTGTGAAAAACTAGGTACAAAAAATGCAAAGGATTTTATGACAGCTGTACTTTACTTGGGATGAAAAACTTGTTTATATTTTAGGAATATTCCAAACAAATTAAATCCCAGCTGAGAGTACAGCACTTAACTGGAGCTGGAGCACCCCAAGGGCTTTAAAACCAGGTCACAAACAATATTTAACATTGGCAACTAAGACTAGCATTATATGCCATTACAATGGTATTATCAACTATCGATAAAAAAGCCTTGCTGTTAAATAAATGCTAAGCTATAAAGCTCCTAAACATTTAGTTTTATACAACCTATGTCATATGTTTATTCCAAATCTTTGATGTCCAGGTTAAAATATTTACTCAAAATGCAAGCTCCTCTGAAGTTAATAGACCCTCCACTCAGAAAGCTGTTGGAACTTGATGCCATTAATTCAACTGCAAATTGGTGTTTTACTCATCCCACCTTGGTTATCCTGTAAGTTAGCTTTCACAAATTACACTCAAAACAGTCTAAGGCAAAACACAACATGAAGAAATACAAATAAGCGAAAGAGGGGTAGGATTCCCCCCCCCTTTTGTTTATCCTGACAAGACAGAACCCTGGGGTCACAAAAAGATACCTTAAAACAATTCACATAACCTTACCCTCAGCATCCTCCTCTTCCATGCCAGCTTCTTTTCTTAGAGTTATATTTATAAAACAGCCACAAATGGGCCTGTTTCCTCTCCCAATCCCATAATAAACCATAAACACCTCCCCCCTCCAAGCCTTTGCATCCATAAACACACCCTGTTCCTCTCCACATTGGTCATTTACATCCTATAATAAAATTTGCTTTAGAAAAGCCTCAGATCCATCCATAAATGTAAATACATACATAAGATGTATATTATATACACATCTATATATACATACATGCACACATAAACATATATACATTATACATACACACTCTATATTTTTGTATCTAAATACACATCTATCTTTTATCTCTATTTCTTTATCTATCTCTATATCGCAATATCTATTTTATCTGTCTGCATTTCTTTTTATCTGTCTTTATCTCTATTTCTATCTAATCTACCTTTTAACTGTCTCTTTTATCTATTTTTATCTATATATCTATCTCTTGTATCTGGCTTTCTTTTTTATCTGCCTCTATTTCTTTATCTCTATTTCTCTCTAATCTTTTATCTGTCAATTTCTTAATCTATAACTCCTTTATGTCTTTTTATCTCTATTTCTCTCTTTGTCTATTTCTTTTTTACCCATCTCTCTTTTATCTGTCTATTTATGTCTCTTTATCTCTATTTCTATCTCTCTCTCCTTTATCTCTATTTTTCATCTATCTATCTATCTATCTATCTATCTATCCATCCATCCACAAACATCTATACCCGCTTTAACCCCAAAGTCCTTCCCCCGCACCATCTACACGTGTATGAGGCGTGTCAGCCCAACGTGGGGATGCAGGCACTCGCTTCTTCCCCACTGAGGGTGCCAGGAGAGGCCGTGCCGGGGGGGGAGGGGGATCGGTGTGTGTGTGTGTGTGTGTGCCGCCTCCCCTTCCCCCCTCACGGAGGCCCATCATGGCCGCCGGGCGCCATCTTGTCTGGCGCCTTCCACCCGAGGCGGCTCCGCCCGCCGCCTGGGCCTCGTTCTCCGCCAGCCCGGGGAGCCGTCCGGGGAGCCTCACCGCCATGCCGGGGTACAGGGTTGGGGGAAAGCGGGCCCCGAGGGGGACCTCCGGCTCCTCCGCGGCTTCGGCCTCCTCAGCGAACGACGCGCGGCGCCTCCACAACCGACTGGGCGAGCAGCCCTCTCAGCTCGGCCCCGCCCCTCTGCCTGGGAGATGCCCGGATGTAGCCGGGAGAGCGGCGGGAGGCAGAAGAGCGCCTCTGCGCCTGCGCGGGCGAGGGGGAGCATAGAGATATACCTATTAGAGCAGGGAGGCTGTGTGGTTTCCCTGCTTTGGCTTTTTTTTTAATGGCTCTCCTGCCCGCAAAGAACACGGGGCGGGCTCCGAATAAGGAGCTTTAACGTTTCAACATTTATATCATGATCCGGTCCCTCTCTCTCTCCATTTTGTCTTTAATAAAGAGAAGATATGCTTCCCTTGATATGTCGGAGTGATTTGTCTCGGTTGCGCCCAATCCTCCTCAGTTTTGCCCTTGGATGAATTGGGAGCCAAAGAGTCCGCAAGCGCCCCTCACATAAAGAGAAAAGGGAATGACGACGGATAGGACATCTCTGATTTTCCTATCTCCTCTGTTTGGGGCCGCACTTTCTCATAAGGAGGAAGTTTGGCCCTTGCGGACCGCCGTAGTCGGCTGAGCCCCGCCTGGGGACCGCAGGGAGAACTCCCGCGAAATCCAAAAGATCCATTGGAACTTTGGCGGTTGTTGATGAGACCCCAGCGGCATTCAAGGCCAAGGAGGTAAGCGATCTTTTGCTGGCTGCTGCTCGTTTTGCTATAAGCGGCCACTGCCGTTTGCAACCTTGAACATTTATTATTTGAAGGAAGTATTGAGAATAAATGGAAGGACAGTGACTTTTTCCCCCTCTTTTTCCCTCTCTCTTTTTATCCTTTTTTTAAAAAAATCTACTTTTAAATCCACTTTTAATTTTTGACTTTGATCTCCTTTTTACTCTCTATTTTTATCCTTTTTTATAAAAAAAACACCACTCTACTTTTAAATCACTTTTAAACTTTTAAATTAAAAAAGTTTCAATTTTAACTACTTGAGAGGTTCATCTTTTACTCCAGCTAGTAAAGCATTTAGTGAATGAGGGGAAAGTGGGTAGATGTGACACTCCTCACCCCCACCCCCCCTGGGCTAGTTTTGCCGGATGCCTAAGAGCTGGGTGACAGGTGGGAGTTCACCTGGTGAAGCTTTGCCCAGCACAGGGAAGAGACCTGTTGGATATTTGCCTGGGTGCTTCCTTGCAAAAAAAAAAAAGTACAGTACTAAACGTTGCCCCCCACTGGGGTTGCACAAATCATCTCCTCGCCCCATATTTTGGGAGGTGCATGTCTGTTTTGCTTGATAACTTCTCTTTTGCTTTGATTTAAAATAAAAATCATTATGAAAAAACTTAAAACAGGCTTTGGAAAAATCCATGATTAAATCAGAGAGGTGCAATCCAGAAAAATGACATTATTACCTGTGTCTGTTGAGTGCTTGTGCAGGTGGTTATTTGTGGGTGAAGGGGGAAAATATTAATTTTAGAGAAATGGAGCTCTGGAGCATCAAGTGAAAATTATTATGCTTCTTCAAGGGCTTTAGAAGTCCACGCAGCTTGCTTGAAGCGAGATGAGATTTAGAAATTCAGGCACTCCTTAAAAAAAGACAAAAATCCTAACTTTGCTGCATTGAGAAAAGGGTTTAGTTAGTTTAGTTTAGTTTTATTGGATTTATATAAGGGCGATGTGTCAAACTCACAAATGAAGGCAAATATTTGTTTCCCAGGATAACGTTGAAGGATTCAATCTGGGTGGGTCATCAGGTCCCAATGATCGATCCAGGTTGGATCCTGCAGCATTGCAAACCCAGATCTCCGTTTTAAACGCTTCCTTTGCTTTAATCCACATGACAGCCTCCTTGTTTGCCTTCTGACTTTTGCTGGACAGAAACGTCGTCCGAACCGAAGATGTGGGACAACGTTGAGCTCCTGATGAGCGACGATACGGGCAGTGGGCAGCTGAGCATAGGTTCCAGGCAAGAATGTGGAAGCGCGCTCTATCAGATGAACACGCTGGTGAAAATAACCTCGTCCCAAAAGGTAGCGCGGCCTTAAGGACCCCATCGCAACAGCTCTGGGGGCAGGGGAAAAACCACAAGGCTCAAACCAGGACAAGCACATAATGCTGTTGCATCTTTCATGGGTTGAATGGTGGCCAGTCTGACCCAGAAAAACTTATCCTTTGGTACAGCAACTGTGAGAGGGGAACCCCTTTTAAGGTCAATCCAAAGATCTAGTAACTATACAAAGGAAATGCACAGTGCTACAACTCTATTTTATAACAGTACAGACACAGATATGCCACGCATGCAGATCTCATTGGTTCCTTGTCTGCTTTTTTATTCAGTCCGTCTACATGGACTTTCATTACTTTTGTCTTCTTAATTGTTCAGGTTTTATCTAACCCAGAATTAAAGGCCTACAGTTTGAGTGATGGCTGCCTGCTGGCGGCTGACAGGACGGTGGTGGTACTTGACAATGTTTGCCAGTCTCTTCAAATGTTTATTCCTTTTGGTGAGTTTCCAGCTGGGGCCAGGAAGTATGGATCTCTGCGGCAGATGAAGTAAAAAATTATATTTGCAAGCTTAGATATATATATATGTCTGTAACCTTCCTGCCTAAGATTTCGGATTTTATATTCCAAGTTTTGTATTTTGCTCCTGTGTTCCTTTTTATTGAGTGATGATATGAATATGCAGATGGATGGATGATAGGATGGATAGATAGATTGGATGGATGGATCAATAATATGGATGGATGGATGGATGGATAGATAGATTGGATGGATGGATCAATAATATGGATGGATGGATGGATGGATGGATGGATGGATAGATAGATAGATAGATAGATAGATAGATAGATGATAGGATGGATAGATTGGATGGATGGATGGATAGATAGATAGATAATATGAATGTGTAGATACATAATATGGATGGATGGATAAAGAGAGAGAGAAACAGACAGACAGACAGATAGTATGAATGGATGGGTAATATGGATGGATAAGATGGATGGATGGACGTTAGGATATTTTTCAGCAGTAATTCTACATGATCTTAAGTTGAATAACATGGAACCGTCGTGTTTACAGCTTTTGCCGTTTCCTGGGTGATGTTTCTAGTCCATCCTGTGGTTGTTTTTAAATTTCCTGTGCTGCAATGCTTTCTTTTGGGGCTCTTGTCATCGCCCACAATAATGCCTGGCTGGCTTTTCGAACCTTTCAGAAACAGAGGTGGACATGGTGGCCTTGTGTCAAGAAGGCCAGTTCCTTGTTGTGGGCGAAAGAAGTGGGAACTTGCACCTGATCCAAGTCTCTTCGAAACAGACCCTGCTAACTAAGGCAGGTTGCTTATTTCTTTCCCCTCCTTGTGTACACATGGGGGCTTCTTTGATTTGAGAAGTAAAGGTTACAGAATGCTAAGCTGCAGTTCTACAACAAAGCGAGGAGGCTGTGAGCTCGCCCGTTCCGGAGTCCCGTTTCCATTTCAGCATGTCTGTAAAGAGGCTGAAAGTTTTGTTTGTCAACAAAATCGACCGTAAGAAATGGTCGGTCCCTAATTTTGCAACAAACATTTCTCTGAAATACAATTAACTTTAACCACAGCCGTGAAAAATGGAATTAAAGGCTTCTACTTCCTACACGGTGGCTCAGTGGCTAAGACGCTGAGTTTGTCGATCAGAAAGGCCGGCAATTCAGCAGTTCGAATCCCTAGCGCCGCGTAACGGAGTGAGCTCCCGTGACTTGTCCCAGCTTCTGCCAACCTAGCAGTTCGAAAGTACGTAAAAAATGCAAGTAGACAAATAGGGACCACCTTTGGTGGGAAGGGAACAGCATTCTATGTGCCTTTGGCATTGAGTCATGCTGGCCACATGACCACGGAGATGTTTTTGGACAGCGCTGGCTCTTCAGCTTTGAAACGGAGATGAGCACCGCCCCCTAGAGTCGGGAAGGACTAGCACATATGTACGAGAACCTTTTACCTTTTAATTTTGCAGCAAACTTCTTTCTCCAAAATACAATAAACTTTAACCACAGCTGCGATGCTTAATTTAGAAATGGAATTAAGGGCTTCTACTTCCTTCACACTCCTGTGCTGGTGGTGGGATAGAAAATACGACCTCTTGTATTTGTGCCCACTCTGAACCGTTTCTCACTTTTTCATACAAGCCGAGCGAGATACCCTGGGAAGGTTCAGTCTCCATCAGTGTATGAGGATGCATAAAATCATAATTTCACTCTAATTCCCAACCCCCATCTGTCATTACAATGATGCTTTTTTTCTTTTTCTTGAAACCACATCTAGGCATTAGTTCAAAGCTCTTTCGATGAAAAGGCCTTTTTGGATCTCATTCTAGAAAGGGACAGTTCCGTAGAAGGTAAGATTGGTACCTTGGAAACTATATTTTGTAAGTCATGGAGATGAGAATCTAGCCCATAAAGAAACCATGAGCATTTCTGTTGCCTTCTGCAAAATTTTAAAATTGCGCTTCTGTTTATATACCCAGTGTAATTCTTTTGGCCTTTGTTCAGGGGAAGTGGAGTTGTTTTGATTCCTTGTTCATAGTTGGAGAGTAATCAAAAGTACACAGATGGGTTGGGAACGCTGCTTGATATGTTCTCTGCTTAATTTTTAGGTACCTACCATGCATTTATTCTGACCAGCAAAGGTTTTTTCTGTATTCTGCATCTTCCACTTGCCAACATTCAAAAAGGTAAGCCAAGACTTTTATAGATTCTAACCATACAGGACATTTAAGAGACAAAACTTCCTTTTTCGTACTTTCTGTTCTAAGTACACCGATATCTGAATTTTGCAGATATAGCTGGTGGCAGTTGCATTCATATGTCGCAGCTGTTGGGTGATTCAGCCCGTGGTGCGTTTTTCCTGGGTGTTTTGCAAAACTTGATAGCTGTGGACACAATTCACAATTGCGATTTCCAGATTTGAGCCAAACGGTCACTTGAGTTTTCTTGGAGAACGGTAGCTGTTGGGGACTTTCCATAGGTCCTTCGACATTGTCTCAGCTATCAGTTTTTATGCTTAGCATGTGTTTTTCCTGCTTTGTTGGCTCTTGGCCTGAGCAGAGCAACGTGTCACTGCTGTAGGAGGGATAAATATGAGATGTTGAACAAATGTATGACGAAAGGATGTTATCAAAAAGCTTTTCTAAAGTATTTCTGATCACACGTTTTTCCTTTATGCAGCCATTACCGAAATGGACATCAATGCTGCCAGTAAGGTACCTGAGGCTCTTGATCATTATTAGTGTTGCAAATGTTGCTTTTAAAAAAATCTGAGTGGGACTGCATTTTCCAAATTTAGACCACCTTTTTTGCCTCTCTGACGGATGTTTCTACTCCTGAGTTGCCCCTTTTGTCTTAACCGTTCTCGCCTTCTGGCAGCTCTGCGCATGCACGCACTGGGAACAGGCTCCCCTTGTTCCTCTGCCTCGCTGCTGTCCGACTCTGGAGGCTTCAGAGGCAGCACATAACTCCCAGATGGCTCTGGTCCCCTCTCTGCCTCCAACGAAGAACCCTCATCCGAGCCTTCCCCAGACTCCCCATGTTCCTCCCTCACCTCCTCACTGTCCGAATCTACTGCCAGCTCCAGCAACTGGGGGGCCACAACACCTTTAGGCCCAGCTGAGCATGCCTCTTGCTTCAAAAATAAACGATACGCACTTCAGTCTAATAGATGATTTGAGGAACTGTGCGGTTTTTGTGCTTGAATTGTTTTAATTGTCCCAGATTTGACTTAAAAGCCAGGGTGACTGTTGCTTGCTAGTCTGTCTAAATGGCTGTCTTGTCTTACAGTTACAGAGTCAGGTGGAAACTTGCTTCATTTCAGTAGAAGATTATCTCACTGCTGGCTGCTTTACTTGTGTGACGAAGGACTCCGCGAACACCTTTGCAGTGATAATAGGGGTAACACAAACATTATTTGAATGTTGGGTTAAGGTACAATTTCCAACTGGCTTTTTTCCCAAAAATTGTTATATCATTTCCGCACTTAGCCCTGAATTCAGGGTAGGAAAAGTTGACAAACCTTTTGTCTACCTATCTTCGAGGTTCCTTGGTCTGAGGAGGTAGCCTTTTAGGTGCCTGTTGTTGTTAGTTGCGGTCATGTCCGACCCATCGCAACCCCATGGATAATGTTCCTCCAGGCCTTCCTGTCCTCTACCATCCTCTGGAGTCCATTTAAACTCGGTGACTCCATCTAGCCACCTCCTTCTCTGTCGTCCCCTTCTTCTTCTTCTTTTGCCCTCCATCGTTCCCAGCATGAGGCTCTTCTCCAGGGAGTCCTTCCTCCTTCTCATCAGGTGGCCAAAGTCTTTGAGTTTCCTCTTCAGGATCTGGCCTTCTAAAGAGCAGCCTGGGTTGATCTCCTCTAGGACTGACCGGTTGGATGGCCTTGCAGTCCAAGGGACTCAATGCAGGAGTCTTCTTCTCCAGCACCAGAGTTCAAAGGCCCCCATTCTTTGGCGCTCAGCCTTCCTTATGGTCCAACCTTCACAGCCATCCATTGCAACTGGGAAAACCAGAGCCTTGGCTATGCGCCCTTTTGTTGGTAGGGTAATGTCTCTGCTTTTTAGTCTGCTGTCTAGATTGCCCATCACTTTCCTCCCCAGGAGCAAGCCTCTTTTGATTTCTTGGCTGTAGTCCCCATCTGCAGTGATCTTGGAGCCCAGGAAAATAAAATCTGTCACTAACTTTAGATAGTGACTGAGAAGGAACAGGAGTTGGCTTGATTTGCAAAAGTCTGCCTTGAAGCAAAAGGTTTCTAACCTCAACGTTGGCTTTCTTTCAGGGGGCTGGCAGCTGTGCGATGTCAGTGTGGGAAGTGAATCCTGATAAAAAGTTGGCTTCCATTCAAGATGTTGCTGAGTCAAGCCTGATTGAAGGTAGGGGATTCTGGCGTTTGCAGCCTTTCGGATTTTATCTCTTATTTTATATGGATTGCTTATCTCTTCCCCCTTTTGACTATAACCATGTATTGTGTATCAAGATTTTGGGAAACCTAAACAGCCCTGTAAAAATAAATAGAATAGAATAAAATATAGAATAGAATAGAAATATAGAGTAGAATAGAATAAGAGAGTTGGAAGGGACCTTGGAGGTCTTCTAGTCCAACCCCCTGCTTGGGCAGGAAACCCTACACCACTTCAGACAAATGGTTATCCAACATCTTCCTTAAAACTTCCAGTGTTGGGGCATTCACAACTTCTGGAGGCAAGGAGTTCCACTGGTTAATTGTTCTATTATTTTCAGTGCTGTCCTCTGAGGGCCCTTACTGTTTGATTTTCAAATGCTTTCTAAATAGGACATTTCTCTTTTGGGTTTTGATGTGTTTCTTCTCTTTTCCAGCTGCAAAGAATCTTCAAGTTGTGGAAAACTTGCTGTTTGTCTTAGACAAAAAGGCATGTATGTTTGCATTGGTTTTAGAAATAGCTTGATGGGAGAGCTCTTTCCCACATCTTCCGTAAGCCAGGTTTAATAACCATTGATAAATTTAAAAAAAAAGTATTTCCCAGGCTCCATTCTGGTCGTAAGGTGGGGGCCACCTGTAATCCACAACCTTATACTTGTGACAAGGTGGCTAAGATGCTAAGCTTGTCGATCAGCGGTTCGAATCCCTAGCGCTGCATGGCGGAGTGAGCTCCCGTGACTTGTCCCGGCTTCTGCCAACCTAGCAGTTCGAAAGCACGTAAAAAATGCAAGTAGAAAAATAGGAACCACCTTTGGTGGGAAGGGAACAGCGTTCCGTGCGTCTTTGGGCGTTGAGTCATGCCAGCCACATGACCACGGAGACGTCTTTGGACAGCGCTGGCTCTTCGGCTTTGAAACGGAGATGAGCACCGCCCCCTAGAGTCGGGAACGACTAGCACACATGTGCGAGGGGAACCTTTACCTTTTACTATACTTGTGACAAGTACTCTTTAACGTGTCACGTGAAATGTAAAAATGGGTCTTTTCCTTCTTCTTTTGTAGGCTGTGCTCTCCTTGTGGGACCTCCCCTCCCTGGCGATGATTTGGGACTGCCCTTCCGTGCACATGGAGGAATTCCTTTTGACCTCCGAATCAGATTTTTCGGCAGGGGGAGGGTAAGGTCTCCCCACCTGGTGAAAAATGTAGGACAAAACGGCTCTCCTGTCTCGGGTGGGGCGTAAATTTCAATGGGGAGGGACAAAAAAGCACCACATACCCCTTTCAAGGCTGAAAAATGTCAGCCTTCCCTGGCTGGAGGCTTAGCTCGTTGCAGTGATCGCTTCTCAATGAGAAGGAAATAGTTTGAAATGGGAAGAGTTTGAAATATTTGATGGTCATTGAATGCCCTTCCTTCCCTTCCCCTTCCTTCCTTCCTTCCTTCCTTCTATCCATCCATCCTCTCCTTTGTTTCTTCCCTTCCTTCCTTCTCTCTCCTTCCATCCTTCCTTCCTTCCTCATTCCATTCCTTCCTCCCTCCCTTTTCTTTCCTTTCTTCCTTCTTTCCTTCCCTCCCTCTTCCTTCTTTCTTTTCTTTCTTTTCTTTCTTTTTCTTTCTATCTCTCCCCCTTCCTTCCTTTTCTTTCTTTCTTTTTCTTTCTCCCTCCCTCCCACTCCCCCCTCTCTCTAGACTGGGGATTGCCAATCTTAAACTGGTTGCTCTGACAACACCGGACCATGTTGAACAGGTATTCACCTCTTTCTATATATATATATTTAATTTAAAGATGTCTTCAGTTGAGCCTGGTTGACTTTTGACTATGAAACTGGATCTCCAACTAATAACAAGACTGATTCCCCTCCCCCCCCACACACACACTTTTGATCTCCCCACCTTGTTAGATGAAGAGGATTGTGGTTTTCTCCCTGCCAGCCATGCGCCAGCTGTATGCTCTGGAAGTCAGCCCTGTTTCCACGCTGGTGTGGGGTGTCATCAACACGGTAGGAGCCTCTCTCACTTTTATTCTTACTGAGTGAAAACACGTAAAGGGGAAATTGAAAAGAAAAGGCCACCTTTTCCCACCAAGCCGAATCGGCTTCCTTTCGAATGTGTCTCTACCTGGAAGGAATCCTGGCTTGTGGTCCTCCGCACTCTCACAATTGAAAGATGGTGACCTCAAGCCGAACAATGAAATGGGGATGACTGAATTAAAGGGACTCGGAAGGAACCACAAAGTGCTTCCTAAGACTTCTTTATCCCACAGGATACAATTTACTTCATGGAGGGAATATACGAAAACAACCAAAAGTAAGTTTGCTCTTGGATTCGATCAAGATGGGTTGGCTTTCCCCATTGTCGTTACAGCTCTATTTTTAATGGAGTGTTTGTTTCTAGATCTTCGGCCGATCCGGTCTCATTTCTGCTAATGAGAAGCTTGACGGAAGCCTTACCTGAGAACAGGTGAGGGTGCATTTTGGCTTTTGGCCCCACCCAAACATCAGATGAGGGTCTTGGGGGCATAATTAAGCAAAAGCAAGTAACTTTTTACTCCTGTTGGTTTCACTTGGAGAGGCTTCCTATCTATGCTGCATTCTGCCTTCGAAGGTCCTGGGACATTTTATTTGGCAGAATAGCAAGTAGCTATTGTTGTGGTCCACCAGAGGCAAGAGAATCTGACAGCAGATTCGGACAGTGAGGAGGGTTGGGGAGGAACCTGGGCCAGTCCTGGAGTCTGGGGAAGGCTCTAAGAAGGGCTCTGGTTCGGAGGCAGAGAAGGGGCCAGGGCCGTCTGACAGTTATCAGCTGCCTTCGGAGTCAGACATCAGTGAGGCAGAAGAACAGCTGGAGCCTGTTCCCAGTGTGCGCATGCGCAGAGTGGCCAGACGAAGGGAAGAGCTAAAGAATAGGGGTCGACTTGGGAGGAAGGCCACAGGTGGACGATGAATGGCCCCTCCCAGAGGAAGCAAAAGGGGAGTGGAGTTTGCAGGAGACAATCAGTTCGCTTAATTGGTTCGTGACTCTCTGAGACTCCTTGCCAAGTTCTGCAGATCTCAGCCTGGCAGCTCTCCAAGCCAGAGAAGGTCTGTGACTGTAAATCCTCCCTCAAAAGACTTTGCCGGATGTGAATGAGTAGAATTCACAATAAATTAATAAAAGGGGGTTTTGTCGGGACCAGGAGTTTGCTTCATACTCTTGGGAAGCCTCGGTCAAAACAGCTATTCTGGAACATGCACAAAAGCCATCTCTAAGCCTTTGGGTTTGAGACTCAACATTTCCTGCTCAAAGATTGTAGGGGAAAAACAACATTTTATCTCAGACAGTTAGTTTGAGTAACTGTCAAATGTACTTGCATGGCAAAATAACGGCAGAAATGTGCTACAGGAAATATTGGCAATTTTTTGGTGGACGGACTTCAATTAGCAGAATTCTCATTAATGGTCATGCTGATTAAAATTCTGGGATTTGAAATCCATCCACCTGGATTTTGCCAAGGCTAAGAGCCACTGAGCGAAGGAGACCTTTTCTTGCTGACGTCAAAAGGTATTTTTCTCCTTAGACTAAGCCGTTTACTCCACAAGCATAAGTTTGCCGAGGCTGAGAGTTTCGCTCTTCAATTTGGACTGGAAATTGAGGTAACAGACTGCTAATAATCCTCCTTCACTTCCTGCTAAGGGGGGGAAGTGATGCCATACATGTTGTGAGGTCATTGTGCAACTCGTGCAACTTACATCGTTGGGCATCATTGGGTGATGTCACGGCAGGTGAGGGACATCTGAACAGGTGAAGATGGAAAATGTAAGATGCATTTTATGTGAAATAGTACACGAAGGGATTAATATGTATAAAAGGAACATATGTACACATAGATAGATATCAGATGTGTATAAATTACTACATTGGTAGACTAATATATATATATATAAAGGGAGTATAAATATATATGTACGGCATAAGAGATATTATAGATAAATTAATATATTAATAGACTATTATGTATAAAAGAAATATACACATAGATATCAGATGTATTATATATAAATTACTACATTAGTAGACTAACATATATATAAAAGAAGTATAAATGCATGTGTATGGCATAAGAGGTATGGTAGATAATATATTATTATGTATAAAAGAAATATATGTACACATGTATAGAGAAAAATGGTACAATGGAGGTATACCGATGTGGAAATGTTGCAAAGATAACTGTTAAAAAACTGAAAAAAACTGTTCAATAAAAATATTTTTTTAAAAAAATGAATAGGGGATGTTGAAAAGTTAACCCGCCTCCCATATTAAGCTAGCACAGAGGTCCTTGCTGGGAAAGTTATAGCTTGAAGGGACAACTGAAGTACTTTTTAATACTCTGCACAATTCTTTCAACAAATGCAGCTTGTCTACAAAGTGAAGGCGAACACTATTTTGGAAGGCCTGGTTTCGGCTGGTAGCGAGGACCAGTCAGCCTGGCTAAAACTCGTCCTCCAAGCGAAGGAAACCTTGAGTAAAATAAAGGTAACTGTTTCCTACGTGCATAGTAAATACAGATATTCAGAAGGGGGGGGGGAGACTTAAGTTAATAATGTTAAATTCCCTCCTGCGTAGGATGACTCATTTGTGGCCGAGTATTGCATAAATGCTCCTTGGCCGACCTACGAAACAGCTCAGGAAATGCTGAATTACGCTCGGATGACGGTAGGTTTACGGTTGGTGCGTTCATGAAAGCTGGGGTTTTCAGGGTCTTTTTGAGAATAAGAGCATTTTCACCATCCCTTTCAGATCCTAAAGAAAGAAGCAGCGGCTGTTACCCATTTCACGAACTTGGATCCTACCTCATTCCTTACAGAGGTAAAGATGACCCAGCCACGTCATAAACCTGTGGCTTCCTTGTGATTGTGCCAAGTTTGAGATCCAATATCGTGTTCTCGACTTCCATTCCAAAATCTTTTTAAAAAAAAAAAAATCAGTTCCTGCCACTGAATTTTCTCACGCACGATTTTGTTTTCCAAATGTGTTCTGACCGAGGCTTCCCCAAAAAGCAGGAGGCAGATTGCTGGTCCCGACAAAACCCCTTTTGTTAAAGGAATGTGAATCCCTCTCCCTCACATTCCGCCAAGGCCTGGCAAACGGTCTTTCAAAGGAACATTTATGACCACAGACCTTATCTAGCTTGGAAAGCTGCCATGTAAATATTTTCCCAAATGAGGTGCTGTGCAAGGAAAGACTGGGCACAGAGTCTCTGAGATTCACGGACAGATCTTCACACTCCTGAAACGAATCTAATTCGAACGAAGGAATTGCTTCCTGCACAAGCCCATTCCCCTTTTGCACCTCTTTTATTCCCTTTGGGAGGGGCCTTTCACCGTCCACCTGTGGCCTTACTCCCAAGTCGACCCCTGTTCTTTAGCTCTTCCCTTCGTCTGGCCGCTCTGCACATGCGCACAATGGGAACAGGCTCCAGCTGTTCTTCTGCCTCACTGATGTCTGACTCCGAAGGCAGCTGATAACTGTCAGACGGCCCTGGCCCCTTCTCTGCCTCCGACCCAGAGCCCTCCTCAGAGCCTTCCCCAGACTCCAGGACTGGCCCAGGTTCCTCCCCAACCCTCCTCACTGTCCGAATCTGCTACCACAAAGCATTTTTTTAATATTGAAGGACTTTCTGGTGTTTTTTTTTTGTTTGTTTTTTTGCAGGTGCTTCAAACGCAAGAGAAACTGACTACCTTTTATGGGGCCTTTGGGCCAGAGAAATACAGGTGCGGTTGTGTGTCTTGTTGTAAACAAGGCCTCTCTTTTCACATGTGGGTTGGTACATCTCAGCACAGAAGAATGATGACTGTGCGCTTTTTCCTCCCCAGTGGAACGACGTGGTTAGAATTCCTCAAGAATAAGAACGTTGTCAGCTACATCCTTCCACAACTCAAAGGAGGAAGCCTCTCTTCCGCCCAGTATCTCTGGTTAAGGAATCAGGTAAGTGGCTTCCAGCAGCGATGTGTTGGCTCAGTGGCTAAGACGCTGAGCCTGTCGATCAGAAAGGTGGTCGGCAGTTCAGTGGTTCGAATCCCCAGCACCGCGTAACGGAGTGAGCTCCCATTCCTGCCCAAGCTAGAGACCCTAGGCCATTTCTGACAGAGGGCAGTCCAGTCTCTTCTTGAAAGCTTCCAGGGATGAAGCTCCCACAACGTCCGAAGGAAACTTCGGTTCCATGGGTTGATTGCTCTGTCTGAAAATGTCTCCTTGTTTCCAGGTTGAATCTCTCCTTGTTCAGTTTCCATCCATTATTTCTTGTTGGCCTTCGGGTGCTTTGGAAAATAGCTTGACCCCCTCAAATATTAGAAGACTGCTCTCATGTCTCCCCTGGTCCTTCTCTTCCCTAGACTAGCCACGCCCAGTTCCTGGAACCGTTCATCGTATGTTTTAGCCTCCGGTCCTCTCATCATTCTGGTTGCTCTCCTCTGCAATCTTTCTAGAGTCTCAACATCTTTTTTATAGTGCGGTGACCAAAACTGGATGCAGGACTCTATGTGTGGTCTTACTAGGGCTTTACAAGAGTGGTATTAGCACCTCCCTTGTAACTTGATTCCATCCCTCTGTTAATGCAACTTAGGATTGCATTGGCTTTTTTGGCTGCTGCCACACACTGTTGGCTCCTATTTAATTGGTTGTCCAATTAAATTTAAAACTCGATTCACAAGCGCCTGAATCCCTTGGTGGTGAGAACGTTTCTCTTTCTCCTAAAGGCAGCGTTGGAAAGAAGCTTCAGCCAGGAAATGCTGGATGACTTCCTGGAGTCGATCTCTGGGACGCTTCCCCTCCAAGAGCTGGCTCAGTGGCTGAAGCAGGTGGTTCTTCCTTTCGTAAGGCGGGTGCTACCTCACGGACAGGTAAGATCCAGGAGCCCCCTGTGAGGAAGGACCGACGGATGGTTCCGAAAAAGGAAGGAAGGAAGGAAGGGAGAATGCCTTACAGAAGGGCTTTGATGTACAGCCATTGCTTTAGTGGCTGTGAATAAAAGGACTTATGACCATCACTTATGATGACCCAGGACACTTCACACACCGTCATAAATAGGAGTCAGTGGCCCAGCATCCGAATTTTGACCCCGTGACCATAGGGATGCTGCAGAGGTCGTAAGTGTGAGGCGTACGATCGTTGCAGCAACCCCATAGCCACGGGGTCAAAACTCGGATGCTGGGCCACTGAATCCTATTTATGACGGTCCCAGGATCATGGGATCGCCTTTTATGACCTTCCAACAAAGTCAGTCGGAGAGGGAGATTCGCTTAACAACCATGTTACTAACAACTGCCGTGATTCACCTAACAACGAGGTGGTAAAATGGAGCAAAACGCACTTAAGCAACTGTCTTGCTTAGCAACATAAATTTGGGGCTCATTTGTGGTCCAATTGGTTCCATCCAGGCTCTGGCTAGAAGATTAATCAGTAACCCAGCTTGGTCATTTTTTTTCTCCTCTGCAGAAAAAAGTAGCAAAGTGGTTGGAAGAACGTGCTCGAAGCCTCGAACTGACTGACAAAGTAAGTGCATTTTATTTTTATAAAAGTTTTTTATTTTTTCATTTTCGTAACATATAATCACGTGTATATATTACATAGCCAACATCATATTGTATTATTAAGTGTTTACATCAATTCACCTTACCATCAACTCCCCAAAACAATTATTGGCTCTTCCACTCTCCATTCACCATATTTGTACCTTATCCATCACTTTCTTCTCCCTCTCTCTTCGCTCCCTACCTCCTTTCTTCCCTCTGTCGTCCTTCTCTTCTCTACTTTCCCTTCCTCTCTCCTTCTCCTCTCTCCCCTTTCCAATCCTCCTTTCTCTCCTCCTCTCCCCCGCCCCTCCGCCCTCTCTCCTCTCCCTCTCTTCTTCCCTAAAGTAAGTAGGTTTTAATTGCTCCAAGTCTTTAGAGGCAGCGTTCCTCTTCGTCCCACAGATGACGGATTAATCGTCGGTTGTTGCTTTTTTTTCAAACAGGACAACTGGCCAGAAAATGGCCTTGCACTGGCACAGGTGTTTTTTACCAGCAAAGATGTCGGTGATATTGGACTGGCCTCTTTCTCCCACTGGGATTTTTTGGTAAGTAGTTATGCCTAAAGGCTGGCTGGGGGAATTCTGGGAGTCAAAGCCCCCCCACAGCTTAAAGGGGCAAAGCTTGAGAAACACCAGATGGCAAACAAAGAAGAAAAGGAAAGTTTCTGCCTCTAGAACAGTGATGATGGCGAACCTTTTTGGCACCAGACGCCCAAACTGGAACGCATGCATGCGCCAGCCACCTGGTCTTCTGGTTTCCAGTGCGTGCCAAGATCAGCTGCCCAGTGTTTATGCGTGCACCAAAAACCAGAACAGCAGCTGGCGATGGCACAGGTGCCCACAGAGAGGGCTCTGCATGCCACCTCTGGCCCGTGTGCCACCTCTGGCTCTAGAAAATGAGACGGAATTATTTGTATTCGGTATATTAAGAGGAAATTATTGTAAAAAAACCCACAATATATCACGTTACACATAATAACAGCGGCCGATGGAGTGGTGATTACAAAGAAGTGCTAAAATGTGCAGAGATGGATAGGCTAATAGTGGAAATAAAAGAAAGAGGAGAAACAAGAAACAAGATACTATTTGATTTGGGACACATGGTATAATTGAAGTAAAGATTAAAAATGCAAAAGTAAATTTAGAGGTGACAAAAAGGTTCTCTATCTATCATCTATCTATCTATCTATCTATCATCTATCTATTTTGATGTCACTATAATAACAGCATATTGTATGGGTCAGAAAAGGAAAGGAAGAATAATGTAAATAACTTGCATGTACATATGAGATATGCTGATACCGGAGTGTTGTAAAGATTGAAATCGTGATATAAAATGAAGAAAATTGTTTCATAAAAAACTATTTGGAAAAAAAAGAAAAGAGAAAATGAGACTTGGTGGTGTTTGGTTTTTCAGAAGGACAGTGAAGACACGGAGATCCACCGCCTGATGGATCTGGTCGGCGCCTTGCAGAATTTGGTAGATCTCTACAGGAAATACAACTGCAGGCTGACTCTCTGCAACTTTGAAAAGGTAGGCGGACAAATAAGCCCACGGGAAGCCGGTGTTTGTAAGGAGAGAGTCTGTGGGTGGCCGTCCAAAGCTTTTGCAGTTGGGGCGAATCGTATAATCCTATCGTTGGGCTCACACTGAAGATTTTAACCTCTGTGGGTTCATATAAAGCAAGGGTCAGCAACTTTAAACACTCAAAGAGCCACAAAGGTCCTAACCGGAAGCCCCCCGTTCAATTCTGGAGCTGACCGGAAGTCCGGTTCCCCCGCCATAGAGTCTCCTCCTAGCGCAGTGTCCGTTTCCCTCTGCCTGTCCTAATTGAAAGCCCTATCAATTGTGACAGGGAGCCGCAGCCGAGGGATGAAAGAGCCAAATGTGTCTCCAGAGCCACTTGTTGCTGACCCCTGATATAAAGCAACGCCCCACCCCCACCCCGGGTGTCTCGCAGGATATGACATGATAAATATTTACGCCATCCCCAAATCCTTGAAATGGGGATATTACAGAATAGAGAATGAATCCTTGTGAAGAAGACGTGTGCTCAGCTGCCAACATTGCATGGACCCGCTTCTATTCTGAACGATGACCAGTCTTGGTTCCCCCCCCCCCCGCCCTCTAGGAAACCGCAAACACAATTGTGTTCCGTATGCTTGACAAAATCCGGGCAGCCGAACTCCTCCCTGCGGCTTTAGAGAACTATATCGAACCGTACATGCGCCACCATCAGCTAAAAAAAGATGAGATTCTACTGCAGTACATAAAGGTAGAGACGAATCCCTGATCTCGTTCGATTTTGTTGAGTTGGGGGGGGGGTTTGTTCCAAAAGTCCCCCGCCTCTTTCTGAATCCTTCACCACCCCCAGGACCTGCTGCTGTGCCACCGCACACGTTCGTCCTCCGTTTTCGACACGATGTGGGAAGCGAAAGCCATAGCTGTCTTAGGCTGCATGTCCAACTTAGAGGTGCGTCAGGCCAGAAAATGACTCTCGCCATTGGCGGGGTGGGAAATGTTTTGCGTTGGGTAATGACCGGGTTGTTCTTTCCAGTTGATCTTCGAAGGGGTGCTGGCCATAATGCATAGCGCCATGGTCCCTTGGAGCCAGGGTGTGGAAGACCTAGTACAGCGGTACCGGGGCATGGAGCATGCCAGGTAAGAGAGGGAGGGGCAAAACTCCGATTTAAAGGTTGAGATGACTCAAGAAAAGAGTCTGCAGCCTTGAGAGGTTTCCTCTGCGGGAAGAGAACGGTCCTTCTGTCAAGGTAATGACGCTTTAATAGCCGGCCAGCTGCTGTAAACCGAGATGATGACATGAGGATGAGTCAGTAGGGTTACTGTCACTTTAAGAAGCTGTATATATAAGGGAGGCCATGTGAGGGCATCTCTCCTCCTCTATCTCTCTCCTCGTGTTCAATCTCCATTGTGGTTCTGAAGCTCTGAAGTTGCCTTGCTTTGGGGGGGGGGGGTTATCCCATGTCAAAAAGGCCTGTGCTGGACTTCCCTGCCACCCATGGTCCACAGCCACCCTGTAAAAGGAGTTGCGTAATGTCAGGGTTCCAAAAGCACCTCTACTATGCATTTTCTATTGTGGGAAAATGGGAGGGTGGATCGTACGGAGTTAGATGATATGTAGCCATAACAAAATTCTTTCTAGAAAGCCAAGGTCATCCTTTGTCTTTGCACCTGACCGGAACTGGATGGGTGGAATGCCAGCATGGCAGTGGGAGATTGGACCATGGGATGGACTTGTGGGTGTGGGGGGCAAGATCTTGACCCTTTCAACTAGGTGGGGAAAACCGGGAAGCTTTCACATTTGGGTTTTCCCAGATGTTTCCCAACATGGCTCTCTTCATAAACTGGAACTTTGAGGAATCCTTTGCCTCGGACTCTGATTTAATTTTGGATGCTATTTGGAACCCTGACATTAATCACCTCTCCCCCTCACCCCAAGGGGCACCTTTTGCCTTATCTAGAGATTTGTCATGAAATTGCTTCCTGGCAGGGTGAAGCTACTGGAGGAAGGTTACCGGCTGATGGAAATGAAGAAGCTTCTGCGGAGTTACGGCATACGAGACACCAACCTTTTAAACGATAAGCAGATGATTTTGGTAAGGAACTCCGGCCCACTTTTGATAAATGCTCAGAAACGCCCCGTAATTTTGATACCAACAAACAAACAAAAACGAAGAACTTTCTCTGTTGACCTGATGCTTGGTTTTTCTCTTCCAGATGCTGGCCAAGTTCATCCTTAAACAGGACAGGCCTTCTGCTTTGGAAGACAGCCTGAAAATCATAAAGGCGTACATGTTGCCCACCGCTGAAGTCTACATTTGGAAGATCACGGATCTCATCAACAAAGAAAAGGTGCGGATCGGGTCCCCAAAGCCCCGAGTTCAAATGCAGGTCAAAGCCCTGAGTTTGAACGCAGTAGCAGAGAAAACATAAGTCTTAAGTGCTGTTCCTCCGGGCCTTCCTGTCCTCTCCCATCCTCCGGAGTCCATTGAAGCTCACGCCGACTGCTTCGGTGACTCCACCCAGCCACCTCCTTCTCTGCCGTCCCCTTCTTCTTCTTTTGCCCTCCATCCTTCCCAGCATGAGGCTCTTCTCCAGGGAGTCCTTCCTCCTTCTCATCAGGTGGCCAAAGTCTTTGAGTTTCCTCTTCAGGATCTGGCCTTCTAAAGAGCAGTCAGGGTGGATCTCCTCTAGGACTGACCGGTTGGATGGCCTTGCAGTCCAAGGGACTCAATGCATGAGTCTTCTTCTCCAGCACCAGAGCTCAAAGGCTTCCATTCTTTGGAGCTCAGCCTCTCTTATGGTCCAACCTTCACAGCCATCCATGGCAACTGGGAAAACCAGAGCCTTGGCTATGCGCACTTTTGTTGGCAGGGTGATGTCTCTGCTTTTTAGGATGGTGTCTAGATTTGCCATAGCTTTCTTCCCCTGGAGCGTCTTTTAATTTCTTGGCTGCAGTCCCCATCTGCGATGATCTTGGAGCCCAAGAAAATAAAATCTGTCCCTACCTCCATTTCTTCCCCATCCATTTGCCAGGGATTGAGAGGGTCGGATGCCAGGATCTTAGTTTTCCTAATGTTGAGTTTGAATCCAAGAGCAGTCAGGGTTGATCTCCTCAAAAGTTAAGCTAAAGAAGCCTTTAACATCTGTGTTTCATATTCCTCAAACATCGGTCCTATTAAGGTTGGATATAATGCTTGGATGTGCTTACAGGGAGAAGACATCTCAGATCTACTGAAATCTCTGCCTCCATCTGAAGCCGTAGAAATTGCGGAGAGAACTTTGATTTGGGGGAAAATTGTATTGGAGGAAGAAGTGGACACAGCTGAAAAAAAGGTCCATCTCCGGGGAGGGAGTGGGGGAAATCTTACGGTCAGGCCTGCAAGCCATCTTTTCTTTTGGACTTTAGGCCTGTTACACTTTATTCATTTTCTATTGTGGGAAAATGGGAGGGAGGATTATATGGAGTTAGATGGTATGTAGTCATAACAACATTCTTTCTAGAAAGCCAAGGTCATCCTTTGTCTTTGAACCTTGGCACCTGGCCAGATCTGGTTGGGAGGAATCTGTCTTCATGGCAGTGGAAGATTGGACCATGGGATGGAATTGTGGGTGTGGGGGCAGGATCTGGAACTTTAAACTGGATGGGGAAACCTGGAAGTTTTCAGATTCGGGGTTTCCCAGGTGGGCAAACATGGCTCTCTTAATAAATTGGAATTTTGAGGAATCCTTTGCCTCGGACTCTGATTTACTTTTGGATGCCATTTGGAACCCTGACATTAACCCGGATCTCCTTTAAAATACTTCACCAGCTACTCCAAACTTCGGGGTGCTATCCGGGGCCATGAGCCCCAAAATTGAACCGAACCCAGGCAGCATAAAGACTCAGGGAAGATGGACACTTACATTAATACCACAGCTGTGACTAATTGGTTGGGGAACTTTGTTAATACCCCAAGGGCCCCGTTTCTTCGGAATTCATGATTGGCCAAAGTCTGCCCATTGACAAGTAAACCCAGATTTTGCTTGCCAATAAGGGGAGGTCTTGTATCAAAGCATGACTTGGGTGTGAAAACATTAAATTGCTACCCAAAAGAGCGATCAAACAATCTTCACGATTAGATAAAAGGGTGGTGAAAAGATGAAAGTCGACTCGAGGTTGTCTATGGGGAGGGGGGGTTCCAGGTCCTGGTTGCCCCAAAAGTGCTTTTTCAAAAGGCAACTGGATTTTGTTTTTTCTTGAAGACTTTTCGCTTCTCATCCAAGAAGCTTCTTCCGTTCGGATTTCAGAAGTCAGAACTAAAGCAGTTTCTTGGATGAGAAGCGAAACGTCTTCAAGAAAAAGTACCTTTGGTTTGACTCTGGTTTATTTTGCTGAAAACAGAATTTTGTTGTTAGGTCTTCCTTCCCGTGAAGAGAATCTGGATTCTTATATCTTTCTTGCCTTATTTTGCTTCACTAACAGAAAATGCACCTGCAGGTGAAAAAGGCTTTGGTAGAAATTCTCAAACTTCTGCTTAATCTCCAGAAAGGTAAATGTTGCACAACTCGTGTTTTTCTTGGTTTTTTTTTTTTAAATTGGGAACAATTCAATAATATTTCTTATTCTTCCCGCTCATGCTTTTTTTTTTCCCTTCCCTTTTTTTTGGGACAGAAAATCATTCCAAGAAAGAAGAGCGTGAGAAAGATTTAGAAACCTTTAGAATTCTGGTAACTCTGCAGGTGAGACTAATGTGGCATTTGGAAAACGCCTTGCAAGAATATAAGTAAAGATATTCAACGTATTATGCTCCATATAATAATCGCAGCCAGAATCTCATTTGCCCAAAATTGGAAACAAAAAAAAAAACATTCCCTCAAGTGCAGAGATCATAAAAAAAGGTGCTGGAATGCGTGGAAATGGACAAATTAACGATGGAACTAAGAGATAGAGAGGAAACTGAATACTTTAAGGCATGGAATAGGCGGTATAATTGGCTTGAAAAGAGATGTAAAATCAATGCATAAGAAACATTAGATATCTAATAAAAGGAAATGGTATATATTCAGAAAGTAATAGAGATGTAAATATTGTGTATATGTGTATGTATGTATGTGTGATATATATATGTGTGTGTATGTATGTATAGATAGATGATAGATAGATAGATAGATAGATAGATAGATAGATAGATAGATAGATAGATAGATAGATAGATGATAGATAGATATGGAACGAGGTACAAGATCACAGGCAAAACAACAAATGAAGCTGTTAATATATCAGATGTGCCTGAGAGACAGAAGAAGAGGGATGAGGTGTGGGAGGAAGCCAGAGAGAATACTGTTAAAGCAACATCAGACAGTTCAGCGTTATTCCCTGGGGATGAGCAGATCAAGCTGTGTTCAATAGGGGAGGAAGGAATAGGAGCATTGATTAACATGCCTGATGTAAAAACAACAACAGTTACTTTACAGGTGGGGGGAGGGTGGATGGGCCTATCACGCGCCCAATGGCCAAATGGATTAAGAGTGTATAAAGGCAGGTATCTCTTTAATGGCATTTACACTCTGACGATGTTAGCGGTAGCTAACGAAAGCTAAGTGAGCAATATATTTTAAAGTTTCGGATGTCTGTTTCGTGTGTGTCTGTGTTGTAAAAATG
This sequence comes from Natrix helvetica, assembly GCF_964273705.1. Taxonomy (NCBI): domain Eukaryota; kingdom Metazoa; phylum Chordata; class Lepidosauria; order Squamata; family Natricidae; genus Natrix; species Natrix helvetica. The sequence continues at coordinate 13,313,196 of NC_138564.1, forward strand.
AGTAATTATGAAACAAGGAAGAATATGTATAAGACAATAGGTCGTAGAATGGAAATTAGAAAAAAGAATACCGATAACGGAAAGCTGTAAAAGTGTAATTGTGATTTTAATGTTTAAAAAATGTTGAATATTTTTTTTTTTTAAAAAGAAAACTCCTTACAAGCGTAGCTTTTGTGTCACTGATGGTTGTGAAGGTTGGCTGATTTTCATACTTCCGCCTTTTTCCTTTCCCGTTCAGGAGAGTTTCGAGATCTGCATTTCGCCCAAAGATTTTTGCGATCCCTCGCGGACGACTCAGATCCTTGAAGACCACATCCGAGCCCATGAAAAAGCAAGGAGATGCAGAAATCGGCAGGGAGTAGGGGAGACCAAGCCGGGAGATCTCAGCGTGGAGAAGGAGTTGACTCAAACGAGATTGTACAGATTGGGCTTCCTCCTGCAAAAGTCCGAAGCTGAAGTGGGGACACGGTTGGCTCTCCGAGCATTAGACGATGGAGAGGTCGAAGAGGCACTGCAGATATGCAGGTGAGCAAAAATAATTTTTGGGTTGCAGTCGATATCCTGATAATTATCAATACATCGGGATTGTCAAGCCTGCAGCCATCTTTTCTTTTGGATCTTTGGCCTGCCGCACTTTCTATTATTCTACTATGCATTTTCTATTGTGGGAAAATGGGAGAGGGGATTGTACAGAGTTAGATGATACGTAGCCATAACAACATTCTTTCTAGAAAGCCAAGGTCATCTTTTGTTTTTGCATCTCTGCACCTGACTGGAACTGGATGGGTGGAACTGCCAGCATGGCAGTGGGAGATTGGACCATGGGATGGACTTGTGGGTATGGGAAGCAAGATCTTGAACCTTCAATTGGGTGGGGAAAACCGGGAAGCTTTCAGATTCAGCTTTTCCCAGATGGACCAACTTGGCTCTCTTCATAAATTGGAACTTTGAGGAATCCTTTGCTTCAGACTCTGATTTACTTTTGGATGCTATTTGGAACTCCAACATGGATGTTTGCTTATTGTTAATAGTCTTGATAGACCTGGGATTTAGAACATAGAATAACAGAGTTGGAAGGGAGCTTGGAGGTCTTCTAGTCCAACCTCCTGGTCAAGTAGGAAACCCTCTACCATTTCAGACAAAAGCCTCCCGTGGTGGAGCACCCACAGCTTCTGGAGGAAAGCCGGTCCACTGGTTTAGACCTTGGAGGTCTTCTAGTTGATCCCTCTACTCAAGCAGGAGACCCTCTAAGACAAACGGTGGTCCAATTTCTTCTAGAAGGTCTCCAGTGATGGAGCACCCAGAACTTCTGGAGATAAGCCGTTCCATTGATTAATTGTTCTCTCTGTTAGGAAAGTTCTCCTTAGTTCTAGGTTGCTTTGTCTACTTGAACAGTTTCCATCCGTTGCTTCTTCTCTTGTCTTCTGCTGCTCAACTCCTTCATTTTTTCCCCTCCGATTCGGCTAAGTTACTTTTATGAATCCCACTACAACGAAGAGACGGGACGGCTGTTGTTCCTGGTGTCTCAAAAGCTTTGTCATATGTTGGAGTCCAATATTCCTATGGTGTTGCCAGAAGTCCAAGATCTTCCAGACGTGATCTACTGCATGGCTTGTCAAGCAGCTACACTCTGCGATCCGGGTAAGTAATTAGAAATACTTTTGCTTGTTAACTTCTGTTAACCCTTCTCTAAATAATTGCATTATGTCAGCGTTTGTTGCATAAATTCAAATCCAGAAAGCACAGAGAGATAACGGATGCAGCAGCATTTATTAACTTCTTTATATACATAAGAACAGATGAATAAATGTACCAACCGGCGGTTCGTCTAAGTAAACACAAGGCAGGAGAGTTACAGGCAAACACCAGCAGTAGATTTCATATCGGCAGACAAGCCCAGACAAGATTGCTAGTTTACTTCTCAGAGCAGCACACTGCTTTAGTTTCTGTTTCAATTCTCTGCACAGACTCAGATCTGTTTAAGCTGCCATTGGCTGACTTAGTTGCTGTGCCTATTCATTGGCTGACCTTGTTCCCATGTCTCTCCCAGTCATGAATATTTTTAACACATCATGATTCTCAAATTCAATTATTTTTAAAAATTGGCCCGCTATGAGGTTGATGGCTTTTTCTCCTGAATCTTAACTGAAGGACCCCAATGTAGGGGTAATTCGCGTTGATGTAAAATAACAATGGCACAGTAAAATGTATCAAAAAGAAAGCTATTTTAAGGAAGCACATTGAATACAGTTTTTCTACAAGTATTTTTTAAATCCCATTTGTTATCTTGGAGAAAGTTCCTCATTAGGCAGGATTAAAAAACATAATTCAATAGCAAAATCACAGTCTGTTTCTGGATTCAAAAGCCTCTTGGTTCTTCGCCACTTAACACTGCACGCCTGTGTTTCTGGATCTGTTTTCTTTTTCCCCCTGAAAACATTTCAGTCTTGTACCTGTTATATTGGCCAGTTGTTGCATATTTTTGGAGTACAGAAATAAAATGAGCAGGAAGCTGGAATCTGAGGGATGTGGTCGCAGACAACGTGCTTGGCTGAACGGTGTCTCCTAAAATGATATTTGCATCAGGATAAAATGTAACCTGCCGAGTGACGATATAAAATATTTTCCTTTTTAGAAAGACGTTTATTCTTCTCTTTCCCAGATCTTATTTTAGATGTCTTGGAGTTTTGTAAACACGCTTCTTTTGCCCGTGAAATTTACGCCAAATGCCAAATGGAAGATCTTGGGTTTATACCGCAGGTAAAGTAGTGATTATTCGGTTTCACTGTATTTACTAAGATTTTGTCCCTGGTTGGTTGTGCCTAAAAGAGGATTTCAACCTTGTCCTTTGTAATTAAAAAAAGGGGCCTCTTGACACCCAAGTGACATTCTTCTCTCTTTAGGCAAGCTCTCTCCATACCGATAAAGACCCTTATGGAGCCTGGACGTTTGAGGATTTCTTTACTGAAGACGGGGCCGTTCTCGACACCCCCGCCGTGCTCCCTTCCGCGTACAAAATTGCTTCATCCCTTGTGCCTCTGGCAGGTAGACTCAACCTCCTCCATCTCTCCTTCACGTTTCACTCCCTTTAAGCCCCGCGAGAAAATCCCACTGAGAAAGCTTTTGGCCTCCTTCTGGAGGACAAGACGGGGCTCAACAGTGCTATAAAACAAGGGTCCTCAACGTTTTAAACAGGGGGCCAATTCCTCAGACTGCTGGGGGGAGGAGTGCTAGATCGGCTGGGTGGGTGTGCTTCTAAGTGGTCGCATGACTGGGTGGGTGTGGCTAGTTGGTCATGTGACTTGTTTGCGCGTGGCCAATATAGTCGTCTATCAAACAATACACACAAATTAAACTTCGTTATGCTCCTGGGGCTGGAAAGCCAGGTCAGTGAAGGGATGTGGCTGCTTTGGGGAGGGGTGTGTGTGTGGGAGGGACTTCTGTTGGTCTCTCTCTCTCTCTCTCACTCCCCTTCACTCCCTCCGTCCATCTCTCTCTCTGGAGGCTGGGGCCTTCAGTACTGCTCTGCCGCCCCAAAACAGGCCTGTCTTTGGCCTCTTGAGGTCCCCAGGTGGTGGGTGGGGCCGGTGGATAGGTGGGGAGATGTGGGCGGGGCAGCCTCATGATCCCACGCGGGCTGGATTAATGCCTTCGGTGGGCCGTATCCGGCCCCCCGGGCCTTAGTTTGAGGGCTCCCGTTGTAAAAGATCTCCGGCACATGTGAAATCCTCTTCTCTTGCAGAATGGAAGGCTTCCCCTCCTCTGGAATCTGCCAGCCTGGCCTATTGCTCCTTCAAACAAGGTACTCCGAGGTTACGTACAGCCGTCTCATATAATCCGCGGGGTTTGAGTAAAGATGCATGAGATAAAACGGGCAAGACGGCAGCGGAAGTTTGGAGTTTCCTTGCTGCTTTGCTTTTCCCTTCTGAAAGCTTGAACGTTTCTGTGGCTGGAAATAAAAACGCCCAATGGCAGCCGAGGGTGCAGAGTGTGTCTCCGCAGCTTTTAAGGTAGATGGACTTCAACTCCCAGAATTCCCCGGCCGACCCTTTATTTTTTTTATTATTTTTCTGCTGTAGGAAGGAACCGCCTGCGTTTGTGCAAGAATGCCATCTTCGCTCTGCTTAGCAGCCTCCAGGAAGGCAGCCAGTACGAGCTGGCTTTCGGCCTGCTCTCCAACTCGTTCGGATCTCTGTTCCAGCACATGACCTCCAACAACATGGATGTCACTCTAAGTAAAAAGGTAAGGAAAGCAGTTTGGTGTAGTGGGTAAGACGAGAAAGCAGAAGATGGAGAGTTCTCGTCCTGCTTTCGGCGTAAGAGCCGGCTGGATGGCTTTGAGCCAATCCCCAGGAGTCTGGGAGTTCTAGTCCCACCTTTTTACCTATGAAAGCCAGCTGGGTGACTTTGGGCCAGTCCCTCCCTCTCAGCCCAACCCACTTCGCAGGGTTGTTGTTGCAAGCAAAACAGTGAGGCGGGAGATGTGTGGCATCTGTTTGCCGCCTTACGCAACTTGTCAAAATAAAAAGGGATATAAACTTTGGAAAAATGTCTGTTCTGGTCCTCGTTTTGTATCCGTCAGCTGCACGACCAGAAGATGCTAGAGGAAGTGCGCACGTTCCTCCTGGCAGTGATGCAGAATTCAATCTCGCTCATCCAGAGCATCGTGACCGCTTTGTTGCACAAGGTAAGCGTGTACCTGTTGTGGCCCGCCAGCAGAGCTGGCAGCAGATTCGGACAGCGAGGAGGTTGGGGAGGAACCTGGGCCAGTCCTGGAGTCTGGGGAAGGCTCTTAGGAGGGCTCTGGGTCGGAGGCAGAGAGGGGGCCAGGGCCGTATGCCAGTTATCAGCTGCCTTCAGAGTCAGACATCAGTGAGGCAGAAGAACAGCAGGAGCCTGTTCCCAGTGTGCGAGGCTGCCAGAAGGCAAGAACCATTAAGAAAACAGGGTCGACTTGGGAGTAAGGCTTGGAGATGATTGGCCCCTCCCATAAGACATAAAAGAAGAGCGAACGGGACGTGAGCTTTTGCAGGAAGCAATTATTTCATCTGGTCGGTTCAAGCTTTGTAAAGTTCTGTTTGACTCTGTGCTGAGTTTGGCCTTGCTCTGCCTTTGGCAATGAGGTCTCTGGCAGCGTTCCCAGGGAGATAAGGAAGCCTAGAACAGAACAGTGCCAGGTGCCCATTGGGGGAACGAGCGAGCGAGTTTGGGGGGGATTGTTTCAGTTAATGGGGGGGGCTCTTTTTTCCACAGATGTTCAACAGCCATTGCGTGGATCATCAGCTGGCCTTTGGCTACTGCAGCCTCTTGCCCAGAGCCGTGATTTTCCCAAAACTCTGGGACATCGTCAACCAAATGTCACAGAACTACAACAAGATCTTGGTGAGCCGTGAAGCTTGTTCGGAAAAAGATGCACAGGGCAGGACTTCACAGCTGCCGGGCCCCTCCTCAGCCCACCCATGCCGTTTCTCCTCCCCCTCCCCCACCCCCAGGCTGTGGCTATTGTGGGAACCCAACTAGCTCTTCAATATGAAGACCCCCAGGAGAAAGAAGCTTTTGAGGACTTGGTCATAGACGCCGAATGGGGCATCACGCTGGGAAAGCTTGGGGTGAGTCCCTTTGCCAAAATATTCAGGTTTTGTTGTGAGTCCATCGGCGGCCTACAAAGCTGGCAGCAGAATCGGACAGTGAGGAGGGTTGGGGGGAAGATGGGCCAGTCCTGGAGTCTGGGGAAGGTTCGGACGAGGGCTCTGCGTCGGAGGCAGAGAGGGGGCCAAGGCCATATGCCAGTTATCAGCTGCCTTCAGAGTCGGACATCAGCGAGGCAGAGGAACAGGGGGAGCCTGTTCCCAGTGCGCACATGCGCAGAGCTGCCAGAAGGCAAGAACAGTTAAGACACAAGGGGCGACTTGGGAATAAGACTTGGAGATGATTGGCCCCTCCCATAAGACATAGAGGAGGAGCAAAGGCACTTGAGCCTTTGCAGGAAGCAATTTTGTTCGTTCTGGTCGGTTTAAACTCTGAAATTCAGTTTTAACTCTGCTCTGTGTGGCCTTGCAAAGCTAATTTCCAAATAGGTCTTTGGCAGCGTTTCAGGGAAGATAAAGGTGGGTGCTTATCAGCCTTATCCTGAAAGACTTTGGCAGACTTCTGTCGGACTCTTTACAAACTATTTGTGACTCATCACGGGCTGCGAATGAACACAATTCACAGCCTTTGAAATAAAAAGAGGGTTTTGGGGACTAAGCGTGTGCTTTTTACTGACCCAGGAAGCCTAGGTCAGAACAGGTTTGGAATAAAAGCTTACGGTGTAATTCTAGCCACTTATGTTCCCCTCCCCCCCTCCCAGGGTATTGCAGAAACTGCTTTACGTGCAGCTGCGCTCATCTCTGTTTTTGGTTGCCCCAAAGAAATAGGGGAGGCAAAGGTGAAGGTCAGGTGACAATTGATCCCTGCATCAAGAATTGGAAACCTGAAATTATAGGTTAGAAAACAGGAGTCCCTAAAGGGAGGTTTTTTTTGGCTAAACTGAATGCTGACACGGGTGTTTTCTGGGAAAGATCTCTTTCCAGAGTACGTTCAGGATGCCTTCGGTAAGGAAGAAGGAGCTTCTAAAGACCCTGGTTCAACACCCAAATGCAGATACCAGCCTCATCCTGACGTTCTGCAGGTAAGGGAGCTGAAGCCCACCGAGGGCAAGAAAATGCCCTTTCATTCGGTTACTTTGAAGACGAGAAATTGAACCCAGATTCGGACAACCAAGAAAAATCTGGAATTATATGTGGCACATTTCCTGACCTTGCCTATACAGAAATCATCGCATTTCACCAAATATTTGATTTAGTTGGGGAGGTTTGGCCCTTCCTTCCTTCCTTCCTCCCTGATTCCCATCACCCTTCCTTCCTTCCTCCCTGATTCCCATCACCCTTCCTTCCTTCCTCCCTGATTCCCATGTCCTTCCTCCCTTACTTACTTCCCTCCCTCCCTTTCTTTCTTTTTCCCTTTCTTCCCTCCCTCCTTTCTTCCCTCCCTTCCTTCTTCCCTTCCCTTTTCTCCATTCCAAATCCTTTCTCCCTTTTGATCTATTCTGCTTTCCAGAACCTTCCACTTAGACACGGAGGCCGCCCTGCAGCTCTACATTGAAACCCAGCTCCAGGACGCCAGCTGGGATCAAGGAGACTTGGAGCCGGGGGCCGGGAAGGAGCCTCACGTCCGGGCGGTGGCCAGAGCGCTTGCGACCATCCCGCTGCTCAGCAGCACCACCGGCCTCGTGGCCAGCCTCAGCGCAATGCTCCACAAAGTAACGTCACGCTGTTTTGCAGGGAAGAGCGTTCCTGGTTTGATTTAAGCCGGGCTTTTAAATTTCCCCATCATCGTTATCCCAGAGCCGGTCAACACAAAGGGTGTTAAAGGCCAGGGAGGGGAAGCGTGGGGTCAGGGGTGAAATGCGACCGGCTATGACCGATTCGCCCAAACTGGTAGTTTTAAAAAAGCTTTAAAAAAGGGGGGGGGGAGGTTCTGTGACACTCAGCCGTGAGCCGCACGATCGTCGGAATCTTATTTTTCACTTTTTAAAGCTTTTTTTTACTACCAGTTCCGGCGAATAGGTAGGAAAAAAATGCTTTAAAAAGTGGGGAAAGGTTGGCCACACCCACCCAGTCACATGACACCCCCCAAGCCACGCCCGCAGAACCGGGGAGGGGGGAATTAGGTTTTACCACTGGGCAGGATATATTTGAGCTTGAGGATGGGGGTGGGAGAGAGGAGCCCCTAACCCCCCCAGCTGCTTGGAAGAGGCTCTCCAATCGCAAAACTATTGATCCCTCTACTTTGCTTTCGATTGGGGGAACAGGTGAATCCGTACAACTATGAAGTCATCGAAAGCCTTTTGACGGTGATGGAAAGAGCCGGAGGAGGGCAAGCCACGGGCTTCCCACTGACCAGGGTAAGAAAGCGGGAGAGGGGATTTGCAATCCCAGGACTGGCTGGGGAATTCCGGGAGTTGAAGTCCACGTATCCTCTCAAGGTCCCAAGGTGGAGAAACACTGCTGTGGAGTCAGGAAGATGCATTTTGGGGCAAACGGCCTGGAGCCATTCCCTGAGCAAAAGGGGGGGCTGAAGGGTTAAAGGTTAAATTCCACAGTGAAATGACCTGAAGGCTGAATCAGACGCTCCCTTAATCTGCGGCACTATAAGGAGCAGAATCAGCTTTCCAGAACCAATTGCTATAAGCCAATCTTAATAAAGTGTACTTCTGTTTCCTCCCTCCGTCCCTCCCGCTCTCTTAAATTCTTTCTTCCTTCCCTCTCCCTTAAACCAATCCTTCCTTCCCTCCCTCCCTCCCTCCTGCTCTGATTCCCATCTCCTTCCTTTCCTTATCTCCTTCCTTTCCCTTCCTTCCTTTCTCTCTCTCCCCCCCTCTCCTTCCTTCCCCCTTTCCCTTCCCTCCTTCTTCTTTTTAAATGTTTATTTTTATTGCACATTTTTTTCTTTACACGTCTATCACATATTTAACAGATCTGTGGCACTATTCATACAACTAGAATCAACATTTGTATGTACACATGATATACATCCTATTTCCAAACGTCCTAACCCTGTGTTTGTTTCCATTTCTTATTTCTATTGTCTATCCATTCATACCATTTCTCCCATGCCGCATAGTATTCTGAATCACCCTTTCCCTGTCACTCTAATGTGAGTTTGTCCATTTCTGCAGAATCAAATATTTTTTTTTTTTGAATTACTAATCCCTCTGGCAGAATACTATCTTTCTTCCCATATTGCTCAAAAGCAATCCTTGCCACCATTATTATATGTAACATCAAGTATTTTAACTTTCTATTATACTTTGCCGTAATTATCCCCAGGATAAACATTTCCGGTTCAAATTCTATTCGACATTTGCAGCCAATTCCGTATATTCAAAAAAAAAAAAAATCCTTTTCTGGATCTGGTTTACCAACCTGCCAATATCTGAAAGTCATGTTTCGTCCCAAGAATGCTGGTCTTGTGTGTTCCATTAGAAACACTACACTGGCTGTGTAACTATTAAATGTAATGTTATTCAGTGGCTTATATTGTGTACCTACAGCTTCTAAAAATCAGGGAAGGAGCTCACATTGTTTTCCTCTGTTCCTCCCAGGCCAACATGCTCCTAACCCACTTGAAATCCTATAAGAGAATGTCCCCTCCTGGGGAACTGGAACAGCAATTCCTCTTTGAACAGGGATTTTGCCTCTCCCCTCCTGCTGACACCCGGCTGCCTTTCCATCTGATGTTCTTTAAAACTTCGCAGTGCTTCTGGAAGATCATTCGTGAGTCCGTGTCTTGTAAAAAAGAAGAAAACTTATTCATAAAGGGATTTAAAAAAAAAAAGCATCTTCGGATTTAAGAGCTGCATTTGGAGTGCTCGCTTCTTCCCCCAAATCACAGCTGATTTTTTCCCCCCCATAGGTGCAGAAATCAATCAGGAATCCTTCCCGAAGCTGCTTTTGATCTGCAGAGTCATGAAGGTAACAAGGTCTACCTTCTGTTCTTCTTTTAAGTCCCCGAAGGAGGAAACGCAAAAGCTTCCATGGAAGGGCAGAGAAAGAGGCTTTTGATTGAAGGACTTGGTTGAAGAAACTTAGTAAGAAAAATCTGAAGTCTTAATAACACTTTATAAGGCTTTGGTAATAATGCCACACTTGGAATACGACATCCACTTTTGGTCGCCAGGATGTAGAAAAGATGTGGAGACTCTAGAAAGAGTGCAGAGAAGAGCAACCAAGAGGATTAGGGGACTGGAGACTAAAACATACGAAGAACGGTTGCAGGAACTGGGCATGGCTAGTTTAATGAAGAGAAGGATTAGGGAAGACATGATAGCAGTGTTCCAATATCTCAGGGGTTGCCACAAAGAAGAGGGAGTCAAACTATTCTCCAAAGCACCTGAGGGTAGAACAAAAAGCAATGGGTGGAAACTAATCAAGGAGAGAAGCAACTTAGAACTGAGGAGAAACTTCCTGACAGTTAGAACAATTAATCAATGGAACAGCTTGCCTCCAGAAGTTGTGAATGCCCCAACACTGGAAGTTTTTAAGAAGACGTTGGACAACCATTTGTCTGAAACGGTATAGGGTTTCCTGCCTAAGCAGTGGGTTGGACTAGAAGACCTCCAAGGTCCCTTCCAACTCTGTCATTCTATTCTATTCAAATCTTCCTTTGGCTCAAACTTTCCAGCCGAGGGGCTAAAATCCACCACGGAAAGATATCAAACAAAGTTTGCTGAAAAACTTGGTTGCATAGGAAGCTCACCTGTTTGGGGCAAGTCCTGCTTACAGGTGCCAGTTTCGCTGCTCTGTTTATTTTTATCCAGGCTTCCTTGGATAACCTCCACCTCTCTGCCGTGAACCACATTTTCCAAGAACAGCTGAAGCCAAAGCTGTTAGCAGCAACCACAGGTGGTCATTTGTGGCCAGTGGACAAGAGAACGGAGGAGACCATGCAGGCTGTCCAGTCTTACTTACTGTCCATCACTAACCTGGAATGGGCCACAGCGCTAGCCCACCAGATAGCCCAAGAGCTCCCGACAGGTTGGTTCTAGGGAGATGCTGGTCTAAGAGTGGCTAAGCAGTTAAGGTGCTGGACAGGGAAACTTTACCTTTTAAAACTGGGTGAAGCCACGGTTTCCTCTTTATTAAATAACCTACGATTGGCAGGAATTCCTCAGCAGAAGGAGCCACACCAAAACCACCTCCTGCCTTCCCATGAGATCTACCCTCTCCACTGTAGATCCTTAGGAAGCCAACTTAATTGTCCATAGCAGATCTCGGGTCCTGCCGTGTCGGTTTTCTGCGTCATCTGGTGGGCTGCCTTGTCTGGAGAAGCTGAAGCCCAGAGAGAAAAATGTGGACTGTATGAATGTGGTTCTTTTCCCCGCTTTACCTCCAGGGCCCTCCAAGGTGCAGACTCTGAAAATATGCCTCGGCTTAGCAAAACAATGGGTGAAGAGTCCAACAGTCACGGTAACCAAGAAACTTTTCCATGTTTAAAAACAGCTCTATTCTCCTTCCTTCTTTCCTTGTTCTGTTCTGTTCTGTTCTATTCTCCTTCCTTCTTTCCTTGTTCTATTCCATTCCATTCCTATTCTATTTCATTCCATTCCATTCTCCTTTCTTCTTTTCTTGTTCTGTTCTGTTCTATTCTCCTTCCTTCTTTCCTTGTTCTATTCCATTCCATTCCTATTCTATTTCATTCCATTCCATTCTCCTTTCTTCTTTTCTTGTTCTGTTCTATTCTATTCTCCTTCCTTCTTTCCTTGCTCTATTCTAATTCTATTCTATTTCCTTCTCTCTCTATTCTATTCTATTTCTATTCTCTTCTATTTCCCTCTTCTCTTCTCTTCTCCTATTCGAAGGAGGAGTCTCGTGAGAAAGCCCAGGTACACCTGAAGAAGCTGCAGGGGCAGCATAAGAAGGCGGCCACCGAAGCCGTTTTGGCAGCCCAGAAACTGAACACGGAGGACCATCAGAAGCTCCTGGGCAAACCCACCAGTCTGACCATCCTGCTTTATCAGCACAGCAGCGTCGCTGAGAGAATCCAAAACCCGACTGGGAGAGACTATCCGGGTGAGCTCGAGCTTGGCCTCTTGGCAAGAATGACCTTCGAGCATCGTAGGGTAGAAGTGAGCGAAGAGTCAGACCTTGTCTCCACTTGAGCCTCCAAGTAAGAAGGATCCTTCACTCCATTTGGGTGAGAAAGGTAAAAGATCCTTCTCACTTGGAGGCTCAAGAGCAACAAAGAGGATTTTAGAGGGCTGGAGACTAAAACATAGGAAGAACGGTTGCAGGAACTGGGTGTGTCTAGTTTGATGAAAATAAGGACTAGGGGAGACATGATAGCATTGTTCCAATATCTCAGGGGCAGCCCCAAAGAAGAGGGAGTCAAGCTATTCTCCAAGGCACCTGAGGGTAGAAAAAGAAGCAATGGGTGGAAACTGATCAAGGAGAGAAGCAATTTAGAACTAAGGAGGAATTTCCTGACAGTGAGAACAATTATTCAGTGGAACAACTGGCCTCCAGAGGTTGTGAATGCTCCAACACTGGAGGTTTTTAAGAAGATGTTGGATATCTATTTGTCTGAAGTGGTGCCTAGATAGAGGGTTAGATTGAAGACCTCCAAGGTTCCTTCCAACTCTGTTGTTCTATTCTAAGTTGAGACAGGTCTGACCCAAAGGAAGATCTTGTCCTTCACAAACGTCCTCTTCTTCTCTGGGTAGATATCCATGCTGCTGCTAGAGAAATAGCACAAATTAACGACCTGGACCTGAAGAGAACCTGGGACCACCTGCTGGAGAGATGGCTGTGTCCGAACGCCCTCCCGACAGGTGTAAGTTCGGCCTCTTCTGCCTGGCTAGCCAGGTGTTGTGAGGTGGCACCACGGACCGTTCCTTCTGGCCTTCAGGATTAGCAGCTGCTAAGAACATCTTTCCTTTGCTAAACATGCCCATCAGCCCATCTTGGCAAACGTCTGGAGCCTTCTAGCACCTTTTCAGACAAACATGCTTTTACCACAGACCAAGTAGGGCTGTCCAACAGCTGACTGATGGTAGCCCTATAGTTCATTGTTGAGTGCCATTATAGCTCTGGGATAAAAGCTACTCAGAAGACGTGTGGTCCGAGTTTTAATTGTTCTGTATCTTCTGCAAGAAGGCAACAGTCTAAAAAAGATTGTAAGTGGGATGGGAAGAGTCTCTGAGAACTTTATGCAACTTCCTCAAATAGCGAGATGCGAAGATGTCATCCAGGGCTGGTAGCTGGAGCCCAGTGATATTCTGGGCAGTTTTAATAATTCTCTGTAGAGCTTTTTTGTCCGCTGCCATACCATGCAAGGATGTCGTATGTCAGGACACTCTCAATGGTGCTGTGATAGTAGGACAGAAATAGATGCTGAGATAGATTTATCTTCCTTAGCATTCTCAGGAAGTACAGCCTCTTCTGTGCCTTCTTCACAAGCACGTTAGCCTTCATGGTCCATGAGAGGTCCTCCGAGATATAAATTATATTTATAATATTTTATTAAAAGGCATCTAATTTCATTCTGTAGCTCACACCCAGGCAGGAAACGACACCACCTGTCCAGTAATGATATCACAATGCTTTTCATCTACCCAATAGCAATAGTTGCTCAAAAACATTAAACCCCGAACTCCAGCGAAACCATAAAAGCAAATGAATAAATCCTTGAAAAAGCATTCTAACATGCAGCAAACATGCAGTTTTTGTTTTTTGCTTTATTTTAAAAGGAGGCCTCGGAGGGTTTGGAAAATGTTCAAGAGGATGATGACTTGAAGAGGTAAGTTATGGCTGTCTAGCCCAAGGTTGTGTGTTTGTGTTTGCGTGTGTGTTTCCCTTCAGACAGTGTAATTGGTAGCACGGAGCCTGCAAATTCCCAATCTTTTTAGAATGCAGCTGGGTAAAGCACAGAGAGTCCTTGACTTACAACAGGTTTGTTTTGTGACCATTCAAAGTTACAACGGAATAGGGGGAGGAAAAAAACCGACTTTTTCACACTGTTGCAGCCATCCTCATGATTGAAATTCGTATTTATGACAGTTGCAAAAACGATCAGCAAGATTGTTGAGAAAAGAAAGTGTTGATTTCTGTTTCTGCAGAGTCATATACCTTCTTCAAGCTTATCCAGTGGACAACCAGTTACGGATTCTTTACGAATGTGCAGTTTCTGCCACCTCTGTAAGTCCCCTATATATTATAATTAATTCCTATACTATAATTCAGTAGGGTGGCTCAGTGGCTAAGACACTGAGCTTGTCGATCAGAACGGCTGGAAGTTCAGCGGTTCAAATCCCTAGCACCACGTAACGGAGTGAGCTCCCGTTCCTTGTCCCAGCTTCTGCCAACCTAGCAGTTCGAAAGCAGGGAAAAAATGCAAGTAGAAAAATAGGGACCACCTTTGGTGGGAAGGGAACAGCGTTCCGTGTGCCTTCGGCGTTGAGTCATGGTGGCCACATGACCACGGAGACGTCTTCGGACAGCGCTGGCCTTTTGGCTTTGAAACGCAGATGAGTGCAAGGGGAACCTTGACCTTTACTATAATTCAGTGTTTCTCAACCACAGCCATTTTAAGAGGGGGGGACCTCAATTCCCAGAATATCCCAGCCAGCAGAGCTTTCAGGGAACCTGGAAAGAGACATCGTCTCCCCTTATTTCAGCCCATAGGGGTCAACCAGCTGACCTTCGCCCACCGGAGCCGAGCTCTGCGGTGTCTGCTCTTCCTGGCGGATCCTGCGGCCATTGAATCGCTCTTCAAAAAACCCCTGGAGAAAGTCAGGTGAGGGGTCGTCTCCCATTTGGGGTGAGCTTAGTGGCATTCAGGGTGGACAAGAATTGATTTTTAAAAAATCGGTTTTCTTTTTATTTGAATCAGATTTATTTTAATAAAATGCTTTGGGAGTAAAAATCTATCTAAGAATAGTTTTTTTTTATTTGAGATACATTCAGAATTTTGTTCATTCAGCATGAAATACGGAGCTTAGTTATGTAGCATGAGGAGGTTGTCTATTCTATTGTAGTCGCTGAGTCCACAGTGGGTCAGAGGAGGACAAAGATGACAGCTGATCTTTAAAAATTATGATTTAAATCAGTGGCTCTCAACCTGTGGGTCGGGGACCCTTTTGGGGGGTCTCCTAAGACCATCGGAAAATACGTATTTTCCAAAAAATATGGAAAACATAAAATAATGTTATGGTTAGGGGTCACAACATGAGGAACTGTATTAAAGGGTCGCGGCATTAGGAAGGCTGAGACCCCCCTGATTTAAATGGTGATTTAAATTGACTTGATTTAAATCAAATCCACCCCAGGAGCATTTTCAAAAAAAACCAAACCCCACTTAGGCTGGGTTCAGGCACCGAATGGGAATTCAGATGTAATCTTGGGTGGGGGAGGGGGGTTGGCAGTGGCAGCATTGGGTAGCTACCCACGAACCATCGGCACGAATTCGAATTGGTTCTAACTCTACTTAGCCTTAGGACCCAAGTAACTGGGTTCCTTAAACTATATTAAAGGGAATTTATGACCTGTTTAAATGTGGCAGAGTATTCCCCCCCAAATGTATCCTGGTGCTCCTCATCAGACCCCGCATCCTCTTCATTGCATCGGCTTACAGATTACAGCTTACAACCTTACATCAGCTGGCAGCTATTAAATCCTCATTACCCTACCTCTGTTCAACTTCTACAATTAATTCTGGACCTTCCCTACCTCGGTTCAACTTCTACGGTCGTGTGGATGCTTGTAACCTTTTCCTGCTTCTCTCTTCCTCCTCGCTTCCGTCCCTCTGCACAAATCAAGAGAGTCATCCGTTTTACATTCATTGGCTAAGGTTAAGAATCTCACAATTCCTCCCTCACCACACCTACGACATTCTGTTTTTCTGCTCCCTACCAGGAACTTCATGAAATGCTTCATTTACCTGGCCCAGCTGGAAGCTCTGAATATTCCTTACACCTACGAATCCTTCCACAGGGCACCGAAGGAGGGCATGATCAAAGGCTTGTGGAAGAACCACAGCCATGAGCCCAAGGTGATGCCGGCTGGGGAATTCTGGGAGTTGGGAAAGCCACAGAGCTTAAAGTTGGGGAAAGACAGGCACAGGAGAGTCTTTCAATCCTGCGCTTTCCCACAAAAACTTTCAGGCAGTCAGGCTGGTGGCTGAACTGTCCTTGCAATACAAAGTGCAAGATCCTGTGCTTTGGAACGGTTTGCTGCAGAAGCTCATGGGGTTCAAAATGGTAAGAGCCCTTCTTTTTCTGCGCCCCCCCCCCCCGACCGCACCTGGGACGAATGATGGAGCGCTAAGAAATACCGAGTATTGTATAGCACTGCAGAGTGAAAAAAGCCGTACCATGTGCCTGCATATTAGGGGTGTGGTGCTAAGATGCTGAGCTTTTGTCGATCAGAAAGATGGTCGGCGGTTCGAATCCCTAGCGCTGCATGAGCTCCCGCGACTTCTCCCAGCTTCTGCCAACCTAGCAGTTCAAAAGCACGTTTAAAAAATGCAAGTAGGAAAATAGAAATTAGAAACAGAATAACTGTGCTATTTTTAAACCGCAGACTTATCAGCACCAAGTTATTTTACCGATTGCAAGTTAGGGAGTTTTGCCTGTAGGATTGGGGGCAATCAAACCTCGGTTAATTTTTGATCTGCTTAGTGAGTCAACTTTCCATTCTTACCGAGCAGCGCAAATATTATGTCAAGGGGAGAATGACTCCGTTTTTTGCCGCCGTGTTCAATAAGATGCTATTCACATATTTTATTCGATTGCATTTCAGGTCCACTGTTTGAGGAAAGTTTTAGTGGAGATCTCAGGCATTTATTCCTTATGGCCGGTGCGTATATTTCTACCATGTCGAGCGCAAAGTCTTTCCAATCTCTTACTTTAGTGGAATAATCATTAATTCACCAACGGAAAAGGGTTTTCGTGTTTCACAATTAACTGATTGGTTCAGTTTTGTTCTCTCTGGAATTTTAAGATGCTTTTTATCTTTTCCTTTAGATCCCAAATTACAGCCGAGCCTGGCAATTTGTCGTTCTAGCCCCAATGCTTTCTGGTGAGGGTTTTTTTGTTGTTGTTACCTTCATGCCATCATATGGGGACACTGTGGCTCAGGGGCTAAGATGCTGAGCTTGTCGATCAGAAAGGTCGGCAGTTTGGCAGTTCGAATCCCTAGCGCCGCATAACGGAGGGAGCTCCCGTTACTTGTCCCAGCTTCTGCCAACCTACTAGCAGTTGGAAAGCACGTAAAAATGCAAGTAGACAAATAGGGACCACCTTTGGTGGGAAGGGAAGAGAGTTCCGTGCACCTTAGGCGTTAAGTCATGCTGGCCACATGACCACAGAGACGTCTTCGGACAGCGCTGGCTCTTTGGCTTAGAAACGGAGATGTGCACCGCCCCCTAAAGTCGGGAATGACTAGAACAGGGGTGTCCAAACTTGGCAACTTTAAGACTTGTGGACTTCAACTCCTAGAATTCCCCAGCCAGCAGAGCTGGCTGGGGAATTCTGGGAGTTGAAGTCCACAAGTCTTAAAGTTGCCAAGTTTGGACACCCCTGGACTAGAACATGTGCGAGGGGAACCTTTACCTTTACTTTATGCCATCATAGGAAAAACCAGGCTTTAGAAGCAATGGCAGAAGTTCAGCAACGTCTCAGAGGGGGGAGCAAATTCTCACTTGCAGAAATCTCTTCATGTGTCGTCTTTTTTTTTTAAAGCTTTAGGTCCACCCAATCTCAATCAACTAGAAGCCTTTTGCAGAAGTTTCAAGATGCTTTTGATGTAAGCAGAGGAACATTCCGGTGTGTGTGTGTGTGTGTGTGTGTGTGTGTGTGAGAGAGAGAGAGAGAGAGAGAGAGGGAGAGAGAGGGAGAGGGAGAGAGAGAGAGAGAGAGAGAGGGAGAGAGAGAGAGAGAGAGAGAGAGAGAGAGGGAGACCAAAATATAAAAATATTTGTAGTAACTGGAAGTGGGAAGAGAGGCTCCTTAGGCCAGATGAGATGATGGGATGGATTGTTTCACTGTGATCATTTTTTTTAATTGTATAAGGAACAAGTATATGTAACATAGGAGGAAAAGGAACATAACCCTTTTCTGCCTCCCAACAAGGTGTCCCGTCTTGGCCGATCTGGATTTAACTGGGATCGCAAAGCGATACGCCCAGTTGGACATGATGGCTTTGGCTTTAGGATGCCTGGTCCTGATTCCTCAACAGGAGAAAAGAACCCAACAGATTCAGGTGAGCGCCCGTCCTCCCAACTCCCGTCTCTCCCGATGCGCAGTGATCGCAATCCCCACAGTCGTGACACTCTTCACGTGATGAGATCCGAAGCATTTCGGGCGCGTGACATGATTTCCCACGCTTCTTTGAAGAGAAGTGACCCTGTTTTCCCCTCCCCACAGGCCTTTCTGTCCTCGTCCGATCTCGAGCGGGTGCTGCAGCAGACGGAGGAGCACCTGAGCCTGGGCGAGGCGGCTGTTGTGGCTTCACAGGTAGGCAAAGGGGATTGGAGCCAACGTGGCAGGGCTGACCTGCTCGTCTTCCAGAGTAACCTTCCCCCCTGCTTTGTAGGTGAGGAGTTCCATCCTGGACCACATCCTTCACCAGGCAGGCAAGGACTTGGCAGATGTCAAATATTTCCCGTTGTTGAAGATACGAGAAAGGCATCCTGGCCAAGTGAAGGGCTTGGTTGAAAAAATGGTAGCTAAGAACAGGTAAGCAAAAAGGGGTGGGTTTCCTGGATTTAGGGTTCTGTTTGTTTTTGGGGACGTGGTGGCTCAGTGGCCAAGGCGCTCAGCTTGTCGATCAGAAAGGTCAGTGGTTCGAATCCCTAGCACCATGTAACTGAATGAGCTCATATTACTCATCCCAGCTTCTGCCAACCTAGCAGTTCGAAAGCAGTAAAAAATGCAAGTAGAAAAATAGGGACCACCTTTGGTGGGAAGGGAACAGCGTTCTGTGTGCCTTTGGCATTGAGTCGTGCCAGGCACATGACCACAGAGACGTCTTTGGACAGCGCTGGCTCTTTGGCTTTGAAATGGAGATGAGCAGCGCCCCCTAGAGTCAGGAACGACTAGCGCAGATGTGCAAGGGGAAGCTTTACCTTGGTTTTTGTACGGAACAGGACACTTCTGAAGCCTGTTTTTTTATTAAATGTATGTCACGCCTTTCCATCGGGAATCCAGGGAAGTGGACACAGCATTCCCCCCTCTTCCTGTTTTCCCTCTAATTCACCTTTGCCTGGGGAAATTTTTCTGGGAAGTTCAGCTTTCTGATCCTTTTAGGGAAATGGAGGGCTCTTCTATGCCATACGTGTCTTGCAATATACACAATTAAGAGGTCTCCCCCTAATCCAGAGGTCTTCAAATTTGGCCACTTTTAAGACTTGTGGACTTCAACTCCCAGAAGTCCAAAGTCTTAAAGTTGTCAAGTTTGGGGACCCCTGCCCTAATCCCTCGCCTGCTCCTTTTGTGGCTGTGTAGGATGGAGGATGCAGCGTCTCTAATAACAGAATATCTTCAGAAGCCCGAAATGTCTCTTCCGTTGGAACGCACGGCTTCCGAGGTGGTGAAGGTACTCAGTTTTATGTTTTAAATCAGCCTGAAAGGCCCATTTGGGGGGGGGGGGGATTGTGCTATTCTGTTTTTCTGCCAAAAGCATCTTCCACTGGGCTGAAATTTCCTAGGCCAAGTCACATCCCTGGTCGTCCAGTTCAGGAATTGGTGAACTGTTTTCTTAGCACATGAGAAGCCTCCGGTAAAGGGTTAATTCTTCCTTCCCCAGGAAAAGAAATGATCCGAGATTCAAAACTCAATTCCACTTTGCTCTCTGCCCAGAACAAAATGTTATTAATATAATAGGTACTCCTCGCCTTACAACAGTTGGTTTAATGACCACTCAAAGCTACAACAGCACTGGAAAAGTGACTTATGCCTATTTTTCATACTCGAGACTGTTGTACCCCCGTGGTCACATGATCAAAATTTGGCCACTGGCATGTACTTATGATGATGGCCGCAAGGCCCTGCGGTCGTGTGACCCCCTTTTGCAAAATCAATGGGGAAGTCAGACTCACTTAACAACTGGGCTACTAACTTAACACCTGCAGTGATTTGCTTAATAACCGCAGGCAAGAAATGTCATGAACTGGGGCAGAGCTCACTTAACGGATGCCTGGCTTAGCAACAGAAATTTTGGGTTCAATTCTGGTCGTAAGTCGAGGACCGCCTATATCATGTCCATAACGTAGTTTTGAGAGAAACTTAATCCGATCTTTGGATCTTACCTTGGCCATTTTTTTAATCTCCTTCCAGATGTACTTCAGTGAGCTGGCATAAACTCTGATGTAAATTTCCCAAAGACGATGGTATTTCTTCATAACCTCATCTGTACATACAAAAGATTTTAGCCTCAATTCTACTTGAGACTAATAGGATCAACGTGTCATTTCTGTGTTCTGTGCAAAAGGAAACAGAAACTACTCTGAGAGTTCAGAGTAGAAACTAGTCTACTCTGAACTGAAAACTACTCTCTGTTGTACTGCTGCCTGTGTTTGCTTGTAACTACTACTACGTTGGAGAAAACCTATATTGGTACTGTGCATTTATCTTCACTGTGATAAAATTAGCACCTTGTCAGAGTTTGTTGCAGAAAAATCAGATCCAGAAAGCACACACAGATAACTGATTCAGCTGGATTCATTAGCTTCTTTATTAATTAGTATTACATTAATATGTATATAAAGAATTTAATGAATCCAGCTGAATCAGTTATCTCTGTGTGATTTCTGGATCTGATTTTTCTGCAATAAACTCTGACAACATGCTAATTTTATCAGAGTTTCCACATTTCGTGGGTGTTTATATAGACTATATCCGGCAAACTCACTCTGTATCCCTTTGATAGTCCCATATCATAATTATTGAAAGTTTTCATATAAGGAGAGATGGAAAGAATCTCCTGTTTTAATAAATAAAGATACATCAATAAATATGTGAAGACATGGCTCTTTCTGCTCATTCATGGACATTTAAGGCACACACGTCTGTCTTGCACACTTGAAATTAATGCTCTCCAGGGCCAAGCGGCTTAAAGATGAAGCAAGCCGACGACCAATGTATCTGAAACGTTGCCGTAAATAATCTCAACGATAACAATCTTCATCAAATCGAAGTTGAATAATATATTTATTCTAAGGCAGTTCACATGAACAGGTAGAAGAATTATGCACGTTGAATAGTATTTACAAGCAGGAGCCATTTTGGGGGCCAAAGGGGAAGGAAAAAAAACAAGCTAAACCAAGGCAGATGTTGTCAGAAGGGAGAGGCAGTAAACTTAGTTGCTTGCAACACCACAAAAGCCGCCACCTAGTGAACTCACAAGGCTGCAGACACTGCGCACTGTTGGGTGTGTATTGCAAAGAAGGTTGAGAGGAGTGAGGGGAGGCCCACTTGCTTTTAACATTTCTTGTACTCAATTCTTTCCACCTTCACGTCGTCGCCAATCAGCTGATAGACGTAGGTGACAACGGTGGAGGCCTGGATGTCCATCAGCACAAAGGAAGGGACGATATTGCTGGGAAAGGAACGGAAGGGGGGGGGGAAACAAACCGTTAGTTTGCTGATTGCGTCAGGAGTCTGAGGTTGGGGGGAGTCTACGCATAATACCGTGTTTCCCCATAAGAAGACAGGGTCTTATTTTCTTTTGAACCCCAAAATAAGCACTTGGCCTTATTATTTTTGGGGTGCAGGAGCCGGTGACTGTGGTCTCCTCATGGCCGCTGCTGTGTTGCAATATTTTTGGGGAGGGCTTATTTTAGTGCATGCGCTCAAAAGCTCCAATGGGGCTTATTATCTGGGGAGGTCTTATTTTCAGGGGGACAGGGTAGAAGTATAACTTACTTTTCCAAAGCATTGTAGGCCCCCGTGGCTGACCCTGGGTTAATGTAGAACTTGTTCTCGTGTTCAAATGCCTCGAACTTGTGTGTGTGGCCCGAAATCAAGATGTCGACGTCGAACTGCCTCTGGAGGAGAGCGAGGCTGGCCACGTCGCCCCAGGGAATGACTTGATGGCCGTGGATCAGACCGATCTTAAACTGCCCCACAGTAACCACTTTCTGTTCGGGATAGTTCAGGTTCTAGAAGGGAAGGCAGAGCATGAAAACAAGACCGGCAGAACAGGTGTTATCCTCTTTCAACCCTTCCAGAGGAAAATGTCCTCTCTTTTTGGGGGGCTGGGGGATGAATTTTCAGGCACTGTCCCTTGTAACGAAGTGGCAAAAGTGGGTGAATCAAGGCAGGAGGAAGATGACTGTGAGGGAAATATTCAGAAACCATTAGCTGGACAAAAGGGGCCGAAAACATTTCTTACGTTCTGGGAAGCAAGATAATGGGCGTAGCTCAGGCAGATACAATAATACAATACAATAGTAGAGTTGGAAGGGACCTTGGAGGTCTTCTAGTCCAACCCCCTGCCTAGGCAGGAAACCCTATACCGTTTCAGACAAATAGCTATCCAACATCTTCTTAAAGACTTCCAGTGTTGGGGCATTCACAACTTCTGGAGGCAACTTCTGTTCCACTGATTAATTGTTCTAAGTGTCAGGAAGTTTCTCCTCAGTTCTAAGTTGCTTCTCTCCTTGATTAGTTTCCACCCATTGCTTCTTGTTCTACCCTCAGGTGCTTTGGAGAATAGTTTGACTCCCTCTTCTTTGTGGCAACCTCTGAGATATTGGAATAATGCTATCATGTCTCCCCTAGTCCTTCTTTCTCTTAAGCTAAACATACCCAGTTCCTGCAACCGTTCTTCATATGTTTTAGTCTCCAGTCCCCTAATCATCTTTGTTGCTCTTCTCTGCACTCTTTCTAGAGTCTCCACATCTTTTTTACATCGTGGCGACCAGATACATCCCTCATTCACTGAAGCCCCCAAAAGGAGGCAAATTGGCAACACAGAAAAAGGGGGGGGGGGGGCAGATTGGCACAATTCAACTTTGCTCAATAACAATGAAATAAGCTTTCACGTGGAACTGATTGGCTGGTTCAGTCCATGCAATGCAATCTTTCTCAACCTTGGAACCCAACCGGCTACCCCTCAGGGAGAGAACAGCTTGAAAAATTAGGTAAAGGTTCCCTTCGCACATACGTGCTGGTCGTTCCCAACTCTAGGGGGCGGTGCTCATCTCCATTTCAAAGCCGAAGAGCCAGCGCTGTCCAAAGACGTCTCCGTGGTCATGTGGCCGGCATGAGTCAACGCCGAAGGCGCACGGAACGCTATTTCCTTCCCACCAAAGGTGGTCCCTGTTTTCCTACTTGCATTTTTTTATGTGCTTTCGAACTTCTGAGTTGGCAGAAGCTGGGACGAGTCACGGGAGCTCACTCCGTTATGCAACGCTGGGGATTCGAACCGCCGACCTTTCTGATCGACAAGCTCAGCGTCTTAGCCACTGAACTATCCCGTCCCTTGATAAATTACCCAGACAGAAATCCCAGTTTTCAGCAGCCTCGTCAAACATCGTTACCTCATCGAAATCTCCCCTCACGACGTGAACGTCTCCCGCCAAGGTCTTGAGGTAGTCATAGCTCTCCTTTGTGCAGAGGTTCCCCGTGCAAAGAATGTGCTGGATTTTGCCCGGAACCAACAGTTTTTTGAATTTAGCTGGGAGGCTGTTACAGCGGTGAGGAATCTGAAGGTCGCCCAACACTAACACCAACTTAGGACAAGAGAGAAGAAGCGGTTAAGATTCTAGCCGTGCTTCAACCAGATTGCCAGCACGGGAGAGAAAGAAATGCCCCTCAAATCAAGGCAAACCTGCCAACTTCTAGCAGCTTTGCAAATCCCGTTGCAATTGTGCATTCATTTAAAAAACAACGACGTTGGATTCGCTGCAGATAAAATCACGAGGACGACGACACGTTAGATTGCAGGAAAGTTAAAAATAGTGACTTAATCCAAATTGTTTTTATGAATTTAAAAAATATAACTTGCTCCAGATTTTTCCCCGTGTGCAACCGTTTGAACGAACAGGCTGCAAAATTTGAGGCAATTGCAAGTGGACAGTTGCAGGGATTATACACAGCTACTTTTTCGGGGGGGGGGGGAATCCCATCCTTTGAAGTGTTTCGTTTTAAATAGATGGAAAGCAGCTTCTGCAGGCTTGAAAATTAGCTCTAGGCTGGCCCTCTGTCCTCAGTTGAAGAATGGCAGGATTCTAAAGGGAAGCCTGTATATATGTATTTTACAAAGGTTGGCAATCACCAACTTTCTGACTTTGCAAGGTGGCCCCTGCCAATCGCATGGCTCTCTGCTTGATCTTATTAAGGGTGAAGAGATTGCGCCTTGAGGATCTAGGGCAGTGATGGCTATCCTTTTTGGCACCGACAGCGCACATGCCCACAGAGATGGCTCTGCGTGCCACCTTTGGATCTAGGGCGATGTTTCTCAACCACAGCAACTTTAAGCTCTATGGACTTCAACTCCCAGAATTCCCCAGCCAACATGGTGCCCTCCAGGTGAGTTGGAAATGCTGGAAGACACCACACTGGAAAAGAATGAGTTAAAGCAAGGGGATCGAGACAAGGCAAAGGTTTGACTTCGACGGCCTTTGAATGCTGCCACCTTGAAAGCCGCTAAAAGAGTTGTCACCTACCACCAACACCAACACCGTCAGCAAGAGGCCAAGATGAACCAACTTACTCTGTGCCCAGCCTTATTGGATGAAGAGGTTGATTGCAGACAAGAGCAAAGGATGTGGGGCAGCATGGGTGGAGATGGGGATGGAAAAAAATTGGGGTGAGACATGAATAGTGTTAAATTAAAAGGAAGCAACAGAAAAAGGAAACATCTCAAAGCCAAATTAATAGGCAAAATCACCAATGAAATCTGAATGGTTAGCAAAGGAAATGTTAAAAAAACAAATCTGATTTATTCAAGTAACAGGTTATCCAATCAACTCTCCCAGCAGTTTCCCATTTTACAGAATAAGCCCCAAATATCTTGCACACGTATTTTACAATCCACGGTAAAATATTTGGTAAAAAGAGCAGGTTTGCACATTTCAATGCGGGTTCTGCTCATTTTAGCCATGGAAAGAGTTCTTTGTGTAGATAAGCATTGGGGTAGAAATGACCCCAAATATCCTAAATAAATATAATGAAAAATGCTTTATGAATGCTTTCTGTATAGCTGTCAGGTGAAAAACCAAGGCTTGGACTATTAAGTGATGAATAACCGTAGACATCAGCTTAAACCACATTTCCTAAAAGTTGGACTTTGGTTTGATTGTCATTTCACTCCATTTGGGATTTTAAGAACCGTAGGAACTTCTTCCTGATTTATTTCTTTTGAAGCTGGTATCCCATTTCTGTTCAGAAAGATGGAGAGGCCGAGTCCAAGCATTCTCCTACTGGGAGCTGAGAGATTTCTTCTCAAGCCTCTTTGCAGCCATGCGGTCTAAAAACAATCTTGTTTGCCGATGGAGCTTCTCAAATGCCCGACACCCCAAATTACAGCTCCACCCTTTTCCGATATTCCCAGAAGGATGTCTGCAAACATAAACACAAACTGCCCTTCCTGAAGCTAATCAGTTCTTACCTTATACCAAATATTGTTATCATTTATGTAGCGTGAGCAATCCCACCAAGAGCTTGAGAAATAAAAATGGACCAAATGGCCCTTTTACAACTAAATGCCTCCACGGATAAAATGCACTGTACAAATAAATAGTAGCGCTTCTTCTCGCTTCTTCTCAACATTACAGGGAATTCCCTACTAGGACGTTACACACGGTGGCTCATTTCACAGGTGGATTGTAATACTTCCTAGGGTTAGCCAGGCACCATCAAGATAGATAAGCTGTTGCCTTACATATCATGAAAGCAGGTGAGTTAGAGGTAGTCCTCGACTTACAACAGTTCATTTAGTGACCGTTCAAAGTTACCAAGTCGCCGAAAAAAGGAACTTATGACCGTTTTTCACACTTACAACCGTTTCAGTATCCCCGTGGTCACATAATCAAAATTGAGATTTTTGGGGGGCAATTGACTCATATTTACGACGGTCAGAGTGTCCCAGGGGGCCACGTGATCCCTTTTTGCGACCTACTGGCAAGCCAAGTCAATGGGGAAACCAGATTCATTTAACAACCGTGTTACTAATGTAACGACGGCAGTGATTCACTTACCAACGGTGGCAAGAAAAGTCGTAAAATGGGCCAAAATTCACTTAAGAAATGGTCCACTTAACAACAGGGCTTCATTGTGGTTGTAAGTCAAGGACTGTCTGTTTGTCGTGCAGGCAGATTCACCAGAACTACCAGGAAGGTGAAGCAGAAGACAGAGAAAAACCCCTGGAGCTCAATCTTACCGCAAAATCCACTTGATCACAATAGAGCATCCCACATTCTTTACTTTGAATCGTCAAAGAATTGCAAATGGCGTCTAAGAATGAAGGCTGCTGCCAAATCTAAGCCCAATCAGCCACACAGAACCCCAAAGAATTTAAAATTAAGGTGTAATTGGCTTGGAGGTCAAAGGTCAAAGCTCTTCCCTAATTGGTTTAGTTGTTTTTTCTGAAGAAGCTCTGATGCACCCAAGGGATAAAACTCTCATTTCCCTCTAGGAGAAAGGTAACCTAATCTGTAAAGTAAATATCTAAATCTAATCTATTTGTATGTATTTGTATTTATCAGTTTGTCAAACATGTACAAGATAGCAGGTATAAATATAAACATGGACATGAAAGAAAGAAATGAATACAAATAAATGGGGACAGTAGGACAGGGATAGAGGCACACTGGTGCGCTTATGCACGTCCCCTTAACCGACCTCTTAGGAATGGGGGGAGGTCCACGGTGGACAGTTTGAGGTTGAAGCTTTGGGGGTTCGAGGCTGTAACAACTAAGTCAAGTAGAGCATTCCAGCTGTTGACCACTCTTTTGCTGGAGTCATATTTTCTGCAATCGAGTTTGGAGCGATGATGCATTTTTCTTTCTCCTTCTCTTCCTCCTTTATCCTTCTCTACCTCTTCTCCACTTTTCCTCCCCTTTTTTCTCCTTTTTGTTCTTCTCTTCCTCCCTTCATTCTTCCTCCTCTCCACCTTATTCTTTTTCTCTCCTTCTTCTCATTCATCTTTTCCTTCTCCTATTCCTGCCCCTCTCCTCCTCCTCTCCCTCCTCATCCGCCATCCCTTCTCCTCCTTTTCCTATCCTCCTTTCCCTCATCCACCATCCCTCCTTCCCCTTTTGCTTCTTTCTCCTCCTTATCCTTCCCCTCTCCTCCTTCTCCTCTCCCTCCTCATCCACTATCCCTTCTCCTCCTATCCTTCTCCTCTCCCTCCTCCTCCATCCCTCCTTCCCCTTCTGCTTTTCTCCTCTTTTTCCTTTTTCCTTCTCCTCCTGCTTCTTTCTCCTCCTTCTCCTATCCTCTCCCTCATCCACCATCCACCATCCCTCCTTCCCCTTCTTTCTCTTCCTTCCTCTTTTTCTTCTCCTCCTTTCTCCTCCTTCTTCTCCCTCTCTTTTTCCTACCCTCTTTTCTCCTTCATCCACTATCATCTCCATCTCTGCCTCTCCACCCACCCATCTCTCTCGCTCTCTATCTTAAAATAGTATATAATTAAAAAGTTAAGCAGAATATTTATGGAAAATGACCAAAATTAAATGTTTTCTCCCGGGGGGGGGGAGGAAAGGGGGGGGAGACATTCAAAGCAACCAATTTACGGCCTGTCTGAATTCGGGGCTGAAGCCAGACTGACACCACACACACACACACACACACACACACACAAGAGCCCCTCTGCCACCCTCCCAGCTGTGTGGGGATGATGGGAGTTGTTGTCTCACGCAGCTGGAAGGTCCCCGGGCTGTCAGCGCGGCCAGGACAGACCCAGGCTGGGCTTCCAGGCCAACCCCGGGGCCTTTTGGGGCCCCCTCATCGCCCCCTCACAGAAGGACTCACCATCTTGACCGCTCCTTCGGACCCCCTCCCGCTTTCCGCCGCTTCCGGTGAGCCCAGCCCAGAAGGCCGGAAGTGCTGACTACGGAAGCCGAGAGGAGGCAAAAAGTGCCCACTACAGTAGAAGGAGGCTGAGCAGGCGGGGCTGGTAGAGTTCTTCGATTGCAACCCTACATGAGCGGCGCTGTTGGGTCGTTGAATGGAGAGTGGAAGCTCAGCAAGGGGTGGAAGAAATAAGGGCTTAGCACGACAGGGTTCAGGACGCCCTCATCCTACGCCGTTTAGCCAAACGGCGGATGATGGGAACTGTAATCGAGGCTGCTGGGAAAGAGTGATTAAACGGAGCGGGGGTTGTCAACTGCCCCGCATATGGCGGCATCGCCAAAGAGCCGGAAGTGACGGCTCCACCGAAGAAAGGCCCCTTTACCCATCGTTCCCACCCTCTAAGGCCTCACCGGCCTCCTGAGTTCTCGCGATATTTCCTCCAGGCGAGATCTCCCGCTTTTTTTCCCTCGAGGCGGAGACTTTTCAGACGTTCTCCAGACACGCGTGTTTTTCCCCACATCTTTTCATGATGAAGTGTGTCATTGAGGGCGCCCGTATCAGAGGTATAGCACCTCAATGCTTTTAGAGGGGGAAAAACGCAGTTTAATATTGCCACTTTCCCCCAAAATCCAAATTCTCAGCCATGAATATATATGTATGTATGTATGTATGTATGTATGTATGTATGTATGTATGTATGTATGTATGTATATGTATATGTATATGTATATGTGTGTGTATATATAGCTATGTATATTTGTGTGTGATTTTTTATTTATTTATCAAATTGATAACGCCCATTTCCTTGACCAAAGCAACTGTATGGTGCAGTTCCATAAGATCATAAAATATCAAAGCATTAAAATTAGCAGCAATTAAATGTATGGGTAAGTGTAAGAATCAGAATAAAGTGCAACCCAAAGGATAACAATGCTAATAAAATCGGTGTGTGCGTGTGAAAAAGACACATTTTATTACATGATTAGGGAATGAATTTAGATTGTTATCTTTTTTAAAGGGATTAATTGAAATGAGCAAAATTTCTGCTGAGTTGAATTCAGAAATTAATCGAAATCAGGCATTTCCCGTCAGCTTCCTTGTCCTGCAGCACTTAAACCAAATCTATCGGACGTCCCTTGCACAATTGGGCTGCCATCCCTCCCAAACGGTGTGGCCAAATGTAATGTTTTTTCCTCTCGCCATCTGGAAAATCCTAGCACAGTTTGGCAAAGGTAACAGCTGGTTTTGGGGTTGCTAAGTTAGGTTGAGGCAAACAAGCACCTTCCAGTCTTACCACATTGTGCATTTATTTAATTGGTTTTTTTGCTTATTTGTAACTTAGGAACGATATAGTAGTTAATGCAGATGGAAAGTCGCTCTCTTGTCCCCTTCCAAAATGGGTTTGCATCGTGCAATATTAACGCCCCTTCCCGAATCTTCCCCACAGTGTTTGGAAGGGCTCTGCATGCCATCGGGAGGATTAGCGATGAATTTTGGATTGACCCCAAGGAAAAAGGAGTGAGTAGATCCTGCATCCTGAAGAAAACAACTTGGGAGCTGAGTCATGGGTTCCAGAGAAATCCACTGCCAATTGCCACACCAAGCATCCGTTGTTAATTAAGGAAAAACCTCGTTTTGCTCAGGAGGGCCTCATTGGGATGAGAGCCTTTGTACCAACCACACAAAAACAGTTTTCTATCCCTCACTGGTGCTTAAATGTTGCCTAGAATTACATGTGCAATATTCAAACACACAATATTTGGGCAAAACGTGCTACGATTTCCACCGTTAGATAACAAGAGTCCCGTATTGCAAAATCTAGTGTTTTTCCTCTCACCATCTGGAAACTCCTAGCACAAGATAACAGCTGATTTTGGGGTAGTTAAGAGTTAGGTTGAAGCAAAGGAACACTTTCCGATGTCACCATATTGTGCGTTTTTTGCTTATCCATAACTTAGGAAGGGTGGTTCGAATCCCTATTGCCAAGTAACGGAGTGAGCTCCCATAACTTGTCCCAGCTTCTGCCAACCTAGCAGTTCGAAAGCATGTAAAAAATGCAAGTAGAAAAATAGAGGCCACCTTTGGTGAGAAGGGAACAGCGTTCCATGAGCCTTCGGCATTGAGTCATGCCAGCCACATGACCACGGAGACGTCTTCGAACAGCGCTGGCTCTTTGGCTTTGAAACAGAGATGAGCACCACCCCCTAGAGTCGGGAACGACTAGCACATATGTGCGAGGGGGAACCTTTACCTTTAACTTAGGAACGATATAGTTAATACAGATACATTATTTTATCCTGTCCACAGCTTTTCCTGAGGACGGTAAACAGTTCCAGATCAGCCTATGCCTGTTTCTTCTTTTCATCCACGTTCTTCCAAAATTATTCCTATGGAAATGCCACTGAACGGAGCCTGAATGGGGAGCCTGTTCAATTCGCATGTAAATTAATAATCAAAGTAAGTTTCAACCAATTGAACCAAAAGCTGCTTCATTGCTACAAAAATACAGTTCTATTTAGTGAAGTACGTAGAGAAGTGATGTATGATTAAATGCATACTTTACCTCCAACATACCTTTGGTCAGTGTGCACTTTTCTTTGGGGGGGGGGGAGAATTTATTGCAACTGGTAAAACTTGAGAAAAAGGGGATATCATTTTCTAACATCAGTAATTAGTGGAAAAAGTGAAATTCCAAAACTATACTAATTACTATGCCTAAGAAAATAAGGCATAAGCTGATTCATACGGGTTGTGCTTAATACTTTTTGACTGCGAGAGGATTCTGCAGTCATTATTTTTCCCCATGAAATCCCTGTATTAATAGAGTTTTTCATTTCAGGCCATTCTGCCTTTGTTTCGATGCTTGCACACACTGGAAAGAAATGTGGAAAAGTGCAACATTTACACAGACGTAAATGGCTGCCGTATTGTTTTTAAGCTATTCTGCAAACACGGTAAGTGCGTGATCTTGTCAGTCTTACATGACCTAAAAGGCAACGTTAAAAATGTTATCGGTCAGGATTTGAAAAACTACTCCCTGCCTTGGCTTTGGGTTGGAGATATTTTGACTGTGGAATTTTCCAAGGAAGTCCCTCCGCCGTCCTCAAAAATTGAGTGCCCGGAGGGAGCATGTGAAATGAAATTATTGCTGGATTTGAATCCTCTGAAAAGCTTTCGAGATAAAAGGGGGGTCGCTCACAAAGATGGCTCACTTACAGCTTAACATCCTGGGATTAAATCAACATTTGCATCAGTGACAGTTATTAAATATGCTACCGATGGATCAGATGGCACTATATTTTTAATTAAGTTTGCATGCTGCGGAAGCCATTGCTAGGGAAAAAAATATCCTAGCCCTTTCAAAAAACTAACACTGTGTTGTTATCCACCATAGAGCAAAAAATTGGCCTCTTTTAATCAGCACAGGTCTGCCATGGAGCTGGGTAGTCAGATGTTATGAGAAGCAGATGATTGATTTTGCTATATGAAGAGGTGGTACATTTTTTAAAAAAAAAGCACCATGTTATTAAGGTTTTTTTAAGTGAGTTCCTAGGGCAGCTGCTAAATTCAGCAAAATTCTGCACCCATCACTTCTGGCTTTGGAGAAGATGGGCGCATGCAGAGAAATTCTCAAGGCCATTCCCAAATCTTGCTCCTGGAGAATTATTTTTCTTTTGACCTTCAGGTGGTTTTCTCCTCAGCTTACATGGCAGATAACACATTGAGCAGACGTTTCATGACCCTACTAGGTAACAACATCAGTGCTAGAAGGGAGTGGGGTTGGCGGAGAGGAAGAGGGTGAGGAGAACAATGACTTTGGGGTCCTTGGTGCTCTCTGAACTTGGTTATTTTCTTGCAGACGTTTCATGAGCCAGACTGGGTAACGCCATCAGTGATAATATTAGTATACTTCCTATTTAATCATGCTGAGATAAAAATACTCTAATCAATTCATTTCACATTGGTTTCGGGTAGCCTGCAGGGAGGCTTGGACTTCAAACCGTATCCTTTTCCCATCAGGTGTCGTGAAAACTCACAGCTTAGCCTTCCAGGAGTGTGAGCCTCTTGAAGCTGTGTTTGCAAAACATTTGTGTACCAATGTACTGAAAGTCCACTCCAGGTAACATCAGAGGCACATTAGCAATTCTTTTCTTTTGTTGTGGTTGATCGAGTGCATCGAATGAGATGCAAACGGTTGTTGGTCACCAACGGGATCTTGGCCTTATTAATTCAGAGAGAGAGAGAGAGAAAAGAATTTAATAGGAGCAGCCCAATTTGTAACCTGAATTAATTGTCCAGGTTTTTGTACATTTCAGGCAGCTGTCTGACATGCTGATCCACTTTCCGACGTACCAGGAAGAAATAACATTAGGTGTAACGCCAATGAAAGTTTGCTTCAAGACTTACATAGAGGATGAGATGGGTGAGGACGGTGCTTCCGTGGTGGGATTAAAGATACAACTTTGAATTTGTAATATCCCTGAACGCAAGAAGTTACTGTAAGATATGGCCATGTTATACAATCAAATCATATCAACTAAATATTCAAAAAGCAGAGAACTGAAAAAACTTTTTAAAAAACCAGTAGTGAAATATACTGTTGGCACTCACTCTTTTATGAACAGTAGCCACAATGAAAGAAACATTCAAAATTAATCTGATAATGGTGCTCAATTTTGCTGCAAATAGATTTAATAGTTAGGAAGCTGTCAAATGCACATCCATTTCTGCACCTACATTCAGCACATTAATTGGATCTGTAGTTTAACTGTGGTGGTATTTTCTTTTCTGATATTTGGAATCATTTTGCATTGATTTTCAGATATATTATTTTGTGGCATGTAGTAGCTGAAGGCTCACCTGTTACTATATTTGGCCCCCTTCTGTACCCTGATCAAACTTTTATTAACCATTCTAAGAATTCTCAACAAACCTGTGTTTTTTAAAAGTCATTTTTTAAATCTCACATCGTTCTTCTTTCGACAGAATTTGCAAAGGCAACACGTACGGAAGTTCATCTCAGTCCTGATGAATTTGAATATTTTCAAGTCGGGGTAGATTCGGAAGTCACGTTTTGCCTTAAAGAACTGCGGGTAATAGGGCTCATTCTACTGTTTTGATTGTAGCGTGTACTTCATAAGTGTCTGCTAGAGGCTCTCCTTTGGACAGCAGCATTAGGAAAGGAAGGATAACGGAGCAAATGCTACTCGGATATTCTTTGGATGCTGTTCTTGTATCAAGGCTCAGCATCCCACAGAACCACAGCATTTTATATGCAGCCATGGCTGGCCAAAAGTCTCCAGGTAGCCCTTAAATCAGTGGTGAAATTCAGTTTTGTTTTTACTACCGGTTATGTGGGCATGGTGTGGCAGGGGAAGGATACTGCAAAATCTGCATTCCCTCCCCACTCGGGGGCCAGCCAGAGGTGGCATTTGCCGGTTCTCCAAACTACTCAAAATTTCCGCTACCGGTTCTCCAGAACCTGCTGGATTTCACCCCTGCCTTAAATCTAGAATAAACACGGGGGTGGCAAGCATTGGAATTCATTATCTTCTTCTCCCCTTAGAGAGAGGTGAATTAACTCCCCTTTCCCTCATCTTTAGGGTCTTCTGGTGTTTGCAGAAGCTCTCAGCGTCCCGCTCTCCGTTCATTTTGACGTATCTGGAAAGTAGGTAGATCTTTATCCTTTTAATAAACCAGTGCCATATTTTATGGCCTTGTTTTAGAACTCCCAAAAGCTTGGCGAGAAGAAATTTAAAACTACCTCAAGCGACCACAAGAGTTTTCATTTCGTAAATAAAGGAGTTTATATGAGATTTATGGAATAGAAACATGCACTTCTAAGGATTAGCCTACATCAGAGGTCTTCAAACTTGGCAACTTTTAAGACTTGTGGACAAGCCTGAAAGTTGCCAAGTTTGGGGACCCCTGCCCTACATGCACCGTACAAGAATCACATATAACATGGAGAAGCATGCACGCTAATAGTTTGATAGCCCCCAATTAAGGTGTGGAATTTTTCTGGAAGAAAGAAAGGAACACAATCCTGTTTATTGCCATGATCATAGGGTGTCCGTTTTCCAAGAAAGAGAGACCGTTACGATAGAAAGACAGACATTCTTAGATATTTTGAGGTTAAGAGGCGGGGAAACCCGATTTAACAGGTTTTGGGGAGATGTTTAAACAAAGGGAAAAGTTTTCTGTTGCAAACGGAAGAGTTCTGCTTTTGTGGCAAAGCAGCCAAGTTAAGGATTCTGTTGTGAAGTAAATAAGCTGGCACGTGATCTTGATCAGAATGGAATTCCTGGCTTTTGGGAAAAAACAAAGGGGCCTCTTTTAAGGCTGCCCCCTCCCTGCCTCCCTCTATGAACCTTTAGACAGACAGGTAAGGCTGCAGCCATTCTAACCCTGATAGGATTATAAAGCAGTCAAAACACGAATCTTCTTGGGTCATGCAGCTGCCTGGGGCTGGTCCTATTTTGCATATGCAAATAGGGGAGCAGGAAAGAGGGAGGAGGCAAAAGGAGGCACTGAGGGGAGGGGGGGAAGAGAGAGGCAGGGGGTAGGGGAAGCTACAAATAGTCTCCTTTATTGGCGAGGGGCAAGAATTTGCAGCTTGCTTTCATTATTTTGGCATCTCGAGGCCCACAATTGGCAAATGAAAAATTGAATGCTAGTAAGGAACATGGTTCTATCGTGCTAAGATGGATTGGCAAGGTATGTTTTAGTCAGGGATTTGGGGGAGCAGAAATATGGGGGCAATTTAAGAAGCGATTCCATTTGTGCATCTGTCTGTGAGGCGAACCAGCCCCTGTGAGAATGCAGCTCCTAGCCCTTTTTCTCTTAGCATCACCTTATATATATATATATATTTGCGTTTCAAGGCCGATCGCCTTCAGCCTCGAGGATACGATGATAGAAGCTCTGTTTGTTTTGGCCACTTTATCCGGTACCGAAAGCTGCACAACGGCCAGTAAAACAACATGCCTTGAGCAAAGCCAAAACAGGTAATCTTATTTTCAAGCCAGGATTTCTTGTAAAACACTCCTTTTTAGATAAGGGGATGCTCTCTCTTTTTCTCTCTCTCAGTATGGAGAGAGGAGGGAAAAAGTCACGTTCTCGGGAGCGAACTTCCTAGAAATATATTCTTGTCCTCATCCGAAGAACATCCCAGGCATCCCGGTATATTCCAGGTTCTGCAGGCAGCCAAGTGAGGCCTTTGGCAGATCTGCCCAAATGCCACCGCAGAAGCCAGACGAGAAAACGTCCCTGACGGTGACCTTTGAGGCAGATTACTTTTTTTCATCCGGTCAAACAATCGTAATGATTTAAACTGCTCCCCACCATGCTCAACAAGGGCTCGATGCGACCGAAGGCCACGGGAGACCCCCTAAAATGAACAAATGGAGTTTGCAAAGAAGGAAAATGGCCAGCTGTGTATCAGCAACTTGCTTGGCAAAGGAACAGAGAGGCAGATATAATACGTCTCTGTTGCCCAGAGCCAGACAAGACTTGCCTTTGCAAATCTCTTCCCTCCTTAAAACAGTCAAATCATGCCAACACCTTGCCTAAACAAGGTGCGTGCCACGCATCTATAGAGCCTCCACTCATCTTAGAACAGGCCCCAAGGAGAGCAGAAGTCTTCAAACTTGGCAGCTTTAAGACTTGTGGACTTCAACTCCCAGAATTCTCCAGCCAGCTCTGCAGAGCTTGCTGGGGAATTGTGGGAGTTGAAGTCCACAAGTCTTAAAGCTGCCAAGTTTGAAGACCTCTGCCTTAGAGGCCCCCCAGGACAAAACTCCAGGGTGAAGCTTCTTACAAACAGCCACTGAAAGGGAAAACCATAACACCAATCCATTTTTATGGCGTTTTAGGGGCCCTGCCATAGAGAGGAGCGATCAACAAATCACCAGTTGCAGGAGGAACGCACCCATGGCTCCCTCCGAGGGCTTCTGCACAGGACAGGAACCCTCTGGTCTCAACTATAATAAGGTAAAAAAAGAAATCCCACCAAGAAAGCTTCACGTTTTATGCTGCGCGCCTCTTAGCTTTCACCAGCAACGTAGAAGCTGCCAGTGGGAGACAAATCAAATTGCCTTAGTGAATTCGATCCGGTGGTTCTCTTATCCTAATGAATTGGCTGAAAATGGTTGGGAAAAGAGAGTGGCAAAGAACTGGGCTTGGCCCGGCCTTCCGGCAATTAAAAACCACCCCGAGATTCAACGTGATCCACTTCTTTGATCCCACTTTGTTACATGCATTTTCTAGGCCTGGCTTGAGATCCCAGTGACGGTTCCTTTTTCTTTTCCAGTTTCATTCCTTGTTCTTCGGAGCAGTTTC
Source organism: Natrix helvetica (assembly GCF_964273705.1). NCBI lineage: Eukaryota > Metazoa > Chordata > Lepidosauria > Squamata > Natricidae > Natrix > Natrix helvetica. The sequence continues at coordinate 13,349,092 of NC_138564.1, forward strand.
CCCTAATGAGCAAAGCGATGCCAGTTTGCTTCACAATTTGGCAGCAGTGAGCGACACAGAAGAGGAGTGCGCCCACGGGCAGCTCTCTCCGACGTTTTAACCGCAGGACGTGCCGGTTAAGGCAAGCAGTTCAGTTTGGCCTGCAGGAAAATGCCATTGTTTGCTTGTTTTAGGTGTTCGACTTAATCCGAATGGCTGCTTCTTCTTCCTATTTTACCAACCGTTTTCAGCCAACTGTTGTTTTATCTTCAACCTATGGATATCGTCGTAACTTTGTTCAGAATCCTTGAGTGAGTTGGATGGGGTTAAAAAAATAAAGCCCTTTTGGTTTCGATGTGTGTAATCTTCAGCGAGCTTCCTTCAATGTGGGAAAAACTTGTGAGAGCCGTTTTGGAGGTTTTTCCAAAAGTTAGCATATCACAATTAGATTAACTACAATGAACTAACCAGAGTTAGTCTATGACAGTTAACTGAAAAAGCATTGTAGGATGTACCCTGCATACCTCAGACATCAGATGCAATCTTTTGGAAATATGTTCAGCCGTTCGGTCGTCAAGATGCGCTTGGCATGATTGCTGTGGGTAACACTGGCAGTTACCCACAGCAACCTAACAAAAGGCAATTAATCACACACTATTGCTGCTTCCTGGCCTCCTCCTTTAAGATCTCCTCCAGCGAAGGAGAATGAGAAGGGAGGTGGCTTTTGAAAGCAAAATGAAACCAGGAACAGAAAACGGAGAATCATTTCTCTAGCGGCGCTTATTGAACTCCCCCAAACGTCTATAAAATGCTTTTTTTTTTTTTTGGAGAAAGACATGTGTTCCTTTGCTCCTTCCACTGAATTCCTTATTGTACACAAGATTTTTAAGATTTTAATTTTAGTGCCTCGCTGTTGCTAAGGAAGTGGCTTGCCGGGAATTACTGGCTGAACATTACAACAAGCAGATCTTGTACGAAAGATCTATCGATTCCTTTTGTGTTGCCTGTTTGAGCAATGAAAGGTGTTTTGAGGAATTTGCTTCGTGAAAGAAATGAAAAGGCATGCTTGGCATAGCTCTTCCTTGGGTTTTAGAGGGGGCATTTTGAGGCCTGATGATTTAAATCTGTATTTTCCAACCGTGCCAACTTGAAGATGTATTGGACTTTGATTCCCATAGCTGGCTGGGGAATTCTGGGAGTCAAAATCCACACATCTTCAAGTTGCCAAGGTTGGAAAGCACCGATGAATATAGGGGAGGAAAAAAGACAAAATTGCAACAGAGCGCAGGGTTTTCTTGAGGGTCACTATTCAAGGAAGCCCCCGCATATTGTATAAATACTATATTTATTAAATATCTTTACAGTTCATCTAAATGTATTTACAGATACTATTCTCGCACAAATTATACTCCAGACATTCAATTCACATAATTTAAATTTCCTTTTTTGTTTTGTAGGTAAGTTACAGGTCACGATAGTCTCATTTAACAAGAAAAAAACAACAGCATCCTAATTAGATCAGCTATCCTCGTCAGGAGAAGGAAATTAAGTTAAAATTTTAAAAAATGAAATAAAAACGCAAAAAAAACCCACCCCAGGTCTGGATAGAGTCCAGTCTACCGCAGGAAAAAACCCGTTCCCGTAACTTCTTATCTCTGCTTCCAATATGGACGGTTTTTAAAAAAATCCCCTTTTCCCTTTTGGATTTCAAATTGCTTTATTTTCCTATTCGATCTTTACAAGAGGGATCGGATGGGGAAACGAAGCAGGATCCGGAGGGGCTTCTAAGAAAGCGGAAGAGAACTTTCTACAGGGAGGGGGAACCAGGAGGCTGCCAAGCCCACCCACCCACCCTGCTTCAAGGAAGAGACGGGCAAAGGTGTTCCAGACCCTATCCCCAACTTTTGAGGGGGAGACCCCCTGCCATGCAGCAGACCTAAGAGGGCAGAGGTGCTACAGAGAGGGGGAGGGCTGGGAAAACCTTCGCCCTCCCCACCCTCGAGAAATCAGCGCTTGCTTCTCTCCCAGGCAGCTCTGGGTCCCACTGGCGATGCTGCCACCCCCACCCTGAGCAAAGAAAGCAGAGCCCAAGATGCAAGCCCCCTCCTCAATAAGAGCAGCAGAGCCCCCTCCTACACCTGAAAACCCAACAGCAGGCATTTTCAGAAGTCAGACCCAGGAGCTGCTCCAATGAATTGTGGGCGGGGGGGGTTCTCACCCATGCCCCCCCTCCCCAAAGCAGGCTGGGGCCCAGCTCTCCTCCGTCAAGGTACCCCCATTTTAAGAGCAGAAAGGAGAAGGGGATGTGCCCATTCCTAACCCCGGATCATGACCCCAAGTAGAAGCAGGCACAGCTTGGGAGGGTTGGGCGTGAAGGCTCTCATCCATTCCTTTATGGGTTTTTTTTCTTTTTTTGTAAAAAAAAATAACATTCTTGTGCGCAGACAGCTTTTAAGTCCCTAGGGAAGAAATCGGGGTCTGTTAGGATTAAAAGGCTTATCTTTAAAATAGGGGAGGGGGTGGGGGGGCCCAGGGAGACCTTGAGCATGCAATAGAATTTGTTTATAATACAGTATTGCTTTTAAAAAACAGATGGCCGGAAAAGCTATAAACTCCACAGGGGTCTTTGGTGTTGTCCCAAAGGGGAGGGAAGGGGGGGAGGGATGCAAGTTGTAAAAAACCTCAATTTGACTATGGCTTTATAAAACAAAATAAAACAAAACGGTCCTAAGGAACAAATGGCTTTACAGATACTGCTAAGAGTAGAAATTGCTTTAAAATGAAACAAAGCCAAGGCTAAGCCACCAAGGCTTACGAATCCCATCGCTACTTCTAAAAGCCGTGTTGCTCAGCCTTGGTGGCTTTTCAGACCAATGGACTTCGATTCCCAGAATTCTCCCACAGCTGGCGGGTCAATTCTGGGAGCTGAAGTCCACCCATCTTAAAAGCCGCCAAGGTTCCGCAACGGCGTTTTAAAGCAGCTTCCCCTCCATCGTCAGCCGACCATTGCAGAAGGCAGCTAAAGGGACGGCAGCGGGAATATGACCCCTGCTGGATGGTCTCTAAGAGACCCAGGGCAGTGGGGACAACGGTGGGGAGAGACAGTAGCTCCTCAGGGGTTTCTCAAAAATAAGAGATGGCACCAGAGAGACGCAAATTCCCAATTAAGAGCTGGCCAACCCCTCCAACAAAGCGGGAAAGAGTTGCTATCAATATACAATTTCTAGCCCAAGGTACTTAGGCCCAGCTGGTTCAGCGCCAGGATGAGGGGAGGGGGCTTGAAATGGTTTGTACAACATTATAATGGGCCGTGGCTTTTTTTTTTTTTTTATATGATGCAATTTTCATCCATTCACTGTAGGCCACCCTGTATCCGCACCCCCAAAACCGATCAGTTTCGTCAAGCTACGTTGTTAAGGCATTCTGGGCAAAAGAAAAACAAAGGTGATTTTAAAAGAAAACTTGGAAAAGTCAGTCGGAACAGCTTCTAAAAAATGAATTATTATTATTATTATTTTGCCCCTTATCGTTACAATTGAAATGCCTGTTAGAAGCAGGATGCATCGAAACGAAGCACATGTACACAGTACATGTTAAAATTATAAATAAAAGCCGGACACAATTATGCAAATGTATAGTTACAACCACCAAAAAAATAATTTTTAAAACAGGCTGAGGTAACCTCAAACGTACAGTTTTAACAAGAATAAACCTGGCAGTGAAAACAACACCCCCCCCTTTTTTGTGAGTTTTTCTTTTCTTTAAAGAAAGGACGGTTGCTTTTACTCGCCAAGATTATCAACTAAACATCAACGTGACCCAACTTGCTGTATAAAACATGGCTTTTCGTTGCGAAGGACTTTTGTTTCTCCTACTGGCAATAAACACCACCAACAAAAAAATTATGAAAAACTGACCGAGGGTTTTATACATACCTCTAGGCGTTATGTATAAATAAAAACAGCTTTAGAAAAAAGGGGTAGGGGAACTTATAGCTACTGAGAAATTGGACTGAGTATGTGTCGATGCAAAGGGGAAAAAATTACAATATCGCCAATTAGCAATTGGAGCCCTGTAAACATGGACTTTCTCAGGGAATCCTGTACGCAAACCTTTCCCCGGTGCTCAGCCTCCCTCGACACCTTGAGAGTTTTCTGCCTCCAAAGAGTTAGGTGATGATCGGGCAGAAAAATCCAGCTACGAAATGGGCCCCGTGTTGCCACAGGGCCAACCTTCCTCTGGTTGCAAGAGTTTAGCACCTTCACAAACACTCCCTCACACATGCACACCACAATTCAAGACGAGTTGTGCGTTCCAAATTGAGCGACGAAGACCCCTGGCTAATACCGTGCAGACCAATATTTTGCAACTCGGGGTGACTTGAAGATGGGCGGACTTCAACTCCCAGAATTCCCCAGCCAGCGCATCTTCAAGTCGCCCAGGTCGAAATGTATAGGGAGAGATGAAAAGGCTGCACTTGGAAAGCCCACGGAGAATTCGGCTACAAACATACGTTTTCCAACGTGTTAAGCCAGGGACAGGACGTATTGAGCTTCCAACGATGAGAAATGGGCTCCCCCCCCCCCCCCCCCAGCAATACCTTCTCGGGTTCCGTTTGCTGATTTGGAACAAACAAACAAGACCCCTTCCCCAGTTTTAAATTACACAGAGCCAATTTGACGTCCTTGTTTGCTCGCCTTTTCTTCAGAGCCATAATTAAGGTTATTCCCTCTTCAGCCCCCCCTCCCCCCACCACGCTGCTTTCTAGGCGATAACTCTTGAGTCAATTTTGAAAGACAGGCTTCAAGTATTGAAAAATCCTTCATTTCTTGCTTGGAGGTGTCCCCGGGTGTCCTCCGGCTGAGGTTTTGGGCCAGGGGTCTTGACTGCATCTTAAAACAGGCAATGGACGTAAGGTGTGTTTAGCCACTGAGGTCAGATGCAGAGAGAGAGAGAGAGAGAAAGAGACTTCCTGCCCGCAGGAAAATAGTACGTATGAAGCGGAGAACAGCTGGAGACATACCAGTCTTTAAAAGCTGAGTGTCACAGCTGGTCAGTCTGTGTATTCAGCTACTATAGAGAGAAGAACAGTGATGTCATCAGGTTTCCCACCTAAAAAGCAAGATGTGGAGAGGTTTTTAAAAGTATTATAAAAAGGGACTCTGGAAAGAGTGCAGAGAAGAACAACAAAGAGGATTAGGGGGCTGGAGGCTAAAATATGATGAAGAACGGTTGCTGGAATTGGGTATGTCTACTTTAATGAAAAGAAGGACTAGGGGGGACATGACAGCGGTCTTCCACAATTTCAGGGGCTGCCCCAAAGAAGAGGGAGGCCAACATATTCTCCAAAGCACTGGAGGGGCAGGGCGAGAAGCAATGGCAGAAACCAATCAAGGTGAGAATCAACCAAGAACTAAGGAGAAACTTCCTAACGGGGAGGACAATTAACCAGTGGAACAGAAGTTGGCTTCAGAAGTTGGGGCTCCATCCCTGGAGGCTTTTAAGAAGAGATTGGACAGCCACTTGTCTGGAATGGTATAGGATCTCCTGCTTGAGCAGGGGGCTGGACTAGAAGATCTCCAAGGTCCCTTCCAACTCTGTTATTCTATATGTTTGCAGCTGAAGACCTGGTGCTGTAAAACTGCAGGAACAAAATTAAAGAGTCCCGCCCCTAAGCACAGCGCCGGGGAAAGGGAATTTAACCCCAAAAGGGATCAAAAATGTATCCACAGCCTCCCCTAGATTCTTCGGGAAGTGTCTTTTAAGAGCTTCAGCAGTTCAAAGCTGCCAAAAAAACTGAGACAAACCTCTACACAAACAAAGAAAATCGTATGATACGGTGGCAGGTATAAAAATATGCACCACATGTAGATGCCTGCCCGATCAAAATTAGTACATGGATTAACAACTTGTCTCATTCTGCACTCCCCTTCTGCAAGCTTAATTCTAGCCAGCAGGGCCTTCCGGAGCCTTCCGGCTGGAATACCCAACCGTGCGGGAGCCTTGACTTCTGGCCGCTAAGCCACTCTTACCTCTTACATTCAGTCCATTGTCACACGCGAACTGTGCAAAGGGAGACATATAATTTGGGTCGTAGGCCAGCTCGTGCGCCTGCTCGGCAATGCTGCTTGCCGTCTGCTGGATGCTTTCGTAATTTGAGTTCTGGGTGGGAGGAGAGGAAGAGAAAAACCGTGTGAACGTCCAGAGGGCTGTTTCCCCTGCCACAAGCATGCAGTAGAACAGGCCCAGCTCACACAAAGGACTTGGATGTTCTCGCAAGGCGGGTCCGCCTTGGGAGTCAAAAGGCGAAATAAAACAAGGGCAAATCCCGCTCTTTCTACGGTTGCAAATTTGAGTGGATCCGATTCTGAAAGAAAACAGATTTGAAGCTGTCCGATGGCAGCCCGTCTGCTTCGGGAATTATAGGGGGTGCACGAGAGCAGATGAAGAGATAAACTTTATCCCAACTTTTACTCGGCTCCCGGCTGCACCTTTGAACCCCGAGAAGAGGCTCAATAAGGTCACAGACTCACCAAGCAAAGAGAGGGCCAGGAAAAGTTTGCCAAACCCATCAAGATTTGCCCCCCCCCCATCTCCCCAAGTTGCCCCCTGCCATTTAACGGCAAGGCAACAGGGCAACGGTTGGAGAAACGGTCTCTGTCAGAGACCCCTGTGCGTTTTTAAGTTCTCCTCTTTACCTTTAGTTTCTTCAGCTCCTGGAGGATCATGTAGTCGGGCATGTTGTCGAAGAGCCCGTCCGTGGCCGTCAGGATGATGTCTCCCAGCTGAACGTCGAAAGTGGTGCTGTTGGCAGCATCCGGGCTGGGAAAAAATCAAGGAGGTAGAGAGTGAGTTGAAATGCTCGGGGGGTTTCCAGCTGTACAAGAAGGGCGGTTTCACCCTTCTGCCAGCAAGATCGTGCAGCAAGCGCAGGCTTTCCCCCGTCTAATCCCGAAGGTGCTTTTTCAGGAGGCACTGACGTAGAAATGTTGCAGAGATATTTATGTTTTTTCAAAAAATGGAAAAAAACAGTTTAATAAAAATATTTTTTTAAAAAAAATAAATGGCCTTAAGACAAGCATGAAGAGAGGAAAGAAGGAAGGGGAAAGGAGAGGAAGACATGGAGGGAAGTAAGAGTAGGAGAGAGGGCAGGAAGGGGAGGAAGCGGGGAGGAGTGGGGGAAAGGAAGGGGAAGAGGAAAAGAGAAAGGAGAGGAGGAAAGAAGACAGGAGAGAAGGAGAGGGGGAAGGAGAGAAGGAGAGGGCAAAACGTAGGGTTGGGGTCAAATAAGATGGATGAATGGGATGGGCAGGAAGAGCAGTTCCCGGTTATATATTTACATTCTTAGATGGGAGAAAAGCATTGTTATAAATGGTAAAAGATATGCACACAATGTTAATCATAACTATGAGAATGTATAGTTGTGAATGTATGCCTGAAGGATAAAAATAAAGAACTTTTGGAAAAAGAAAAAAGACAAGCATGAAGGTGATGCTGGAGGGTTTAGGCACCCGGGGCCAAAGGGGGGGTGGGGGGCTTGCCCAACATTGTCCAAAGACCCCCATGAGGGTCCCCAAAAGGAACGCAAAAGGCTCTCCCTTCAGCAACACAGCACGACCACTCCCCTCCTCCTGCTCCCGTTCTTTGCAGGAGGCCGGTGCCCTTTTGCAGCCGGGGCTCCAGTGGGACAAAATGTGCTCTTCCAAGGCTCCCTTGTTCAGAGCTTGGGATTCTGCCACGTGGGAGTTGACGGGGTTTGCAGCATGGCTGAAATACAAGCGGCAGTCATGTGCCGGCCTTGCCTGGCTCTCAGGAGGGGCTGCCTCACTGCGGGAATATGTAAGCAGCCGCAGAACCTTTTCCAAAATCTGAGAAGGAAGAAGGAGGAGGAGGAAGAAGAAGAAGAAGAAGAAGAAGAAGAAGAAGAAGAAGAAGAAGAAGAAGAAGAAGAAGAAGAAGAAGAAGAGGAAGAAGAGGAGGAGGAGGAGGAGGAAGAGGAGGAGGAAGAAGAATATATATATATATATGGATGGAGACAGATATGATAGATAGATAGATAGATAGATAGATAGATAGATAGATAGATAGATAGATAGATAGATAGATAGATAGATAGATAGATAGATGATAGATAGATGATAGATAGACAGACACAGATAGATAGATAGACAGACAGACAGACAAAGATGCATGACAGATGGAGGAGGGATGCAACTGGTTGCCTCCAAAATTGTGGTTGCTCCAACAACACTGGAGATTTTAAAGAAGAAATTGGACCACCTTTTGCCCGGAATGGGATAGGGTTTCCTGCTTGAGTGGAGGGTTGGACTAGAAGACCTCCAAGGACCCTTCCAACTCTGTTATGCTGACCTATTCGGCACCCCCCTCTCCATCAGCAGGCCAGCAGCCTCGGCATCTTTGAATGTTTTCTCTCTCACATTCCTTTCCCTCCCATCCCTGTAATTGAGTGATGATGTCCTCTCGGTACAATACGGCATGTTCCCAGCCAGCTTTTAAAACCAAGCACACTCCCGACCGTCGTGTCAATATTTCCCCTCACAACAGAGAACGGTGGTTTTGCTTTGCAAACAAGTCGCCCGGGGGGGGGGGGGGGGGGAATAGGAAAGACTGAATCGGATGCCTGGGCCGTTGTGGTGGAAGGAGGGAAAGCATCAGCCCGGGCAAGAGCGCGTGAAAATACCTGCCAGGAATCAGCTCTGCTGCAGAAAGGGAGGGGAGGAAGACTGCTTGGAAACAGCTCTCCCAAACACCAGCAAAAGTGCTTCATCTACTTAGATCAGTGTTGGTCAGCCTTGGGAGGTATCCAATGGGTGGACTTCAACACCCAGAATTCCCCAGCCCGCCTGATGACCTGAAGGTGTGCATGGACTTCAACAGCCAAATTCCCCAGCTGGCTGGGGAATTCTGGGAGTTGAAGTTGAAGTCCACCCATCTGAAAACTCCCAGGACTGACAGAGACTGATTGAAAGAGAAGCCACAAATAAGCCAACAGCATTGACCATCACCGGAAGGCCCAAAAAAGCCAACAACCAATGGAAAGAAAAATCAGCAGCTAAGCCACCCAGGAGGGCCAACTCCACTCCTGCCTCCCCCAGGTGGAAACCGAGCTGGAAACGCCGCTCCCTCCTGCACCTTCCCTGCAGACCCACCTGAGTGCAGGTTGCCTTCCCTGCTTGCAAAGTCACAGGGAAAAGGCCTTACCTGTCGCTGAAGACGACTCCCTCGGCTTCGGGCGGCGCTATCGAGAGCTGGAACGGAGTATTGAAATAGTGCTGCTGCTCGTCGGAGCGGTGCACCACCCGGCCCCCCCGGACCACCAAGAAGCCCGAATCGCCCAGGTTGGCGGTGTGCAGGCGCCGGGTGCTCCGATCCAGGACGACAATGCAGGCCGTGCTGCTCCCTAGGAAGGAAGGACGAAGGAAGAAGGAGAGTCAACCATTCACCTGGCGGGAAACGTCGGTCTGCCTGCTTTGACCTGGCTCACAGCCTTTCGTTTAGTAGCCGTCTGAAATGCTGGGACATGTGTGTGTGTGTTTCGTGCATGCATGCACCGGGGGGGGGGGGCACATTGCATTGTGGATGTGGGCAAAGAAACACGGCTGCAATAGCGCGCACAGGAGAAGAGCAAGGTTCCTGGAATAGGGCTTCCTGCCTAAGCAGGGAGTTGGACTAGAAGACCTCCAGAGTCCCTTCCAACTCTCTCCTTCTACTTCATCCCAAACGTGCATCCCCCCCAAGGGCGGCCTCGGTGGCCCTCGTGGAGGGGGAGGCGGGGCAGCGCTGAGCAGGCTTTCTCCCTGACCTTCCTGGGCAGGGTGCCGTTTCAAGGTCCGTTCCTCAGGCTGTCCGGGAGATGGGTCACAGCAGGAGCAATGCCACCTCCTGGGATCAGCTGAGGGCACTTAAAAATAACCCACATGAAGAGAGAGAGAGGGGGGGGGGCAGGGAGAGATGTCTTGGCAGAGAAGCCTGGAATCAGCTGAGCAAGTGGAGCCATCACTGGGCAAAAGGTCAGCCGATTCCCTCGGCCAGGCTGGCCCTGGGGACTCAAGATGAAAGGGGAAGCAGAGTGTGGGCTCAATTGTGGTCCTAAGTCGAGGACAACCTGCAGTGGCTTTTTAAAAATTACATGTAAAATAGACAAAGGTCACCGTGAGGGGAGGGCTTTGAGGGGAGGGGGCTCTTACCCAGCAGGGGGGCTTTGTGCTGCAGCAGCTCACAGTAGCTTGTGGTGAGGATGCCCACCGGATGGCTGGGCACAAACCGTCCTTCCTTGACCAAGCGTTCACAGGTGCGCATCAGAGTCCCTGAGAACTGAGACGGGTCGACGCCGTAGTCTCGCCAGCCTCCGACGCCGTCTGCCACCCCTTCGCAAGGGAGAGGAAGAAGAGTCAGTCCTCGTTGGCTTATTCTGGGTTTATCGCCACTTGTACTTTAAACTAGATTTGGACATTGCTGACTGCGTGAGTTCTGTAGGGCCCCCACGCTGAATAAATAAATGGGCCCTTTTTCTAGTTGCTTTCTGAACTGATGGGAGGGTCTCCAAACTCAGCCACTTTGAAGACTTGTGGACTTCAACTCCCAGAATTCAACGGTGGCTGGGGAATTCTAGGAGTTGAAGTCCACAAGTCTTAGAGGGGCCAAATTTGGAGACCCCCCCTGCCACACAAGGAGGACTAACTGAAGGTACGAAAGATGATTTTAGCTTAAAGAAGAGAGACTTAGGGGAGACACGATAGCCATCCTCCAGTGGCTGTCACAAGATTTACAGATGAAGAGTTGGAAGGGTCCTTGAAGGTCATCTAGTCCAACACACACACACACCCCGCTCAAACAGGAGACGAGGAGGTCAATTTATTCTCCGTAGCACCCGAGGGCAGGACAAGAAGCAATGGGTGGGAGCTCCTCAAGAGGGACATCCCACCTGGAATTAAGGAGGAATTTCCTGGCAAGAACTATAAAGCAGAAGAATTGCTTGCCTCTTGGAGTTGCGGTCGGGATTGGACTAGAAGACCTCCAAGGTCCCGCCCAGCCTTATGACTCTATGAACGCAAGAGTGTTTCTCCACCACACGACTTTTACGATGGGTGGACTGCAGCTCCCAGAATTCCCGACAACAGCACAGTAAAGCATCCGTTTTTGTTGTTGCAAAAGCCCAAAGGAGGAACCCGTGCAGTGACGTAAAGATTGCAGAAGTGGGGAAGCAGCAGGACCGAGGACAGCCCCTCTGAACTCCTTTCCGGGGGTTTTTCTACAAAGATGTCCTCATTTCTACGTAGCCACCCAATGACGAATATGCAGAATAAGGGGAGAGATGCCCTGTTCGGAATGCCCTGATCCCAAAGGGTGGTTTCGCAATAATTCTGCAGGAAATAAACTCTGGATGGTTTCAGCCCCAAACTGACGTCAAAGAAAAGCAGCAGCAGGAGGTATCAGCTGATATTGTGTGTCCCAGAAAATGACAATACTTAGAAGAAATAGCCAACCAGGCAGGGAGGGGAAGGCAGAATGCAGCATTTTTTCTTTATTTGCAAAATAGCCATCTGACTGATTTAACAGGGGAATGAAGGATTCAACCTTTTACCGCAGTTATGAAGCTCATCCTACAGCATCGCTCGGGGTGAGGCTGCGTGAGTCACTCATCAGGAAATCTGCTTACAGCATCTCTCCTTTGGAACAAAAAGCCACTAATCGCAGGCCAAAAAAAGTTAAAACTGATTTATTACATAAAATGAAGCCTGCTAATTGGCAAACTGCCCTCTCTGTTCCAGGATGAAAGAGCAATGCAAGCCGACAGTGGCGTGACCCAGGCAGGGACCTGCCAATGTGTTGCAGACAACCAGCGTCAATCAAACCGACCCCCTGAAATAGCCCCCGTGTGGCTGGGGGGTCAAGTTGATTTCTTTCCTAGCACTTATTTTTTCTAGTATTCACATCAGCAGAGCAACAAAGGAGCCCCTTCTCTATACCAGACAGAACAAAACACAATTGCAATGCCTGGCTGCCTCTCCTCTCCTTCCTTTCCTTCTCATTGCTCCTTCCTTCCTTCTCATTACTTTCCTTCCTTCCTTCCTTCTTTCTTTCTTTCTCATCTCTCCTGCCTTCCTTCTCATCGCTCCTGCCTTCTTTCCTTCCCATCTCTCCTTTCTCCCTTCCTTCTTTCCTATGCATGTGCTGAACTTGGAACTCAAAAGCGAAGCCTCAAACGATGACCCAGGGAGAATCTCTGCTCTGCCTCTCGGCTGACCCGAAGCCCCTCAGGATGACTTATGAATGACACACGCAAAAAAGAGGGGGGGGGAGTGGCTGATTTCTCAAGGAGAGAGCGGGGGTGGGGGGTTCGCTGTCTGCCTTCGGTCCGTTTCCGCGTGTTTTTGCAATCTGCAGAGAAGGCAACCGGCGTGGTCCCCGGAGTTACCGCCTGTGACACGTTATGTACGTGGATTCTAATGACGCGGCCAGCTGCAGAGGACGAGAAGAGTACTGAGCAACCCAAGGCCCCGAGGGAGGGAGGGAGGGAGGGAGGGGGGCAATGGGGAATCGGCAGAAAGCTCCCAGCGCCCCCCCCCTCCCCAAACTGGTTCCAGCTTTTTATTCCTGTTTGCAAAAAGGCTCTGATGACTACGAAGAGAAAGAATGGCACGAACCTTTTCATGGGACACGGCCAGGATGCCTACAAATGGCAAAGGGTTATTAAGATTCACTGCTCCCCATCTAGCATCGGCCGGCAACCAACGCCTCCCGTCAAGTAAACGGCCTGCAATTTCTTGAGGATAAGGAAAATGCGGCACCAGAGAAGCAGATTGGAGGCCGAGCACGAAGAGGATGCCAAGGTCGGCCTGGCTGAATAACTGACAAAGGGGGCAAAGTTGAAAGGCCTCCCCGGGTGATTTGCCTTCCAGCCCAGGGGAATAATCCCTTCATCTGTCGCCCGGCTGTCCTTCGAACGAGAGTTCCTGATTTGCAAAGTCAATTGCATCACGAGCGCCTTCCTCTGCCTTTCATTAAGCAAGGTCGCTCTGATGAAACTGGCTTCAGACGGGGGGGGAGGGGGGGAGCACACAATTGGAGAGACGCTTCCTTTAAGGTGTGCAAAGACAATGGCGCTGCTCTGATTTCGAAACGGGCGTGTGCCAAAGGAGGTTGTGTCCTGTTTTGGTTCAATGACAAAGTCACCTTCTGGCATCTCTTATCAGAGGCCGGCGCTCCCAGAAACCAAATGCCAGGGACTTATTTCAGCTTCTAATGGGCTGACTTGGGAGCACACACAATTCAAAGTCACACACACACACTAAAAGCCTCTATCACACCTCCATGGATCACATGGTCCAATCTTCCACTGCCGCAAAGACAGATTCCTCCCATCCAGATCTGGTGCAGAGACCAAGATGACCTTGGCTTTCTAAGAAGAATGTTGTTATGGCTACATATCACCCAACTCCACATAATTCCCCCCCCCCCCTACCATTTTCTCACAGTAGAAAGTTTGGCAGGCCTGAAATCCAAAAAGAAAAGATGGCTTGCAGGTCTGACACCTCACTCTCTACACTTAAATTTTGCCTACCTGAAGGGGTTTCAGAAGTCAAGGCCTCCTGAGATGAGTGTTTCTAACACAGCATACCATAGCTGGCTGGGGAATTCTGGGAATGGAAGTCCACCCATCTTATTAAAGGGGCCAAAGGTGAGAAGCCCTGCCTTAGATGGAACACGAAAGGACATCTTCCTTGCTGAAGGAAATGTTCTTCAATTAAATGTTTCCGATTATTTAACACGAGAGCTGGCTCTTGGGCAACTGGATTCCCTGAAGAGGCTTACAACTTCCTCATCTCTTCTCATGAATCAGGTGCTTCCTTTTCAAAAACGTGTCGTCTTTCCGGTGGGCTCACCTGATTAAGATTACTAACTGGTTTGGCATGAAGTTCTCTTTCTTAAAAACAGATCTCCTAGAATTTAACTCAGCAGATAAGACTCGGGAGAAAACCAGCCAGACCTGATCCACGCTTGTCGTCGTAACTTCACTCTAACCTTCGGGGGGAAATCTGTCCCCCGATGGAAAGCTCACCTTGCCGAATTTTAAAGATGTGTTCCTGGTGATGACAGGAATGAGTTTTTTTTAAAATGTAGAAAAAAACAATCTAGTCATAAGGATGAACAGGCATTTTTCCTGTTCACCCTTCAGACTAGTTTCCTGTTCCTCACCTAGAAAACTGATCGCCTTTGACAATCAAAAGTTGTCTACAATAAATGTGGTTCCTAAATCCACATATTTGCAAATATGGGTGAAGATATTATGCATGCATCAGCAATATGTAAATGTGACATATAAAACACAGGGTATAAGACCCAGATTTCCCCGGGGTACCTAGATGACACTTGCCTTATTCTATGGGATGGCTTCATCTGCAGCCCATTACAGATGTTTCTGCGTTGCAGGGGAGGCCTGAAGCTCAAAAAAGATCGTGATGGCTTGTCTAAAGACAGCCTGCCACTCCTTCCAAAATCCTGGATGAGAATTTTAGGACTTTGTGTCTGGAGGACACCTGGCTACTTTGCAAGTAAAAAGTTTTGGGCCTTGGTGGGGAAGATTTCTTGGTTCACAATTCAGCCTCATGAAGAGAGCAAACTCCTTGACCAGTGAATTTTTCAGATCACACCGATTAAGCAACAGGCAAAAGTTGTGAGTACTTTTTTTTTTAAAACTGCCGGTCAAACGAGGCCGTGGCTTGGAAGTTGGGCCAGCTCCAGGTGTCCCGTGCAGGTTTTCCCCCTAGGAACAGCTCCTCTGACTTTTCCACCTGAACAGAGGTTTTCCAAGTAGAGGGCCAAGGAATTTTTGCTTCACTCCTACCACCAAAGGGGGAGGGGAGAGAGGGAGAAAGGAGGAGAAACTAGATGGGAAAAAGAAATAGGCATAAGGAGGCCTGGTTTTTGCTGTTTTTTTTCCCTTCCTTTTTGGCGAAAGAGACTCAGAAAGGATCAAACCACCCAGAGTGCCAAAATAAGCGATGTGTCATCCGTTGCCTTTGAGAAGCATAAATTAAAGAAATCTCAAATAGGAAAACACGGCGCAGTGGAGGGAAGGGAAGAGGTCAAGCGAGGACACGGGGGGGGGAGGCAGGGAAGCAGAAGGGGAGAGGGGGAAAGGGTGCTATGAGGTACCCCTCCCCACACAAAAGAACCCCCCCTTAAAAATGCAAAGTGATTTAACGGAGAAGGGACAGCAGCAACTTGAAGCTTCCTTATTGTAGGTTTTGAGCTGGAATCAAGAGATTTCCATCTTTGACCCAACCCACCAGGTCCCACCTGCAGCGCCTCCTGGCTGAAAGGAAGACCATTTGGGGGTGGGGGAGATGGGAGGGGTCCCAAGGGACCAATATCACACCAGGCACCCCACTCTGTGCCCCTGTGGATTCTAGAGGCCAGCTGTGCTGGACTCAAGTCTTGACTAAAAAGCAGGTACGGTCACACACTCACATCCACCAAAAAACCCCCACCAAGTGGCTAGAGGGCACCCCCAATGCTTTTCAACCATCTAACAGGTAGTCCTCGAACTTACAACAGTTCATTTAATGACCAAAGTTACGACGGCACTGAAATAAGTGACTTAAGAGGCCGTTTTTCACACTTATAACCATTGCAGCATTCCCACGGCCAAGTGGTCAAAATTCAGATGCAACTGATTCATACTTATGACGGTTACAGTGTCCCCTTCTGTGACCTTCGTGACAACGGGGGAAGCCAGATTCACTTAACGACCGTGTTCCTAACTTATCAGCTGCAAGGATTCACTGAGCAACCGTGGCGAGAACAGTCGTAAAACTCACTTCACAAATGTCTCATTTAGCGATGGAAATTTAGGGCCGCAGGTCGAGGATTACCTGCAGCTGGATTGCAAGGCCCAGCCCCTCCCCTCCCCAAAGCATTTGCATGGCCAAGAGCCCTGCAAGGGGGGTGGGATTTAAAGCAGAATTCCCTCTCCAACGGCAGCCATTAATTAGGGGAGGTGGGCTGGCAGGGAGGGAGGGAGGGAGTCCCAGAGGTGCAGCCCTCAAACGCAGTGCAGAGCCAGGATGAATCACGCCGAGTTTTCGCTCCCCGCCTCCCCACTCAGCCCTTGCGCCTCTGCAGAACGACGGGGCTGGCTGGACTGCATCCGACTCTCCTTTTGCAACGGAAGGAAGGAAAGCCAGGCCACAGGTTGGGGACCCTGGGGAGCTCCGTCTCCCGGGGCCTCCGAGCCCAAAGCCAGAGAGGACGATTAAAGCACAAAAATGACAAGGAAGCCTTGCCCTGCAGGACCTTTGCTCTCCTCCGAAGCTCCTATGGGCACAAGGGCATTTCCCTCCCATGTGCCCTGGCTCCAAAGAGCTCAGCTCAAGGGGTGCATTTCTCTGAGTAAGGCTACCCTGCTGATGTTCCTAAAATACATTTGGACACAAGAGAAGCGACCCCCGTTAAGCACACGTCCCAAAGCCCCAATGGCTGACACCGTAACCTGGAATTCAAAAGTGCCTGGAAGGGGTCCGGAAAGCCCCCTCCCCTTGCAGGGGAGCTGCAGTGTTCTCATCCTGCCTGTTGCTGCAGAGCCCCAAAACCCCTATGGGCAAGCCAGGCCTGACCTCTGGCGTCCCCCACCCAATGTCATGCAGGTGTGACTTCACCTTTGCCCCCCCGGCAAGGTCACCAGGTGGAGAGGCCTCACCTCCAAAGGGTGGGCTTTGGGTTCAAGGCTATGGGAGAGCTTCCTCCCCCCCCCCCCCACACACAGACCCACTGTAATCCAGAGAGGCAAAGCAGCACTTAGAAACGGCTGGCGGCTTTCAACTCCTAAAAGCCACTGCCATGTTGGCCCTGCCGGTGACCTCTTCAGCGCTCTGCCGAGGAGCAAAGCAAGCGGGAATTGCCCGGCTTAGCTCGGAGGCTGCCAGCCGGGGGCTCAGGGTGCTGCGGCTGGGCATCCGGATGAGTGCAGTGGCAGGAGCAGCAGCAGCAGGCTTGATCGGCAATTAGCCGGCTCTTCCCAGCGCCTCTAGATATGCAATCCGGGCAGCCCAGCAACTGCTCCCTGGGGCTGCTCTTTTCCAAGCTGGGAGTCGGTGCACACGGGGAGGAAGGAGAGGAGGAGAGAGAGGGAGAGAAGGAAGGGATAGAGGGAAGGAAGGAGAAGGAGAGATGGGAGGGAAGGAGGAAGGGGAGGAAGGAAGGGAAAGGGAGGAAGGAAAGAGACAAGAGATGGAGGGAGGAGAAGAGTGAAAGGGGAGGAAGGAATGGGATGAAGGGAGGGAAAGAGGAATGGGATGGAGGGAAAGGGAAGGAAGGGAGAGATGGGAAGGAAAGAGGAATGGGATGACAGGAGAGAAAGAGGAGGAAGGAAGGAGGAATTGGATGAAGGGAGGGAAAGAGAAGGAAGGAAGGGGGAGAGAGAGAGAGATGGGAGGGAAGAAGGAATGGGATGACAGGAGAGAAAGAGAAGGAAGAGAGGAAGGAGTGGAATGAAAGAAGGAAAAAAGAAAGAGGCAGGGAGGAAAAGAGTGGAAGGGAAGGAAGGACAAGAGGAGATGGAGAGAAGGAAGGAAGGGAGAGATGGGAGGGAAAGGAGGAAGATGAGATGAAGGAAGGAAAAAGAGAAAGAGAGGAAGGGAGGAAAAGAGGGATAGGGACCGGGAGGGAGGAATAGGTTGAAGGGAGGGAGAGAAGGAATGAAGGAAGCACAGGGCAGGAAGGAGGAATGGGATGAAGGGAGGGAAGGAGAAGGAAAGAGGGAAAGGAGGAAGAGGGGATGAAGGAGGGAGGGAAAGAGAAAGGGAAAAAGAGGCAGAGGGGCAGCCCCCCCCCCACATCTTCCATCTCCCCCCAGCCTCCCCCCCTCCCCCCATCTCCCGCTCACCCAGCACATCGGCCGAGCGGTGCCGGGCCACGAAGCAGGCGTCGTCGCCGTAGCACATGCCCTTCTTCAGGATGCCCTTGCGGAAGTCCTTGCCGAAGCCGCAGCTGGCCGTCACCAGGCTGTAGTCGCGGGAGTCGGTCTGCGAGAGGCCGCCCAGGACGGCCCGGGCCACCAGACGCCCGTAGGACAGCACCGAGAACATCCTCGGAGGGGGGGAGGGGCGGGAGACCCCCGGGGGGAGGGGCAGGGGCTCTCAGGGCCGGGCCGAAGCCCCCATGGCGCCCCCCTGCTCCTCCGGCGGGAAGCCCCCTCCTCCGCGGCGGAGACCCGGGTGGCGCCCCAGACCCCCCGCCGGAGTGGGGGAGGGGCCCGCGAGCCCCCTCCGGCCGGTAAGGCGCCGCGCTCTCGGAGGGGAGGGGGGAGGCTCTCGCGCTCTCTCTCGCGCGCGCTCTCCCTCAGGCGCTCAGGGCCCTCGCCGCCATCGCCCGCCTCGCTTCGCGCCGCCGCCACCGGCTCCTCAAGGGGGAGAAAAAGGAGAGACGAGCGAGGTCAGCTCCGCCTCCGCGCCGGCCAGGAGCCCGTCTGCGCGCCTCAGCATCCGGGCTCCCGAGGACGACGCCCCGCGCTGCCCTCATTGGCCGGATTTCCAATACCCCGCCCCCGCCCCCGCGGCGATTCGCACGGCTCCCGTGTCACTCTCCCTGTCTGACCATTCCCGTCTCGGACTACCGGCCCCGCCATGCCGCGCGGCGGCCGGAGGGCCCGCTTGGCCCGTCTTCGGGCGGCGCAAGGCTTGCCGGGAAGTGGTGTTTTCTTCCAAACCCGGAGCACGTGCGCTGCCCCGGAGCGGCTCGCCTGCTTCGCGGGGAGCAAAAGTGAAAGTAGGTCTCCGGGTGGGGGAGGGGGTGCTTCGAAAGGGGCATGAGGGGGAGGTTTTACCCCGGGGCGGGGGAATCCTTCCAAGGCGGTATTATGACGTCTTCTCCGTAATTGCCTATGCAAATAGGCAGGGAATTGTTCTGGCGGCGAGATTTGGGGATCAAGGGAAGGGAACAGCCCCCCACCCCAATAATCACAAGTTATCCCGACCCTCCTGTAATTGCAAGACCCCCGCAGCTTTCGCACAAAACTGGAAAAATATCAATACACCCGCAGATGAAACAATAATTAGAAAAGTACTTAAATGTGCAGAGATGGACAAAATGACAATAGAACTAAAAGAATCGGATTTCTATACAATTTGGAATAGAATTTATAAGTGGCTAGAAAACAGAAGCCAAAACAGAAAATAGAGAATGTAAATGTAATGGTGATATAAATAACTAATATTATTACCAGTGTTATTATCTACTACTGTTGTTATAGGAAGGCAATGCAAAATGGAGAAGTAGAAAGGCTAAATATGAAAGCCGATACAGAAGTCTGTATAATTGCTTTACATTATTATGCATGTTTTGTGTTTTTTTTTCTTGTTGTGTTTTTTCTTTCTGTTTTTAAAGATTAAAATGTTCAATAAAAACTATTTAAAAATAAATAAATAAAAGGCCTGAGCCAGTCTATTCTACATAACAAAGATCTCCCCCCTTCAGGTCCAGGGCGATGGGATTAAGGCACGATAGGATTAGCCCTTTACCCATCTCACCACAGGGCACCTGGGAAGAAGCAAGGCTCAACCAAACCTGAATTCAAGACAGCCTAGAGTTGCCCCTGCGTGGCCCCATGGGAGCCTGACGACCAATCAGAATACAAGATCAAGATCAAAGACCAGAGAGGGCATAAAACCAGGGACTTTCAACATCTTTTCTCTTCTTCACCCAACATCTGGAAGCATGGGGTCCCCCTTTTCTGTTCAGGAGCTCAAGCCACGTGATCCTGTCCACCATTCAACCGTCTTTCCAAGCAGCCTCCGTTTTTCCAGTGCCTTTCTCCCCCACTTGGAACTGAACCCAGAAGGGCGTTTCTTCCAACAGCAGATTTCTCCAAACGTGAAGTTGCTTAAATGGATCTTCCCGAGGGATGCCCAGATGGACAATTCAGGAGAGCAATTTTGCAATCGGGGAGCTGAACTGCCAACCTCCCCTCCTCCTCCTCTTCCTCCTCTCAGTTTTGAAAAAGTAGCATCTGGAAGTCGATAAAATCTTAGCCAAGGAGAGATTTCGCCACCCTTGTTCAGTTTCCATTCAGGTGTGGCCTTCCTTGTCCTTGGCATGCCGTTTTCAAGCCGGAGTACCCGGGAAGCGAGATTGTAATCCCGACTCGCCCTTTTCCTAACCGCCACAGTGCTTTAATCGGCTCCATCTCTGCATTCTTCTTCAGCCTGACTAGCTGCTCCTCTAATTGCCATGCTTGCATCAAATGGTTCCTGGATTCTTTTCTCCTACGATGGAAGGGTGGCTGTTTGAAAACGCCCTCTGTTCCTCATTTGCAAACCATTCAAAATAATAATAATAATAATAATAATAATAATAATAATAATAATAATAAGCACCATTTTCACTTACAGCTTTTTCTAAGCACAGAGAATCTGCGAGTTTGCTATTACCCATCTTATTGTCTTCATCCGAAATAAATGGTTTCTCCCAGTGGTGAAATTCAATTTTTTTTTACTACTGGTTCTCCGTGCGTGGCTTGGTGGGTGTGGCAGGGGACGGATACTACAAAATCCCCTTTCCCACCCTGCTCTGGGGGCCAGCCAGAGGTGGCATTTGCCGGTTCTCCGAACTACTCAAAATTTCCGCTACCGGTTCTCCAGAACCTGTCAGAACCTGCTGGATTTCACCCCTGCCTTAAATCTAGTAATAAACACTGCGGTGGCAAGCATTGGAATTCATTATCTTCTTGCTGGAACTTGCTGGATTTCATTGCACCCTTGATTTCGCCTTCACCTGCTTTTTATCTGTAGCTTAAGAGCAGGATTGATCAACCTTGGCAACTCTTAAGACATGAGGACTTCAACTCCCAGAATTCCCCAGCACCCACTGAGTTGAAGTCCACAGGTCTCACAATTGCCGAGGTTAGGAAACCTTGTTGCAGGGGCTTCAATCACCTTTTCCTCTTCCTTAAACCCTGAATCCAAGGCAAGCCTAGCCTGCTTCGGATCTGTTGTGGAGCACGCTGTACCACTGCAAGCCTTTTTTTTACGTTCAAATTGTGTATTGTGGTGCAGCTCTGACATGCAACATTCCTTGCAAAGCAAAATGTTGTTTTCCAACTGGCAATGTGGACTTTGAATAGGGAGGATTGTCTTCCTACAGCGTCACCAAAGACATGCACTTTGCTCCTTTGTGAGGTGTGTGTGTGAGAGACAATTTGGGAGAATCTGAGAACATTTCAGGTCAATTTGTTTGACAAACTAAATATGCGCCAAAGACAAATTATTTGTGTCTATTCTATTCTACAAGGGAGTAAATTACTCTTTGTATATACTGTATGTTCTCGAATTACAATCACAATTGAGCCCAAAATTTATGTTGCTAAGTGAAAAAATTGTTAAGTGAGTTTTGCCCCATTTTATGATTTAATGTTGGCATAATGTTACATTTAGCAATAAACAGTCTATTTGTTTGATTACATCAGCTTATTAAGTCACCCACCTCCTAAGATCCCAGGCAATTTGGAATGATATGAATTAAAGTTGTAAATTGCATAAATCAAATCTCTCCAGATAGTTTTGGAACTACAATTCCATTATTCCCCAGTGCACATTCCTGATAAACCCACAAGTGTTACACAAGCACAGCAGCCC
Source organism: Natrix helvetica (assembly GCF_964273705.1). Lineage (NCBI taxonomy): Eukaryota > Metazoa > Chordata > Lepidosauria > Squamata > Natricidae > Natrix > Natrix helvetica. The sequence continues at coordinate 13,370,724 of NC_138564.1, forward strand.
TGTTTTCGGCTACTCTTTAGAAAAAGCGTCGCTTTAAGAGGTGTGCTGCCCAGAATTCCCCAGTCTCCATGGGGAGTAGGGAATTCTGGGAGATGAAGTCCACATATCCAGAACCTGCTGGGGTTGAGAAATATTGCTCCAGTGTTTCCTATGAGGAAATATACTTCTGGATGCAAAGGTCTTTTTTTCTGTAAAAACTTTTATTTTTTTCCTTTCCATATATATATATATATTCACAAATATACATTCTCATAAGTACTCTTAATATTTACCTGTTGTCTTCTAGCATTTATCACCGCCCCGAGTCCCTTCGGCACCGGCCCAAGTCCCTTCGGGGAGAGGGGGTGGTCTAGAAATCAAATAAAATTAAATTAAAATTAAATCACAATCTGTTTAAAAATATACAAAGCATAATCGGAATCTCTTTCTTTCCACCCGGTACATCCATCTTGTTTTGCAACCTTCGCCTTCTTTCTTCCCTACCTCCCTTCTCTCCCTTCTTCTTTCATCCTCTCCTTCCTCTTTTCTTCTTCCCCTCCCTTTCCCCCACTCCTCCTCTCTTCTCCTCCTCCTTACCCTCTCTCCTACTCTTACTACCCCTCCCTTACTTCCTCTCCTTTACCCTTTCTTCTTTTCCCTCTTCTTTCTCCCTCCTTCTGTTGTTGCCCTTATTTTCTTCTTCACTCTTAATGGATTTTCGGGATGAAATTACAGCGGTCTCATATTTACATAGAAATAAATTTCCTCTTCCACATTGCATTTACCTATAATAATTCCACTCGTATCATCTTTTAAACTGTATATTTGTATCTCAGTATGTTTCTATTTCCCCCAAAAAATGGATGTGAAGGTTTTTATATGGCTATGATTGACAACAGCCATCAGCAGTCCTTTTATCTACATTTTAATCTCAAATCAGAGAGTTTGTGATTTTGCCACCCACCCAACAACAACATCTGGAAATCAGGGAGGAGGGAAATACTGGTGGTGAAGATATTTGGCTGAAGTAAGAATGGAAGATTCTTGATTAAGAACAGTCTGTTATTCTTAATAACGTGAGGTGTATAGGAGTTGCTTCACATTCATTTTGAGAGATTTTGGAAAGTTTGAGGCTGATTTACATAACCACATACTGAGCTTGTTAGTCATTAGGCTCATGACAGGACAAACAGTGCATTTGGGTGTGTGTGTGTGTGTGTGTGTGTGTCTCAAACTTGACGAAACACAAGCAGTTAAGTGTACTTCTGTAAAATGTGCAAAAATAGCTCCTTATAAATAATGCCAAAGATGGATGTGAAGTCAGAAAATGCCCCCCCCCCCCCCCCCCAATGAGAAGCTTGGTGTTCATTATACATCCATTCTTGCTTGGGTAAGGAGTGAGTCATCAGCTCACCCTGGTTGGAAACATGACAGTGGTGGAAAATTTGACATTTGCACACAAGCTGAAACTTTTTTTTTAAAAAAAAGTTTAGTTTAGTTCCTTTGCAGCTTGTATTTTTCTAGCTTTCTTTGTACTGTCAAAATAACTTCTGGTACCGTCCTCCCCCTGCAGTTGAAATGGTGGAGCTACAGAAGCATATTAAATGCTCCTCTCGGGACCTTGATAGACAAAAGGACTTTTTCATTTAATAACCAGGGGAACACTTAATTTAATTTTACAATGTAGAAGCTTCTGGCTGCACAAGATTCTGAAGCTGGCTGGGGAATTCTGGGAGTTGAAGTCCACAAGTCTTAAAGAGTTCCCAAGTTTGGACAGCCTGGCTTACAGATATTACAATTTACGAATATCCCCCTGTATAAGTATCATAACTTTAAGCCTCATGCTGGCTGGGAAATTCTGGGAGTTGAAGTCCACAGGCCTTAAATCTTGGGGTGTCCAATCCAACTTAGCCTTTTGAGTGAGCAGTTACTGGTTTTTTAAACTATTATCTCTGCCTGTAGCTCCTCCATTCTCGTTGAAGCCTCTCTCAGCCCCGTCATGTCCCCCAGACTAAATAACACAAAGCCCAGTTGGCACAATTGATACCCTAGTAAAGCTGGCATTATCAATGGAACAACATAACAGAATTACCGTGGGAAGCGGCGCCAAACCTGCTGAGACTACAAGTCCCAGAATTCCTAACAAGGGGAAAAAATTGCTACTGGAGGGAGGGGCTACAACGTTAAGCCGTTACCTGGCAACGCGTTTCCCGACATGCTTCGACCGACGCCTCCTAGAGCGCCGAAGGCTCCCAGCGTGCCTTGCGCGTCTCCATGGTTACCAGCCCCGGGCGTCCAACTGAGGCCTAGGCCGCTGCTGCCTAGCAGGCGGGATGAGGCGGCCAGGGGGGCCGCCGCCGCCGCTTCTCCTGAGGCGGGCCGTTCTCTTTCTCTTGCTGCTACCCGGGGTTTGCCCGTCCACGGCCGGCCCGACGAGCGAAGTCCCTTCGAAACCGGCCACCAGCCCGGGCGGAGCCACCGCGGCGTGGTCGACAACAACAACAACAGAGGGCCCTCCTCTTTCGCCCCTCAGCCAGGCGATGTCGACGGCGGGCCCCGTCGAGGCATCCAGCCCCCGTCACACGTCTCCCCAAACGCCGTCTCATGTCGGCCCGTGGCCGGCGCCCGTGACCAAGGGTGGGTCTCCTGTGGGGGCTGATGGCGCCTCCATGGACAGGAGCAGTCATGCCGGCGTCTCGGGGCGAAAGAAGCTGGCGGGAGGAGAGGGGCTCTGGCTGTCCCTTCATCGCTGCGGCAGGCGGGACTACAGTTCCCAGCATCCTGGGCTATAGGAAGCAAGCCTAAGGAGTCTGGAAATTCTATTTATTCTATTTATTTGTTATATTTATTTGCCGCCTATCTCGCCATGGGGCTACACCAGGCGGCTTATAACAATAAAACGGAAAATGATTTTTTAAAAAGTGTAAAGACAAGAATAGCAAAGGGATAAAAATAAACAAATGGAAGTACAACAGTATAATTTTTCTTAAAAAGAAAAAGAAAACTTATGTCAATTCATTCAGTTCAGGCCTGATAACTTAGTTGTAAGTCTGGATCATTACCAGAGCATCTACGGCCCTATTTCCATGGTTTTTCTCCTTGGTAAATCCCATGTGTATACATGGCTAAAAGAAAAGAAATCTTGAGCTGAAATATTTTTCGGTTCAATTGCTGTGAATTGAAATAGTTCATGCAAAATGATGTTCACTGTTTCTGGCAGTGGGGGGAGGGCATGCATATTTAATAAACTATGGTTCATTGAACAGTCAGCCAGATGTTCAGTCTGAATTCGGCATTTTATCCATCTATGCAGGTTTTTTGATGGTGTCTAAGACATCATCGCAGGTTGTCAGCTATTCCACCAAATCGATTTGCCTTTTGCAATTGATCGATGAGATTTCCCAATGCTGATGATATTCAAGAGGTGCTCCAGATGTTTTGAAATTGCATTCAAGGTTCTTTTTATTATTATTACTTAACTATTCACTACTATTCTTGTCAAATCTATTTTTCAGTGACCGAGCTCTGCGTCTGTGACCTGCTGGAGAATCAGTGTGATGTAAATTGTTGTTGCGATCCTGTTTGCACAGCTGTGGATTTCAGCGTCTTTACTGCCTGTTCGGTTCCCGTTGTCACGTAAGTGCGCCTGTTCTAGACTGACGCAAATGTTCCTTTGGACGTGTCCGCAGAGATCTCGAATGCACTCTGTTTGAACTTGCCACATCAGAATGGCAAATGGAGGATGCAGTCCCTGGGGCAATGTCCCTCAGATTAAAGCAAAAAATGTATATTAATAGAATGAAAGTAGGATCTGGTTCAAATAAGCAGCTTTTGAAGTGGCACAGTCTCCTCATGAAATAGTCCCGGTGCAGAATACAGAGGGCAGAGGGGTTTCATGAAAAGCTTTTCCGAGTCACAGTGCCTGTGAAGTGAAATACCAGCGTGCTGGGGAGAAAGCTTTTCTGAGCCTGTGAGGCTTCCTTGCAGAGAGGTTTTTTGGCTGCTAGGTACATAGCGGAATTCAATCATTTGAACACTACGCAAATTAAATAGAGTCAAAAATGCAAAGCACGAGATAAAATGTTTTGCATTTGCTAAATTCCGCATCAGCCCTTTACATAACAGAATTGCCACTTGCTTTCATTTTGGTGCCCACTTTCATGTCTCTGGATTCAAAAACAAAAGTATTTGTCTACTTCTCCATATTGGAACAAATACCTCTGTGCCTACCGAGATATTTTTAGGGGTGCATTTTTGAACACTGGGTGCACTATTAATAACCCATTGCAATCTGCATCCTGTTTTATTGTTACTTGTTCTGTATGCCATTTCCTTTTTGGCAGCCTCCCCACTCTCCTTTCCACGGCTTCTTTCTCCTCTGGTGTTCTTATGCATTGTGAATTTGACAACCAAATTAAACCTTTGTGGATTAGCGATGCCCTATTTAAATATCAATATGCCAGCAAGTTTCCTGTTGCAGCCTCCCAAGACAGATTTTGTAGCCCTTTTCCAGAGCCATCTCTTCTTCACAGGTCTATTCAAAACCACCGGCTTCATTTATCCAACTGCTCTCTTTCCCCTCACAAGACCTCAGCGTGTCTCCTTGCAGAAAAAATCCACAGCTCTTTGGAACAAGAATTGTGCCACCCTAAGGTTTAATCCCAGCTTTTATTTGGCCCCTGTGCCAATTGCCACCTACACTCAGTATTTTGAGAACCGTTAGGCGTGTCAGAGTTAAAGCTGACTACTAAATGAATTTTTACCTATGAAATGAAGTATCAGTAGAGAGGCACAGGTCGGTTGAATGCATTGGCTTCTGGAAGGTCTGGCTTAACATTTGACCCCTTGTTATTACATTGTCTAAAATATTTTTTCAAATCCATTTGCGCTACTGACTATTTGCACCTGGTGGTTTGATTTCAGAGGGTTTTTTAAATCATTTATGTGCCTTGTTTCAACAACCATTTTTTTCCGAATGGATTTTTTTCCCCCTCCATGGAGGAAAAAGAGCATTCCTGTGTGTAAAAAAGATTAAAATGCTGACAAGCTTTTATTTTCTCTAGAGGTGATGGGCATTTCTGCAGACAACCAGAAGCCCTCTATTCCATAGATCAATCAGTTCAGCCACCAGAAAGGATATTTCAGCTGGTCGAAAAAGTCAACCCCTCTGTGTTCTGCCTTCAGACCTCCAACTGTAAGTAGAACAGACCAAAGCCTCGTTGAATATGTCACTCTGAGGATAAGTAAAACTGATGGGATAGGATAGTACTTGAGGGGAGTTCAACAGTGGTTGAAAAAACACATCACTTGTTGAGGTTAGTGGCCATCTAGGTCAGTCTCTCCAAATTTGACCACTTTGCAACTGGTGGACTTCATCTCCCAGAATTCCTCAGCCAGCCAAGTTTGGAGAGCATATGAAATATTTAATTCAAATAAAATGACTTTTTCTCCCCCTGATCATGTCCAAGACTTGCAACATCAGTACACATCCCCCATCCTGAAGAGCCAAGTCAAAAGATGAAGCTTTATTGTTCCAGTGTGTTTCCTTCCATTTCTGAAGAGAGAAAGGTAGCCAGGGGTAGCAATTAAGATGTTGAAAAACAAGTAGCAAGGTGTTTTTTTCCCATACAATCACAATGCTCAGGACATGCAGGGATCTAGTTCCAAAATGCCCCGATGCAATGGGATGTACTTCTCAAGCTTTCTTTCTTTTTCTTTCCTTTTCTTTTTGCAGATAAAGCTGGCCTCTCCTTCCAAGCTCCAGAAATACCCACTCTGCAGAATTTCGACAGGCTCCTTCAAGAATTTGACAGGGGCAGCTTTGCTACTGGAAAGGATCTCGTGTTGGAAGCGGAGTCAGGGACCCCGCGTGAGGCTGGTGCAAACGACACCAGCAGATACAAAGTAAAGAGCTCCTCTTTGCACATCCCATCTCCTGAAGCCACTTTAGATTTTGGTCCAGGGGACAAACGCAGGGGCTTCACATGTCTGTCTAACGTCTAAGCAGTTTCCCTAAGGCTGATACTCGGGGCTGGAGAAGGCCGAGCAAAAGCTTCCCAGGGATGAACGGGGACTGTGGAACTTCTTCCTGGTGGAAAATGAAGTTTCTTTTCTTGTCCTTTGACAGTTTAAGGATCTCATTCAAACCACCGACGGCTTTCTGAGGCTGCCTGCTCCACTTTTTTCCCACTGTGCTTATGACAACCCTGCAGGTCAGAGAACAGCTTCTTCCTTCTGGAGCTACTCCTGGGTTGTTGTTTAGGGACAGGGGCTTGGAATAAAATGTCCTGTTGTGCTCTGTTTTTCTCGACTACGGGATCTCCCATAGGCCCCATCTTACCTCCCTGAAGGAAACCCAACAAGATGGCTCTGCCCGAAGGGTTTTTGTCTGGCTTCACAATTTGTGTGTGTGAAGGATTTGTGTTTCTAAGAGTTGCCGTAGAAACTTTGAAAGGAAGGCCCAAATTTAGTGGATGTGGATGAAATACAAAACTGGGGCTTAAGATTTCTGAGCTGGAGGTAGAGAAACTATGCCTGCACTGTATCTCTAGCTAAAGCCCTGGACAGCAGTTGCCATCCAGTTACAGTGTCCTTCTTACCACAACCATCATCCTCAGCTAGATGGGGCTGCAGGGAAGTTTGGACGAGGCTTCTTTTATCACAAGTTTCTGTTCTGAATTAATCTGAACTTCCTTTGTTGTAATTCACACACGTGTTTAGATATTTAATATTTTCTAAGTAAATAAGGGGGAGCACATATGCGTATGAATTACAGAAATGAAGGGAGAGAAAAGACAGCTTGCTGCAATGGAGCCCACTCTAAGCCGTGCATTCTGGGGCTTTTAATTTAATCCTTAAAAGGGATCTAATCTTCCCCAAGAAGAAGATTTCCCTCTGAATCCTGTTCTTTGCTGCTTTCCCCAGGCTTCTTAATGAGCCAGGCTGAAAAATGTAACACGGCCATGAAGATGGAGGAATGCACCGCACTTCCCGAACTCAGCATGCTGTTTTACACCAATTTTAGCATTTTGGCGGTGAGTGCTTATTTTGGGAGCCTTTAGAATGCACAAAACACGAATGGAAAGGTGGGGGGTGAACTCAGAACAGTGGTTTATTTTTCATTCAGAGACAAAAGAGTTCTCTGACACGGATGCCCAGAGGTTAGGGCAAGGCCAGCCAGTTTGTCGTTTGTACTATACGTGGCAACGCTTTACCTGAAACTTGACGACTTCTTCTTCTTCTTTAATTCCCATTAGGTACCCAATTCGAGCCAAACAGTAAGTTTAATTTTAATTCCCACTTTGAGCCATTTATAATGCCTCTGTAGGCAGATTGTACTTAATGATACTTAATGGCAACTCTCCCACTATAATTAAGAAATAACGGGGCGGTTAACACTAGGTGGATCTTCCGAGTGACATCTCTATTTTGGTGGGTGAATTTTAAAACGGTTGCAAAGCAAACTTGCTCTCCTTGGAAGCAGGCGGGTGCGGCCCAAAGGATGCATCTGGACAGGGCCAAGGAGAAAGAGGCAGCAGGTGCTTCTCTGCTATCTTTGCTTCCTTTGGGGGAAAAATGGAAACGAATTCGCCTCTACGTATGATCTTATTAAGATTTTTCTTACCCTGCATGATGAGTAAAATTTTACCTTAAAACATTTCAGGGATTCCAGAACAGAAAACTTTCCCCGAGAGAGGGCTTTTTTAAAGGAGCATGTCAATTTTTCCTTGAACAACTGTCAATTACATGAAGGATAAGGGAGAATATTTGTTTTTCCCAGATAACTTTCCCTGCTCTTTCCTAGGGCTATGTGTCACTAGTGTGTATGTGGTTTAATCATAGTTTAAACAAACCACACCCTAGGGCTAAAACACCAGCCGTAATGTCTGAATCCTGCCTGTGTACAGAGCGAACTTGTATCAAGTGGTGGTCGCTTATGAATCATTTCAGGTCAACGTCACCATCCAGTCCATCACAATTCAGGTGCCGGAGGGGCTGCGCACTCGCCTGGCTAACGCAGACGCGGTGTTGCTCCCTGCGTTAAATAATCAGTCGTGCAGCAACGTCGTTCTTGAGGTAGGCAACTCTTTCGTGCAGGAACAACAAACTTTTGCACTTAAGTCCCAGAGAAAACGTGGAATGTTTGACACTCTCTTCACTACCTCAGTTAAAACCAAGATTTATGTCAGGCATGTCCAACCTTTTGGCTTGCCTGGTCTGCCTTGAGTGGAGAGGAATTGTCTTGTGCCTTAAAGACCATGTAAAAGTAACCTTTAAAAAGTTTACGATCTTGTGGGGCTGCGTAACTAGCTGCCCGTGTTGGACAGGCCTGGTTTATGTTAACCATGGACAGTTTATGAATTATCCCAGGTTGGCTGAGCCTAGCAGAAAGGCTACCTGGGTTTAAGGGAGCCTCGACTTTGTTGCATTTGCCGAACTAAAAACACTGAAACACGAGAGAAAGAAGGGCATTTTTGTTTGGCTTGATTATGGCACCCATCTTCTGGAACTCTTCTGGAACTGTCAGACGGCCCTGGCCCCCTCTCTGCCCCCGACACAGAGCCTTCCACAGACTCCAGGACTGGCCCAGGTTCCTCCCCAACCTCCTCACTGTCTGAATCTGCTGCCAGCTCTGCTGGCGGGCCACAACAGGAATATAAAAGCCCTATAAAAGCCAGATGTTGTGAGCCACCTAGAGTAAATTTGGAGTCGGGCAGCACCTGAGTCAAACAAAGTAAATCACCCTTGCCTTTCAGGCCAGTTACGTTATGACCTTCACCGAGGCAGGTGAAATCGTGGGGGCAACCGTCTCGCTGGTTCTGGGGACAGTTCATACCAGTGTCGTTTTTCTGCAGCAGATGTTTGCCATCCGTTTCATACAGGTAACTCCTAAATTATGAGAATGTGGGTTTTTTTAATATTGAATTTCCCCCCCTCAGGGCCCTGGAGACTTCACACTGGAAGAAAAGTATTTCTCAGAAGGAAGGGGGAAGCGTTAAAGGTTTATATTTCAATTTCAGCTCTGATTTGTTTGAGTCATTGTTTCTCTACTGCAGGTCACAATAATAATAATAATAATAATAATAATAATAATAATAATAATAATAATAATAATAATAGCTACTTAATAAAGCAGTCTCTACAATTCTAAGAGATTTGTGGCCTGGTATTCAAAGCAAAGTGAAAAAACAGTAATTTGCAACATTTATTTTTTTGAACAGCAAGATACTCAGCCGGTTCCTTTCAGCGGAAGCCCCGGTTATCTCATTGGGTTACCGATAAGAGCGGGATTCAGATCCACTGGATATCCTTTTTTTCCTCCATTATTTAAGCAAAACTCACTCTGGAAAACGGGTGCTGCAAGAGTCATAAGCGTGGAACAACAATCATCAGTGCCTTTTTCAGGGCCATTGTAGCTTCAAACCGTCACTAAATGAATCTTTGTAAGTCAAGGACTACCCGTAGCTGGCATTGTGGAGCTGGGCTCAGCCCTTGCTTTGAATCGGTTCTGCTGCTTCTTGTACCAATTCTGCCCTCAGGTTTGCAAGCCACAACCTAGGATGTACGTATTGTGCAAATCCTTCTAATTGGGGCTAATTCAGGAATCCACGATTAAAGAAACCCTAAGCCCAGTTGCACCACTTTGTTTTTCCTTCACTCGCTGCGTTCACCTCGGGGGTCATTCAGAGTCTGAACCAAGGAAGCCAGCTGACCATGATGAAAAGCACCCCAGCCCAGGATTGTTTCCAGGCAGAAGGGAGCCGAACCCCAATACTGTTTGGGTACGATATGGTCTCCGGATGCAAAGTGCGGTAAGGAATAAGCTGCGCTACTGTTCGGACAAGTTGTCTCTCCTCCTTACCTGGATGCCGGGAAGGTGGATGGGTGCGTTCATTGCAATGTTCTGGCCCAGGCTTCCTTAGAATGCAAGAAGCAGAGTCTTGGTCCCACCAAAACCTTTTTTCTTTACACGACTGTGAATTCCTTTCACTCAGTCGGCAACGCTTAGTAAGCAGTTTTTCAGAGAAATCCATCCACACGCACCTTACCTCGTTTAGAGAGCTGCCAAATACTAGTTTCCAAACACAGGGCAAGGCAAAACTTGGCACAGAGTGTCTTACAGTCACAAACAGAACTTTCCACTCTTGACACGACCGAATGAACAAATTGTTTCCTCAAAAGCCCCCTCCCTGTTTGTTCCTCCTTTGTTTCCTCTGGGAGGGGCCAATCACCTCTAAGGTGTGGCTTTACTCCCAAGTGGACCCTGCTTTCTTAGTTGCTCTTGTCTTCTGGCAGCTGTGCGCATGTGCACACTGGGAACAGGCTCCAGCTGTTCCTCTGCCTCACTGCTGTTTAGCTCCCTCTCTGCGTCCGACGCAGAGCCCTCCTCTGAGCTTTCCTCAACCCCACAGGACTGGCCCATGCTCCCTCCCCAACCTCCTCACTGCTTGACTCTGCCCTGCGGCAGGCCACAACATGCCACAACTACCCTGTCCAGCGTGGTGGTCAGTCTTTCTGGTCCCGAAATCCTCAGGAATTGCTAGGGGGCTTTTGTGGCGGGATGAGGGGGGGGTTTCTCCGCCCTCTTCTGAAAGTCACCACTTTTATTTTTCCTCTGCTTATTTCTGAGTAACCTCATCCCAACTTTCAAAAGAACACAAGCCCAGTTTCACTTAGCTCTTCCACAGGGAGATGAAATCCATTTACACAGCCATCCTCCCCGGTTGCTGATGACCGCTTTCTTTCTTGAAGCATTCCCGACAGTGCTGAATGTACGCTTCTGGCGCCAGAGATCCTAAGGGTGCTGAAGGGCCAAAATTTCCCAGACTACGTGGCCTCTTTTGGAGATTCCTTGCCTCAGAACGGACCGGACTGGGTCCAAATCTCTTACAATTCCACCAAACCGGTAAGAAGTCAGACTAATATCTGGGTGGATGTCTTCTTCACCTCAAGAACTGTGCTGGAAGAGAAACTCTACCCCGAGACTATTTAGGGGGTGGGGGATGCAAATAGGCTATGTAACAGCCACTTCCTTTGGGTTCTGCAAACTATTGTGAGAATTCTATCATTCTAGAATATAGTTCTACAAACTATAGTGAGGGACTAATACCACTCTATAAAGCCTTAGTAAGACCACACCTGGAATACTGCATCCTGTTTTGGTCACCACATTATAAAAAAAGATGTTGAGACTCTAGAAAGAGTGCAGAGAAGAGCAACTAGGATGATGAGGGGACTGGCTAAACATAGGATGGACGGTTGCAGGAACTGGGCATGGCTAGTCTAGTGAAGAGAAGGACCAGGGGAGACTGGATAGCAGTTGTCCAATATCTCAGGGGTTGCCCCAAAGAAGAGGGAGTCAAGCTATTTTTCAAAGGAAGAATGGATGGAAAGTGACCGAGGAGAGATTCAGCATGGAAATAAATAGAAATTTCCTGACAGTGAGAGCAATCAACCCATGGAGCAGAAGTTGCCTTTGGAAGTTGTGGGAGCTTCATCCCTGGAGGCTTTCAAGAAGAGACTGGGCTGCCATCTGTCAGAAACAGTGGAAGGTGTCCTGCTTTGGGGGTGGTGGTTGGATTAGATGACCTACAAGGTCCCTTCCAACTCTGATAATCTGTAAATCTGTAATATGTAGGCTAGCTTAAAAAAAAAACTCGAAACACAGCACAAAACAATGCTGGGGAATTTACAAATGTCCCCAAGCAGTTTGGGGGCTGCTTTCATTCTTATCTTAGCAATCTGCACTCTCACCGCTGACTCAAAACGCTCCAAGCCCTGTTTACGGGACAAAATGCAGTAGGTGACATCCTGCATACTTAGCTGGAGGGGGGGTGGGGGGAAGGGCCCCTCCCCTCCCCTCATGCAAAGCAGGCCTTGTGACCGGCAGACTTCTGACTCCCTTCCAGGCCACCTGTGAAATCCCCATGTCCTTTGAAGTGCAAGTGAAGTGGACTAAATACGGCTCCTTGGTGAACCCCCAGGCTAAGACCGAGAGCGTCACAGTGACCATAAGGACGGCTGCCTTACCCAAGGTGGGTGGTGAATTTCTGGGAAAGGGTGGTTGGGGGGGGGGGGGATGGAAGAACACTGGGAGCTTATTTTTAACTTTAGCGCACTCATTCCGTGATCGCAAGGGACGGTGAGTGGGTGTTAAGACATCTGCCCAATAAAACTGGCATTCTCTTCTGAACGGGTAACTGACTCCTGGCAGCACGGCTGGGCGGGGAATTCTGGGCGTCGTAGTCCACACACCTTAAAGTTGCAGAAGTTGAGAAACACTGGTCTAGATCCCATTTGGGGGGAAAGTGGTGGTCTGATGGGGTCTCTCTCTCTCTCACAGGTCGAGCCAGGAAGTGAAAGCATTGTGGAGATACTCAGCTCCGTCTCCTTTGTGGATATCTCTGCCCCTGCACAGCCAGGATACAAAGCTTGGCCCACCATCGAGGCCCACCTGCCCTTTGATTTCTTCTTCCCTTTTGTTTGAAACCCCCTGAAGAGGCCGGCCTCCTTTTCTTTTAAAGGGGGGGGGGCGTTCTTCAGAGCCAGGCTGAAGTGGAAAAAAGTTGTTGCATCCAAGGGAACAGAGAGCAAAGTCACTTCTGGCAGCATCGATTTTGGGAAGACTCCCGGCTGGGATTACGGTGGACCTTGGCAGAGTTTGGTTGAAGGCTAGTTGATAAGTGAATACGGACCGAGGCATGGATTCTGCCAGGCGCTACTGCACAGGAGAAGCAAGCAGATGGGAAGGCTGGGAGGTGGAGGTCCCTGGTTGGAGAACTTGGCTTGCTATACCCCAAGTCAAGTATAACGGGGGGCCTTCAGGAACTTAAGATGCCATCGTTAATGGAGCTCAAAGGGCACCAGAAAAATAAAGAATTCCCATTCTGAAACAGGGACGTTGGAGGAGGATTCTGCCCTCGTACCTGAAGAAACCCCTTCCGACTCTTACGAGGGCAGCTTTGGAGAACTACCGGAGGCCAATTCCCAGCATGGATTTGAATTTATTACATTATTATTATTATTATTATTTCCCCTAAGTCTTGTGAAACTGTACAGCTGTACAAGAAAGAACGGCAGAGTTCATTTTAGAGTGCTGGAGCTGTTCTACCCACGTCGGGTCCCCAGAAGAGAGATCTAGGCCAGCCGAGTCCCCAGCTGGGTGCCCTCCAACCAAACCGGCCTCCGAGCAGGACTGGGAGGATGGCGGAAGGCGGCAGCGTCCGCTCTATCTGAAGGGCATCAGCTCCGGAGGAAAGCAGCCGGCGTGCGGATCAATGTGCCAAAGGATCTGTTTACAAGGTCACCCTGTAAACACAAAACTAGTTTTCTCAGGGCCAGAAGAGAATCCAAGGAAGAGGTTTGGCCTCCGTAGGTCCAGGTCAGGCGTCTTATTTGGCCTGGTTGAGGAGCCCATGTTGCTTCATGAGATTGTTCAGCCTTTCAATTTCTATTTCCTGTTGAAGAAAAAGAAGGGCAGGTGATTTCCCTCGATGCATCTTTTTTATCAACAGCCCTTTTCCATTTTGGGGGGAGGGGGGGGACAGACAAGAAAAAGTGGAGTTTAAAAGCTGTGAGAGCTTTAAAAGCTCTATGGCCAATTGCATCTTAACTATTGAATAAACATCTGAATCTTCTCAGCCATCGCTATTGATTCTTTTCCACTCCTTTGTTCCCAGCTACCTTTTAGATTGCATGAAAAAAAACAAACCCAACCCAAAGGGTTCTGTAAGAGCAAAATCAAAGCTGCGCCATTACATTGGAATACATTCGGTGGCCAGTAGCACAGAAATCCTGTGGCTCCTGCTGGATGCAAGGCAATCCCCTTGAAGGCATTAAAAACTTACCTTCTCAGCACAGCTGCTTTCCAGCTGCTGGACTTTGCTACTCAGCTGCAGATTGGCTTGCTTCAGCGTGGAGATCTGCTGCTCCGTGCGGGTCTTCACGGATAAGATGATTCCTGCAGATGGAATTGAAGGATAAGACAGTTCACAAAAACTATCGGCCACTTAAAAATTAGCACTGCCAACATATTTACAGCAAACATCCTGCTTAGGAAGCCATGACAGAAAAGGGAACGGAGGGCGAGGGTTACATAAACATGGACAAACCTGGAGGCTAACTCAAAACTTTCCAGTGCTATTATCAAATTCTCAAAAAGATGGAAACTAATCAAGGAGAAAACCAATCTAGAACCAATGGGGAAATTTCCTGGCAGTGAGAACAATTAATCAGTGGAACAGCTCGCCACCAGAAGTCGTAGGTGTTCCAACACTGGAGATTTTTAAAAAGAGATTGGACAGCCATTTGTCTGGCATGGTCTAGGGTTTGTTGCTGCTTGAGCAGGGGTTGGACTAGAAGACCTCTAAGGTGCCTTCCAACTCTTGTTATTGTTACTTGGGGGGTCTGAAAGCCATTGAACCAATGGGCTTTGGCAAAGCAGGAGGTGTTATGTAAAGACAGGATATGATGGACAGGAGAGAAGAAGGCAGAAATCAGAAAGAGAAAAACAGCATGGAAACCCTCAAGATCAGGTTGTCCAAGCCTCAGTCTTTAGGTCAGGGAGCCAAGAGTTTAGCCGACCCCAAAAGAAGGAGAAAATTCCCACTCAAGCGTTTCAAGCGTTCTTGGGTTAAAGCAGACACAGAGTTTAAAGACCCAGCGTTGCCCTTCAAACCATCCTGCTTTCCAGACGTACCGTTGATGATCCTGGCTACCCGCCACAGCCTGAGCAGAATCAGCAGGCCGAGCGCTTCAAACTGATGCTCCTGGGAAATGACCACAATGTCCAGGATGAAGGAGACGACCACCACCACGGCGTCCAAGACTTCGAACTTGTGGTGGAAGAACTCCAGGCGGTAGGTGAAGAGCTTGAGGCTGAGTTCCACCAGGAAGAGGGAGAGGATGGAAAGGCTCAGGTAGTGAAGGACCTGGGGGAACACAGAAGGAGCCACAGGTAGGTGACAAAGCCGCCCAGGATACAACGGGGGAGTTTGGAGAGGGCACAAGACAATTGCTCTTCACCTTTTTTAAAATTATTATTTTTTCTGACCTAGACTTCCTGAGACAGTATAAAGCACACTCTTAGTCCCAAAAACCCTCTTTTTATTTCAATGGCTGTGAATTATGTTCATTCGCAGCCCGTGATGAGTCACAAATAGTTTGTAAAGAGTCCAACATAAGTCTGCCAAAGTCTTTCGGGATAAGGCTGATAAGCACCCATCTTTTATCTCCCTCAAAACTCTGCCAAAGACCTAATTGGCAATTAGCTGACCAGAACGAACAAAGTTGCTTCCTGCAAAGGCTCACGTGCCTTTACTCCTCCTTTATGTCTTATGGGAGGGGCCAATCATCTCCCCAAGCCTTACTCGCCCCTTTTGTCTTAACTGTTCTGGCAGCTCTGCGCATGAGCGCACTGGGAACAGGCTCACAGCGTCTTGCCCCCAACAATCTGGGTCCTCATTTTACCCACCTCAGAAGGACGGAAGGCTGAGTTAACCTTGAGCCGGTGAGATTTGAGTTGCCGAACTGCAGCTAGCAGCCAGCTGAAGTAGCCTGCAGTACTGCACTCCAACCACTGCACCACCTCAGCTCTCTAGACCCAAGCTTATCTTTGCATGAAGGGTTCAAAATTGCTCTCTTTTTGCTTTTTCCAAAATAGAGGCCCCGGACATAGTTCCCACCACAACTTTCTGGATGATCGTAAGGCACCTCCTGCCCCGAGAGTCTCCTCTCCGCCCATTATTCTCACCCTTGGTGCGATCTCCTCTTGGTCCGGGTGAATGATCTTCAGATCCAGAAGCAGCTCTCCCAGCACCAACACAGCATCCAAGATCACCAGGCAAACCACCACGATCTAGGAGGAAAAGGGGAAGCATTCAGGTAAAAAGGATAAAATGTTCTTGGAAGTCCATCAGCAGATGTCGAGGTTGGTTCCCGTACCCGTAGGCAGCAAAAATAACTGCAGCCCAACACATAAGTGCAGGGGAAGGGGAGAACAATTGGGACCATCCCATTTTAGCATTTCTTAATTCTTTCCCCCCCCCCCCAAAAAAAAAACGATTGAAAAAAATGAATAGTGATAGTGAAAAATCGTGTTTCTCAACCACTTTAAAATGTGTGGACTTCAACTCCCAGAATTCCTCAGCCAGCGTGAAGTCCACGCATCTTAAAAGGGGCCCAGGTTAAAGCATTGGCCACCTGACTGGGAAACCGGGAATGGTAACCCAACTCAAGTGAACAAGCTAACGATAAACAAGAGCCCAGTCGAGGAACCAGCAAACTCACTCCCACCTAAACTGATAGGGCAAACCACTAGTATATGAAATGAGACCAAACCCCACACCCTACTAGCACTGATGATGTTACCTAGTTTGGTAATGAAACAACTACAATCAGCAAGCACCCCACAATGATAAACTTGTTCGAAAATGTGCGCAGAACCACGAAATGCCATGATTTACTTCTGCGGTTTGCTGAATAAACCAGGACTGGCTAGGTTCACAATGCTAGTTATGGCAGAAGGTCATTTCTTTGGTTTTGGCCAGAGATGTGGCACAAACCATACCTGGGATTTGGACATTATCGTCAGTGACTTACAGTGCAATTCCAAACAAGCGAAGATGATGGATCAACAATCCAGGATTAAGACCAAATGGAGCAACCCAGCATATATATCAACCATGCGACAAGGTGGCACCCAAGATTATCAGTATCGTCTTGTGTGAACTGGGATAAGAGAGACCAGGGAGGCAGGCACCTGAGGATGCCCACATCCATACCTGGAACTTGTGGGATTCGAAGAGCCTTTTCATAACATCTCGGAAGGTTGGACGCCTGGGCGCCGATTCGACTTTCACCGCGACCTCTGGCGGCTTCCCTTCTCCTTCCTCTTCGACCTCTTCCTCCTTCCATTTCTTGTAGTCGTTGTTCCACTGGGCAGTGTCGTCTCCCACCACCGTGAAGTGTTTCAGATACATCGACATGGTGGTCGCTCAATAGGACAGCACCCCTGGAGAACAGCTACAGCAGCAGAACTTGGTTAAGTCAAGGCTTGGTCAATCGCCTTCCTCGGGAGACATTCATGGGCAGGTAAAAAGAGACAAGGGGGAAACGGAATCGTGGAGCTAAAGTGATCGGTTTTTCAGGGGCTTCCGGACTTGGCAACTTTTAAGATTTGTGGACTTCCACAGCCAGCACGGGGAATCAATTCTGAGAGTGGTTGAAATCCACAAGTCTTAAAAATTGTCAAGTTTGGAGATCCCCGATTTAGGTGACCGAGTCCAGATCCCTACTCAATGTAAGGCACCTCCCCAGCAGATAGCATCACCCCAGGCGCTACTCAAACAAACCCACCCAGAGTCACTTGACAGCCAGATAACATAGAATTTTAGCAAATCATCACCACCAGGAAATTTGCTACTTCCCTAATTCACTATTCTACCCTTCAATCACTTTTCCTACTAGGAGCACTCAGTGAAGCCAGAAGGCCGCCCACAGCATGGGCAAAAGCCCAGGAGTTACGTAAAGAAAAAGAGGGTTAAGAAACTAATCTTTCCTACGAGACGCTGCGAGGAGAAATAATATAAGGGAAGCAGGGCGGAAAGGCTTCCTTGAAGAAGAAGAAGAAGAAGAAGAAGGGAATTACGACACACAACCACCACGCAGGAAGCCAGTCCTGATCCTCGGAGCACCCCCAAGATCGTCTCCCTCTTACCGTGTCCAAGCTCTCCTTGTCCGCCCACTGAGCCTGCCTCTCTCCTGCCAAGGAACCTCAAGGCAAAGCAAGAGGGTCCCCCAGAGCCCTCCTCGGAGAGAGGCTGCCTGCCTGCCTGCCTGCCGTGCTAAAGAGACCTTTGCTGGCTTATAGGAGAGGCAAAGGAGAACAAAAAAAACCCACGTTTCCTGTTTGTTCTATTTTGCATAAGACATTCCTGTCGCAACCTTTTCTGTGATAAAGGAGAGGCGGAGGAGGGGAAAGCCCACCCAGGAGGGGTTAGCCAACCGCTGTCCTTAAGAGAAGAGCCATCCTCGCTCCCCTCTGTTTGTTGTGGGTACAAACCATGGCTAGGACAATTCTCCTTGTCCTTGGCTGAGATGGCATCAGCTCCTGCAGAAGGAAGACCCACCGGGAGGGGCAAGGACTTGCCTAAACTAGCCCAGAGTGCGAGCGATTGGCTTTAGTGCCACCGGAGTGGGCTCCGGTTGAGGGAACTAGCTGGCACAGATTTCTGCTCTGTTTATGGTACCATAGTGGCCAAATAAATACCAGCCATTGCTGGTTTATGGTCCTCTTCGCAAACAGCTTCCAGGTAATTGGAGGAACAGGTTTTCATGGCTATGCAAAAGCTCTCCGACCTAACCCTAATCTAATCAGGATCAGGATTTACAACCTCCTTATCTATTTGCTGCCCAGAAGGGGTTATCGTTGAATATTGTCTAGCAACAAACAACCCCACTCTCCTTTAGGGCCTGGGGGAAGAGCGTGCGGTTTACGGAAACAACAAGGAATTCTCTTGAAACGCTCAAGGTTATTGCAAAACGACAGCGGTCTATTTTTAAATATTTTTAAGCACGAAGAAACATCTCGGTGTTTCTCCCCAAACAAACGGCACATACTTTGCTCGTCTACGGTGGACCCTGCTCTTCCCTCACCCTGGACTTGAACGTGTTGGGCTAAACCTATGGGTGGGAACATCAGCTCAGGGTTACACGCTTACACAATCCGCAATCCTGTCGAACAATTTATAGCAACGGTTGTGTAAAAGAGAAAGCCCTTCTGAGCTCAGCCTTGGAAATCAGGATTTCACCTATTTATAGCAGCCGGCTCTTAAAATAGACCGCTCCAAGAAAGGAAAGTAATACCTGTTTCTTGACTAAACCCAAAGTGGTTGAGTTCAAGAACCATCCTAAGCCATTAATCATGGATTACAAAAACCAATGGCTCCGTTGACAGCTGGTGCTTAACTCAGAATGTAAGTGTTGCTGCATGTTCTACTCCAAGAGTCTCCAATGAGTGTCCTAAACCCCATAGAAGAAGAGGGGGCATAGCTGAGACAGGAGAACCTCAAGGTCTCCTGGGCTTTAGAAAGCTCCTATTCTGGTTTGTTGGTTTGCTTTCTTGGAAAGCTGTAAGATTAACCCCATCCAAGCTATAAAGAAGGAACCTTTCCAGACATGGAGTAATGAATGTTTCACCTGATGCCTGTCTGGGAAACCTGGACTTCACTTTCAAGGAAGACTCTTGGGTCATCTGGCCAACCAAACCAGTGGGGAAATCCTAGCTTCCCATAAACTATCACTTAGCCATCTTTCATCCACCTGGGAAGAGAGGCAGATCTGCTCTACTCCTACGATGCTAAAAGGGGGAGGCTGCCTCCTGGTTTAACCACAATTTGTTGAATAGGCCACAACTCTCTGTCAAACCCAAGCAAATCGCTAATTGTACACTCACTGCTGTGCTGCCTTCCCAACCTGGCACCTTCACCTTCCAGAATCCCCCCAATGTTGGACTTTGAGCCGAAGGCCTGGAGGCATCTGCCCTCTCTTGTGAGTCCACCTCTCCATTTTGCTGACCTTTGCTGAGCGCAACTTGTCCACTCCAAAGCGCCTAGGGAGCTCACCAAAGCTTGCAGGAAAATCTGCCTTAGTTAAATATTCTCTGCCTTCCACTGGAACCAACTCAAGGGATTAATTGACTTTTCTTGCCATCCGCCCCCTCCTCCTTTTAAGAACTTTCACAACTTTTCTAGGATCGAGAAGACCCCTCCCCTCATCAACAACCCTCCTTATATTTCTGTAATTTGGAAGTGGGGCCTCTTGCTTGCCCAGAAAACTGTCCCTCCCCACATCCTCAATTAAAATGTCTCTGTTTTTAATGCTTTCAGCCCTTCCTCAAAGTCCAAATTCTTCCCTTTTTTGTGTGTTTTGTCTCAACATAACTCACGTTATCAAAAGCCACAAATGACAAAAGATTCCACTTTTGAGCAACACTTTCCAGACTTAAATCCCTGTCAACTCTTGTTTCAAACTTCTGCTAATATCCTGTTGGAGATCATTTATATGAACATCTTTAAATAATCGCCCAGCTTCCTTCTATATTTTCTGCATTTCAAATTTCTTTTTCTTTTTTAAGTGAAAGGCCCTTCCTTCCACAGTTAAAAAGCCAAGCTTTTTAAATTCTTTATTAATACTGAAAAAAAGTTCCTCTTTTTCTCATTTGCAAAACAAATTTTGTGGAGGGCTTTTTTCCTCTCTGAGGAGGGTTATTTTTATTTCGTGATGTTTAGCCACAAATTTACATTTCTTGAGAACAACGGTGTCTGCAGTGAAATCACTGGGGTAACACTGGGTCTATTAGAGTATAAATGTAAAGGTTCCCCTCGCACATCTGTGCTAGTCGTTCCTGACTCTAGGGGGTGCTGCTCAGCTCCGTTTCAAAGCCAAAGAGCCAGCGTTGTTCGAAGACAGTCATGTGGCTGGCATGACTCAATGCCGAAGGCGCACGGAAGGCTGTTCCCTTCCCACCAAAGGTGGCTCCTATTTTTCTACTTGCATTTTTTACCTGCTTTCAAACTGCTAGGTTGGCAGAAGCTGGGACGAGTCACGGGAGCTCACTCCATTACACGGAGCTAGGGATCTGAACCACCGACCTTTCTGATCGACAAGCTTAGCCACTGAGCCACCGTGTCCCATTAGAGCATAGGGGTCTCCAAATTGGTCAACTGGTGGACTTCAACTCCCAGAATTCCCCAGCCAGCTGGGCTAGGCTAGGATTACCCCCAGGTGTAAAACCCACCCTGGCTGGACTGACCCCTTCTAAGCCCATTGCTCTAATGAGGCGGACCCGAGGGCTGGCTGGGGGATTCTGGGAGTTGAAGTCCGCCCAAACGTGAAGGCTGCCAACTTTGGAGACCCCTGATGTGGCCCCTGGTTAGCCTCTTGGGATGCAACAGGGGCCTTGCCCAAGCTCCATCCACAGCCGATCCTGCCAGCGGCTCCCTCCTTCCCCTCGTCCCCACCTCCAAGCCCGCATCGGCCGCTTCCAGACGAGCAGAGCCGCCTCTCGCCCCGTCCGGCAGGGCTGAGCCGAGGCAAGGAGGTTTCGGGCGCCCGAGCCAAGTGCTGGCGGAGACCCCACCCCACCCGTCGCTTCACGTCTCCAGGGCTGGGAAGCAGACCCCCCCCAAAAAACAAACCTGGGGAGGGGCAGGGGAGGCCCGGCTCCCAGCGTCGTCCCGGGACTGCAAGGAGGGCGAAGGGGCTGCTGGCGTCGGCCACGCGATGGGCGAGGGTCCCCGCCTGGACTCCCCTGGGGGCTCCCGCCCTCTCGGTCCCCCCTCCTTCCCTCCCTCTCGGTCCCCCCCTTGCCGTACCGTGCGGGGCCACGAGCCGCTTGGCCAGCCTGGCCGGGTTGGAGGGGCCGCCGCCTCCCACTCCGCCTCCCCCGCCCCCTTGGCGCCTCTGGATGGAGGAGGAGGAGGAGGCGGGCAGCCCGGCTAACCAGAGGGCGGCTCTTCCGCGCAGCCGGCGGGGATCGGGGAAGGGGCTCCGGCGGCTTCCCACCTGGGGCTGCCGATTTCCAGGCTCCGCTGCCTGCCCGCTTTCAGCCCGGCCGAGTGCGCAGCCAGGCGGGGGAAGGTCCCGGGCAAAAGGTCTCCTTCAGCTGGCGGTTGAATTTGGCCCGATTTGCAAGTGAGGTTGGCCGGCCAGGCAACCCCGCTGCGGCTGAAGGGCTGCGCAACCCTTGGCCTGGCGCCTTCAGGCTGGCCCCTCCAGAGCGGGAGGGGTCTGGGGAGGGGGTGGAGGGGGTGGCTTGACCCTCCGGGGTTCTTTCCACCCGTTTTGTCTTAAAACGCCCCCACTCCCCACCCCCCAGTTCCAAGCCGGGTGTGCTGCTTCAGTCAAGGACCACAGAGCTGCGATGCCTTGATCTGTGACTGCAGATAAAACCTCCCCGCCCTCCTCCCTCCCTCCCTTTCTTTTGGGAGCCAAGAAGCCTTTTGAGTAAAATGTTAGTAAATGCATGGGACCTTAGCCCCTCCTGGTGGCACCTTTTGTAAGGCCACCCTCGCTGCTTCTGCCCCTGACCCATTTAAGGGGTGGGAAGGGCAGGGCGGTGCCCCATGGTCTCTGCTGGCTTGCTCCAGGATGGGTAAGCAGTCCACTCCTGCCACGGTTCCCTCCGGCAAAGATCACGTTTTTGAGGATAACCAGGCGGGGTCCCCCATGGGACTCCAGAGAAGTCTTCTGCCCACCCAACACTTCCACCTTCCAGTGGAGTCAATGTGCTCCTAAAAGTGGACAGCTTTCTCCATGGTGATGATCACCTCTCAATCAGAGAAGGCCAGAGGTGGCCATGCCTTCCATCAAACACCCCAAATCTCAAGAGCCCCAATTTACTGATCCTACGAGAAAAATGCCCGAGCCCTTCTTGAGGCTCTCTTTGCTAAGTTTTCACCTCTTTAGATAGGATTTATTATAAACTTTTTATTATTTATTATAAAGCAAGAAGTGTTTGTAAAATTCTTGGACATGGTGCCCAGTGCCCCTATGACAATGGGTATCAATGGGTCCTAGGTATCAATCAAGTACCTTCTTAAGATGTACAATGATGATGATGATGATGATGATTAGAATTTCAAGTGATTTTTCATAAATGCGATACTGAAAAAAATATCCAACGCCATGAAAATTTAACAAGTTACTCATTTAATAGGCATTTTACCACATTTGTATTGTACACTGTCGTCTGTTTAAAAAGAGTACAGGTTTTTCTTTAAAAACAAAACAAATAAAAACCACAAGAAACTGTGAGTCATAGAAACAGGTGAACAGGGGTTCCCTGCTGTAGTTGGCTGTTTTCTAAGCTTTGTAGATAGCAAGTCTTCAAGATGCAAATAAAACAAAACCTAAAGTTAATTCTAATTCTCAGGCAAGTCTCTTCACATGTTACAACTTTCTGAACTGGCTAAACGAGCACAGCAGCACGCTTCGACACTGAATATAAGGGAAGTATCAAAAGTCTTTAATCCTGTACTTCAGCTGCTCACAAGCTTTACTCTGCTAGTTCAAGTCGTCCTTCCTGCAGAGGAAAAAATCCAGCTTAGACACCAGTGCTTCTCTATGGGCCTTGCTGACTGGCCTTTCCCTGCACAACTTAATTTTACAGAGACACAAATATTAAAATCATGGCTTTAAAATCGTGATTTCAAAGTATACAGGAGGGGTTAGGGTGCTGCAATTAAAACAGACATCACACTAGTGAAGCTGGGCAAAAGTTCTGAGGGTGGGTTGAAAAAGCCGACAACGGGACTCATGTACATGACAAGGAAAATGCAAACCCTTTAAAAACAAAAGCCATTTTACAAGTGAATTGTTATCGTCAAAGGTTTGACAGTCATAAGAGTTTCCTAGTCTCGCGGCACGCTGGTGCCTCCTTGGCTCCTAAAATAAAAGCAGGCATTGCACATCACCTGGTCGGAGTCGGTTGTACAATTACCCAGAATGGCAGGAGAGGCGCTGTGAAGTGTACAACCGGAACATCGAGAACAAACAAACAAACAAACAAAAAAGGGTGTTGTGTTTTTTTCCCTCTCTTTCCAAAGACCCATGTTTTGGGGTTGTTTTTTTAAAAAAAAAACTCTTCTTGAGAAGGGAGAAAAGTCCCATTTGCTGCTACATCCAGCAAATGCCATCCGTCAAAATGAATCGGAAAGAAAAACCACAACACATTAAGTCTAGTCTTAGCAAGCTGATCGATACACGTTACCGGTTGTTTTGTTTTTTAAAAAATGAAGATTATATACTATGGTACAAGTCCCAACCGGGCGGGCCCAAGAGCGCTTATTTCTTTGCTTGTTTTGTGATCATACCCCTGGGTGGCGTTACGGGCCGGCTGGCGTTGGGCTTCTTTTTCTCCGCAGGCTTCAAGATCTGGAATGACAATTGGCTGGTTTAGTGATGCAGGATCTGCAGGCAGCTACTACAAGGAAACCACACAGGTAGAGTTACACTGGTCTGCTCAAACCTGGAAAGGTCGGGCTAAATGACTCCATCCAAGACCCAGAGTGGATTAGGATCACATCTTCCTCTCTCTCTCTCTCTCTGAAAAGATCAATGCATTTCCCCCCAATTCCATAAGCAGCCGGGATCGGGGAGCTGTGGCCCCTTTACGACCGGTGGACTTCAACTCCCAGAGTTCCTGAGCCACCACCCATGGCTCAGTTGAGAGGACAGGCAAGAGCGGGTGCTGGAGGATATCCCAGGCCAGGAGCAGTTTGGGCTTTCGAGACCAGCCCAACGAACCTGAACTCGGATGCAGTTGGGATGTTCCTCCCACATCTTGCAATGACCCTACTTCCTCCTCTCCACAGGTCACTTTAGAAAGCAGCGGGGAGAGAAAGGATTCTCAGGAGAAGGCAGGTGCAAGTCAATCTATTAAAGCTGCCCTGGATCTAGTACGGCTCAGCATAGAGCAAAGGAGACGCACCTTCAAATGGCTAATGCTCAGGAGGTGGACTGGAAGGAAACCATCACTGAACAAACCACCAAAACGTAAGGGAAGCAAAGCACCCAGGCCTTCGAAGATACTTTACCTGAAAGGAGCACATTAGAGTCTCATCCACACTCATCATAGCACCTGCATTGTCAAACTCCCCACAGTAATTGGGGGCAGAAAACAGAGTTACCAGCTGCCTTTTTGCAAAGAATTCGTATCCATCTTCAACTACCTGTAAAGGCAAAAAAACAGTTGCGTTGGTACCGGCAGGATGGGGAATAAGGCAGGAAAGCAGGATGCTCCTTTGTTGAAAGTCTGTCAAAGGTTCCGTTTGCTGTGGAAATGCAAGGGCTGTGAACACGCAGGCTCTGGCTGAAATGGCCACAGCGCCAGGCAACGCAGAGCTGCCAACAAGGGCCAAAGTGGCCCTGGCTACTGTGCTCTACATAAATGTGGGGTGTTTTAGGCAGGGTTAGAAAAAGCCAGCAGCTTCTCGGTTTACACCATTTGCTGTGGTTGTGCTTTCCTACTTGGGAGCCTATTTCTAAATCAAATTGGGAAAAGTCCTCTCTCAGTCCAGCCAGGGGAGAGAAGGCCGAGAATTCCTAAAACCAAGCAGCTACTTGGATGCTAGGGGCAGAGGCAGGGGTGGGATTCGACCAGTTCGCCCCTGAACAGGTAGCTCCGACAATCAGCTGGGAGCGAACCAGTTCGCTCCTACGATCAACTGGGCCCGCCCATGTGCCCCTGCGCTTTACCGACCTTTATCCTCTCAGCTGAGTCGTGCGACAGAATGGATTAGCCGCCTCAGCTGTTTTCCTTTCAAAGCAGCAATCCGGAAGGTGCACATGTGCAAAGTGCTGGGAGCCCACCCCTGGGCAGAGGGGAACATTTTCTAGACCCTTCTGGTCTTCGCCTACCTGATGAGCTCTGCATATAAGGTCCAAATCGTGTTTATGAAGGAACTTTGCCACCACTTCGGCTCCAAATGTGAAGGAGACCCCTCGGTCGTTTTCGCCCCATCCAAGCACATCCTTGTCGGGATCAGACCACAGGAGGTCACAAAGGAGGCCTTGGTCTGGCACGTCTGTGGGCCGCATAATTCGCCGGATTTGTTCCATGGACTGGAGATCTGGTGATAAGCCTGGGCAGGATTAAGCGGCAGCTGGTTTGAATTTGGCTCACTCGGGAGGTGCACAACGCAAACACAACGCAAACTAGCCGGAAGTACATGGGGAACGAGACTGTTGCCCTGGCAGCTTCGCCTCCAGTTCTGAGGAAGAGCAGCCGGCCAACTTCATCCAAGAGGTTATGCTCAATCAAGGGACCCAATACAGGACCATGGTAAGGCAGAAGATGAGAAATTAAAAACAATCCCTTAAGAGGCTCCCATTTCTTGGATAATGTATCCGGATTTACTCAAGACTTCAAATGGATTTAGGAGAGTCATTTGGAAGCCGAAGTCATGAGTAGCACCGATTCAATGGATGCAGTTGAAATGAAACCAAACCTGGATCCAATGCTAGGAAGATCCCAGCGTAACGTCACACGTATCTACAGTTCCAGCCCCTTCCAGAGCAAACTGAGAATCACCGCTTTGGCCAAATCAACTGTTCAACAAATAAGCCTCCCGTTGCTTTAGCGCAGTTGTCTCAAATGAAAGAGCGCCCTGCCCTTGCTGAGCTAAATGTGTTCTTCTCTCTCTCACATCTGTTCGGCTGTAGCCTCCTACTCACATCCTCCAACACTGCAAGCTTGAGGTTTCTGCCTCAAAACTTCCTGCAGATGTTTAGATTATAAGGCAGGAATGGCAAGGCCAAACATTTGAAGGGCCCACAAGAGGCAAGACCATTTGAGCACAAGTATTTATATACCATAGAGGCAGCAGGAACTCTCTGTGTAACCTGCACTTATCTCATATATCATTAAGGGTGTGTTAAATAATTTTAAGATAAGCTTCCCAATATAAATTGGTGCCCCCCACCCCCAAACCTTGTCATGTAAGTTAGCTACGTTTAAGGAATGTTGAGTTTCTCTCTGAAAATGCCTTGAAATTGAACTGTGATCAATTATGCGGCGTAGGATAGCATCCAAAATCACGTACCTCCGTGGCAGCAAAATATTTTCTCGTCCACAATGGCTGCAATGGGTAAACAGTTGAAGCAATCTGTAAAGGTTTTCCACAGCTTGATGTTGTATCTTCTTTTACCTGGGGAAGCAGACCAGCCAATGAAGTCATTTCAAAATCAAGGGTGACAGAGAAGAGCAGTTTAAGGGGAATCCCTCGCAGTTACTCCTAGGCCTGATCTGGCTTGTCTTCAGTTAAGACTGGCTTGATCTCTATAGACTTGCAACCATTTGTTTAGTTCAAAGTCAAAATGGAATTGAAAAAACTGACTTATGACCAGACCTTGCACTTATGACCGCTGCAGCATCCCCACTGCCACAGAATGCTTGGCTACCAGTGTATATTTACAACGGTTGCAGTGTCCCACTGTGTCACGTTACCACCGTTTGCGACAGCTTCTGACAAGCACAGTCAATGGGGACGGTGGATTTGCTTCACGACGGGGTGATTCACTCAGGTACTGCAGTGATTTGCTTAACAACGGTGGCAAAAGAAATCGGGCACAGTTCACTTAACCTAAGCCTTGCTTAGCAGGGGGAATTCTGATCCCAATCTATGAAGCCAAGGGCTCCCTCTACAACTTTAACCAAAAGGGAAGATGATACAAAAATTCAGAAGAAGCTGGAGTTCATACCGGAAAGGCACATGATTTGATTTATGTTCTGCCTTTGTGCCAGGAGCCCTTCAAGGTGATACAAAAGCTCAAAGATGTGACAGCTCACCTTATTCCAGTAGCCTCTTAACTCTGCAACCCTACTAACACCCAATTCCCTCTAAGGATAGATTTCATAGTCAAAATGAGGGCACATTCACCCGTAAAACACATCCCCCCCACGCATACTTACATTCATCATAGAAGCCATAAATTCTATTAATGCTAGCACATTCATGGTTGCCTCTAAGGAGGAAAAAGTTCTCTGGATATTTTATCTTGTAGGCCAGCAAGAGGCAAATTGTCTCTAAGGACTGCTTCCCTCGGTCAACGTAGTCCCCAAGAAAGAGATAGTTGCTCTCCGGTGGAAAACCACCGTATTCAAATAGCCGCAGTAGGTCGTAGTATTGTCCGTGGATATCACCTTAAGCAGAGGAAAGCGGTTTTCAGTGCACTTTGGCTGACTAAAGCAGAGTCCATCACAGCAATATATTTTAAATATGCAGATTAAAAGGAGCGTTACGTAAGAGCATTATAGAAAATAACCTGTCAGGTTTTCAACAAGTTTCCCAATGGTGCCAAACCTTAGGATATTATTTACGGCTGTGGTTTTCAAGATAAATTAGATCAAAGTGTGAAGTTCACCCGTAGTTTTATATCTAAGAAGTCTATTCTAATATTTCTGAAAAAGAGGAAATAACTACTTCCCCCTCTCAGATGGACATGACAAGGATGGGTAAAGTAAGAGGGATTATATACTACTTAAATATACCGAATAGCTACCAGACCTCAACAGTGTATCAAAAACACTGTTTTCAGGAAGAAGATTGAAAAGACAGTTTCATCCTCAGGCAACATGGCTGAAAAAGGTTACTAACTGCAATTCTCTAACAGATCCAGCATCCTCAGATACATCGCCTGAAGTTATTACCCAACAAATTCTGTGAATCATGATTACATTGTTGTTGTTGTTTTAAAAAAACACAAGGCGCTTACCACATATTTTAAGCGGTGCTTCGAGTTCTAACAGAATTGGTTGACTGAGGAAGATCTCGCGAGATTTCAAGCACAAACCTCTGATTTCATTCTCTTGAAGCTGGACATTTTTACCAGGTTTGGATCCTCTTACTAGGTAGAAAAAATATATAGGGTGATTTGTAGCACATCATACATACCTAGAAGCCCAATCAATTACTTTTATTAGGAGGGAGGATTTTGACACATACACCCAAATCTTTCTTCAATTACATGTGTCAGTTTATTTCACACTGATAGAACATTTGAGATAGGCATAGCTATTTTTTCACTACCAGCTCAGGCCAACCTTTTATTTTGTGCCGTGTGTATTTTTGGCAATCGGCACCACACATGCAGTGTACCTTACAGTTTATTCCAGTTGCACTTTCTAAAAAGAATGCATACTTTATTAAATTCAAAATAGCCACTCGGAATTATTGTGGCTATTAACACACGGCTTCTAATGCATTATTAAAATTAATGAAGTTCATTCCAGTAGGTGGGCATAGTTTAAAAGTGCTTGGTCCAAGCATAGCTCTAGTCAAAGCTGTGCACAATGTGTTATAGCACACCCTATCTCAAGATGTCAACCACATTCTCTAAATGTATGTAAAAAATTCTCAAAAATATTGACGGGAATTGTAGCAGCTTTAGATTTGCATAACCAGCAGAACAAAGGATCAAGAAATCCTGCTGACCAATTGCCTCATTTGCATAATTTATGCCTATTTCATGCTTGCAGAGAGGGAACAAATGAGATTCTGTGATTATCTTCTCCAAGAGTTTGATTACAAGATTTTATATCTTCTCTCTCATCTGTGTCTTATATCAGAAAACAAGAAAAAAGAAAAAAAAGAAAAATACAGTTTAAAGTACTTGTACTGACGGTACTGAGGAGCTCAAAGATTACGTTTAACAAGCTTTTTGCCTTGAGTCCTTATCAGAATCAGGTTGAAATTTCCAGCCGATTTCCCAGGAAACGAAGGTTGTGACTTGACCCATACTTGCCCTATAATTAGCTTATTCTGTCAGTCATGTTAGCAGTTTATGGTGTGTCATCGCTAGCATTAGATCCCAGAGGAGCAATGAAAATTCCTACCACACATAAGCAAGCATAAACTCACTGAAACATTTCCTTCTGCATTGCAGCATGGCTGCTCTGTGACAGAAGGGATTCCTGGATCATTTTTTTTTCCAATTCAGCTCCCAAGCTATAAGCAGGTCACCTGAAATGTCTTTCACAGGACTGTCAGGGATCTAACAGCAAAACAGCTACAGAAACCAAACCAAGATCACTGCATTAAAAAAATCAACAGGACAATTTGCATCCCTTAATCTTAAGCATTGGAATTAAGTCAAGGGTGTTAATGCAGAATAAGCTTTCCAGGCAGGAAATGTTGAATAAGTCGCCTTAAAATGAAGCTGAAGTCCAAAGACCAAACTTTAGGGGGAAGTTAAGCAAACAATGACTGAAAGGAGTGTATGTTGAATCGGGGACCTACAGTTTTAATTTATAATGTGACCAAATGACAATTGTTCTCACAACTGTCCACGGCATAATTTATGTGCTTGCACAAACTCTTTTCAGCTGTTATCATTCCAAGATCCCTGCAAATATGCCAGACTGTTGACCACTCATCTGTTGCTTTGAGGAGGAGCTGGTTTCCCTGAAAAAACCCAAAGCATCTGAACTGCTAATAAGCGGAGAGTGGGAAGATTCGCTCTTTACAAACCCCCTCCACAATTTTCAGAAAGGAAGTGCTTTAATGTTGGAGATATAGAAAACAGGCCTCCCAGAGCTAGGATTGTCACAGAGATGGTCCTTAGCAAAATCTCTCCAAGCCGCTATCTCTAAAAATAAATAGTTCCTGGGCAGGGCGACCTGGCTACATCCAAGGGACAGAGAGAGAAAAGCTCTTGAGTCGTTCAGCTGGAATCCTACCTCACTTTATTCCTCCTTTCTGAGTGTTGTTTCCTTTCGTGGCTGTTATGTAACCTTTATGTAACACTGTACAAGAAGTGGTACCCTGAATTAACTTACCTACTTCTCTCTCTCCATTTTTTTCCTTTTGAACTAGTACAGCACAAGCTAACATTTGATACTTAAAAGAGAACTGAAAGGCGAGATAAATAGGTAAGATATAGACAGAGAAGCCCATAAACTGGAAAGTGAGCCTCGCTTATTGGGGCTTTCAAACATATAATAATCTCTTAAGCTTTGTCTGTTCCAAATATTTTAACAGCACGTGCCCTGAATTAGTGCCAGCTCATGTGAGTAAAAATATCGCACATCTGTTTTGCCAGGCAAATCCTATAGAAATCCGCTCTTAGCCCCCCCACCCTCCCCACCCACACTTGTAAAGTTCAGAAATATTCAGAACTTAGTGGAGGGCACAGCTTCCTTGACGAAGAGAGGGAAAACACAGGAGTTAATCATGGACACCACTCTTGATTTAATAATCATTTAAACAGCAGAGAAAAACAATGGCCTATGGAAAACAACAGAGGACCTCATATTTATCAGATGGGAGGGAAAATCTCTTAAGTTATAATTCTCCCCAGCATAATGTGATGTGCTGAGTAAGTACACAAATGATACCGTACAGAGCCAGGGAGAAATGAATGGGTTGTTTAGGAAACTATTAAATTTGCAGAAGTACAACAAATATTTTTAAAATAATTTTCAGAGTAGCCCACCCAGGACTGAACTTGAGCAGTGCCACAGAATGTGGAATTGGGAAAGAGTAAGAGGAGGGGTGGAGGCAACGGAATGGCCTGTTGGGCAGGGACACAGCCGGCCGGCTGGCTGGCTGGCTGAGTGAAACTCTGCCATGAAGGCTGCAGTTGCAGAGCCGGCTCTTGGTATCGGCCGGCAGACGTGAATCTCACCACCTTTTCCTGTGCCCTCACCCTGGCTTCAAAGCAAGTCAAAAGTTGCATATCTGCATGCCAAGAGAAAAACATCGACACGCTTCAATCAGATCGCTCTTGTCTTTCTTTTTTTAAAAAAGGCAAAACCGACACTGGTAATCCTCGACTTCCAATAGTTCATTTAGTGACCGTTCAAAATTACAGCACTGAAAAAAGTGATTAGGTCACATGATCAAAATTCAACTGGGTGGCAACTGGCTCATATTTATGACGGTCGCCGTGTCCTGAGGTCATGCGATCGCCTTCTGTGACCTTCTAGCCATAAACTCAAACGGGGAAGGCAGATTCATTTCACAACCGGGTTTTTAACTTCATAACGGCAGTGATTCACTTAACGGCTATGGCAAGAAAGGTCGCAAACTCACTTTACAAATCTTTTACTTAGCAATGAATGTTTTTTGGGGGCTCAATTGTGGTCGTAAGTCGAGGACTACCTGTATTGATATTTCCACATGGCAGCTGTCCATTAATTACAACCCCACTTCTTTACCCTGCAGAGAGAGAGGAGAATAGAGGCAGGAGGCAGAATCCAGCCAAACCTGCTTTGTTCCCCTGATGCAACCTATAGGGCTGGTTAGGGATTGGTTCCAGGGGAAAATACTGATCACTGACAGGCACGTAGCCGGTCCTTGGACTCCAACACTGGAAGTCTTTAAGAAGGTGTTGGATATCCATTTGTCTGAAGTGGTGTAGGGTTTCCTGCCTAGGCAGGGGGTTGGACTAGAAGACCTCCAAGGTCCCTTCCAACTCTTCTATTCTACTAGTGAACAGCACTAATTACAAATGGCACAACCAAAATTAATTCGTTCCGCAGGCTTAAATTTGTTTCCATTGTTCACTAAGGCGCTGTGACCATCATCTTTGGGCTTCCCCCCCCATTACGATTTTTCAGGCCATAGTTATAATTATGGCCTGAAAATCCTAATGGGGGGGGGGGGGAGCATAAAGTCCTTCACCGCAGAGGAGGCATGAAAATAACACAATAACAGTTGGAAGGGACCTTGGAGGTCTTCTAGTCCAAACCCCTGTTCAAGCAGGACTTGAACAGGCTCGTGGGACTTGCACGCAATAACATTTAGCCAGAGTTAATTGCAGAAGAAAAAGGAAACCCAAGTCCATCTTTGGAAAGAAGACCAGGTAAAAGAGTTTGTAGTGTGCACTAGTCACCTGTGGTTAAATAAGAGTTTTAGAAAGATAATAGTGAGAAAAGCTCGAAAGCCTGTTCTTCTAACAAGAAGCCCATAATTTTCTACTTGCATCTCGGTTGTTAAAAGCCCAGACAGGATTAAAATATGTTGCTTTGAGATAAAAGGCTATTCAACATCTACTAGCCTTGATAAACAAGTAAATAACAAGATTTTCTGGTCATACAAAATAGGTGATTGAACACACTATTTTCTTTCCAGGTATCTATCTAATCAGACAGATCTATAATAGTCTGTAGGCCCTGCCTAAAGCCAGGAGATCTAAATTGGAACAGGCTCACTAATGTTTGTCTGGGAACTTGTAGTTTTTCCAGCTATAAAATGAAAATTAAACTGGCTGCTTTGAGTGTAAAACTACCTCCTTTTTATCGTATTCGTGGGGTTGAAAGTTTGAGTTCCCTGCATTAACCAAATATGGAGAACTGAAGCAGGCAGACAGTTCTAATTATATTTTATAGCAATGCCACCCATCCAAAGTTCAGAAATGATATGAAGCTGCACTTTGTAGAACAAAAGCCAGCACTTTCATTCCCCTCTTCTTGGATCTGAAAGGAAGCAGGAGAGCTAAAGCTTTGCAGCAACAAATAAGCCCCAAGATCTTATTGCAACTCTTCGAAAAATGGGGTAAAATACACAACTTAGAGAAGCATCCTTCTCTAAGATGCTGAGAGATGCATTTTAGAATAAAATGCTGATAAATGCATTTTAGAGCCCCAAATCTTTCATATTTGGGATTGAAATGACGGATGCAGAAGGAAAAAAGAAAATGAGATACTTTTATAGCTAATCAATTCCATGAGAATTTTTTTAAAAATCCCTCTGCCGCATAATTTAAATTATATTAGTAGAGATGTAGCATTAAGGAGCTATAAGATTTCTATTAATAGAAGATAATGGAGGTGTAAATATGCCCTGTTTATCCCTCCAAGTTATGTGTACACAGCCAATTTAAAACTCATGTTGCGTTAAAGGACGCCAAAAATTAATCTATACTGAACTCATGCTGTTGTCATCTGAAATTTAAATTTGTTAAACAAATGAAGAGATGATTAAGCAACCATTTTTACTAAGCATGCAAGAACACCTCTAATAACACTGGAAGGGTTTGATTTTTTTTTTGGGGGGGTTAGAGGAGCCACCTGGAACCCAGCACCAGAGTTTAGAGTAGTCAAAATGTCAAACTAATGTCATAATGCTTGGATTAAGTCTGCAATTTGTTTGCAAGCAACATGTTCACTCCAGTTCAAAGAAGCAGGCCTATTTTTAAAGTTAATGGCCATAATAGACGGGCACAGGCGGGCGAGCAGCATTTTTACGCCCTCCTAATTCCCTGGACCAGCAATCACAGAGTGTCAGGAAGACTGGGCTAACCAACAATCTCTCTCTTCCCTCCGAGCAAGACTCCACCTATGTTAAAGAGGGCAAAACAAAGAGAGGCCTGCAAACTCCTTAAGCTCCTATTCTAAGAAAGGGCAGACTAGAAAGGCCGGTAAGATTTCCACCCTCCAAGCATAAAACACATCTTGTACAAAAACTTGGGGCAATTTGAAAGGCGAGGCTCTGAATCTTGGATGCAACTCCTCCAGGCTTCCTTCCCTTCCTCTCACCACTTCACCAAAGGAGTCCAGGCATAAGGATTGCAGGACCAGGAGATCAAAACCACAGGCAATTTCAGCTTTTGGATCCTGGGGAAAGAGGGGTATTTATTCCACACACACCCTCAGAAACCCTCCATTCCTACTCTTCTGCTTTTCCTTCACTGCAGAGGGGCCTACTTTCACCTCATCCTCCTTATTTATGTTTATTTTGTGGTATCTCACCCTAGAAGCCCAAACCGATATATTTCTCCTAGAATTTCTCCTCTTGTAAGAACAACTTAGTAAGGTTCTTGAGCCGAGAGAGACTGCTCAAAGTTATCTATGTGTTCACACGTTAGTCCTGGGCCATCCTCACACTGGCTTCAGAACCAGAACAAAATTACGTTTAGCAACTTCCCACTTTGTTGCAAAACCCAGCAACCCAACAGAGGCCAAACTGCAACCCAACTAGCAGACTTTTTTCTCCCGAGGGTGCTTTTCCAATTCAGATCTGAAGAAGCCGCTTGGAGGAGAAGCGAAACATTTTAAAGGGGGGGGGGGAACCCAAGGAAGTCCGATTGCCTTTTTGGAAAAGGTACCTTTGGGACAATCATGGCCTGGGTGATTGGGAATCTCCGGAGACTGGCACACATAAACCGTTTCCCTGCAAAGAACAACCTACAAAGGTTTTCCAAAATAGATCTTATTTTCGAAGTAAAATCAGAGGCGAAGGTAAAGAAAAAAAATATTTGTCCCTTGACCCCTTTTTCTTCTAATGGGTAACAACCCACAGCCGACCTGCATCATCCTGACTCTGCATTTTTCATTAATGACATACGGTACCCGTGTTTATTTCTATGCCTCATTATTTCTATGTCTCAGTGTGTTTGTGTGTGCGAGACACACGCAAACACAGCCATCATTTTCTCTGCCCCCTCCTATTTGGGTCAACGATTCAGGTCTTTTTTAACTGCCTGCCCCTCACATCACTCAGCCAAGCCTCTCCCATCCTCTTCCCAGGCAGCCTTAAAAATGCATCCCTAATAATAAAAATGGGGGGGGGGGGGGAGGAATAAAACACATTAAAGAGAGCCCCCCCCTCCCCAGGTAAACAAGGCTATATTTAACTCCCCCCCATATCTCCTTCCCTCCATTGAGCATCCCTTCGCTTCACCCCAAAAAACCCCTCTTTAAAATGGGGGGGGGGAATCTTGGCGCCCTTTTCCCGCCCCTCCCCATTTCCCAGCCTTCCTTTGTCCAAGGATTTGATTTCAGCCCCCCTCCCCACAATCCAAAGGCCTTCCCAGATCTTAGGAGAGGAACCCCGATTTTCGGGCAAGGGGGGGGAGGAAGAGAGAATAACGTGGGGGGGGCTGCAATGAGGAGGGGGCCCGGTGGGGGTGTATATTTGTGGGGGTCCATCTTCAAAGCCCCCCCTTCCGCCGAATTGCTCCGCAGAAAGAAGGGGAGGGGGTCTTGCCCCTCCTGAAGGGGAAGGGGCACCAATCGGAGTATCCTGTGAGGGGGGTCGCTTCCCCCTCCCCCGATTACCAAAGGGGGGCGCAGATCCCTCCCCCCCGGCTCCCTCCTGCGCTGCGGACCCCTCCCCCTCCCTCCCCACCGCCGCCCCCTCCTCACCCTCCAGCAGCCGTTGGATG
The DNA here is from genome assembly GCF_964273705.1 of Natrix helvetica. Taxonomy (NCBI): domain Eukaryota; kingdom Metazoa; phylum Chordata; class Lepidosauria; order Squamata; family Natricidae; genus Natrix; species Natrix helvetica. Next base: position 13,406,370 of record NC_138564.1, read on the forward strand.
ATGCTGTCGATGTTGAGCTTGTCAATATCCGCCATCGCCTCTCCGCGGCTGGGGAAGGAGCCAAGCCGGAGCCCGCCGGGTCGACTTCCACCTCCTCCTCCTTCGCCGCGGCCGCCCCCGGCTCCCGAGCCGGCGCTTGCCTCCCTCGCCTCCGCCCACCACCGCGATCCTCTCGCCCCTCTTTCTTCTCTCTCTCTCTCTCTCTCTCTCTCGCTACCCTCCGCGCCGATCGCGCACCCTCCTCAGCAGCCCAGCAGCATCCCCGGCGACGGCGGCGGCGAACAAAATGGCCGCCTCGGCCCTCCCCTTCGCCCCAGTCGCCGCCTTCGGGGTGGGGGCGGAGGAGGAGGCGCAGGGATACCGGGGGAAGCCGCCGCCGGGACTTCTTTCTTGGCCAAGAGCGGGAAGCTTTGAGGGGGAAAAAAGGGAGACCTGGCGCGCGCTCTCTCTCCCTCGTGCTCGCCCGTTTTCTGCCCCTCTCACTCGGCGGCTCCCTCCCACCCGACCCCACCGGCCGCGCGCACGCGCATTCTCACACTCCCTCGCGCGCTCTCTCCCTTCCCCTCCCGCGCGGGAGGCCTCACTCAGTTCGCGCGCCCGCGATCCTTCCGCCTGGGGAAAGAGATAGAAAGGAAAGGAGCGGGAGGCGGGGGGAGAGCGGAAAAAGAGTCTCCCCCCACCTCCTCATCCTTTCTCTCTCTCTCTCTCTCTCTCTCTTGTTTCTGTCAGGGCGCTCCTGAGGGGAGAAGCCAAAGAAAGCGGGGGAAATAATGGAAACCTAAGGGAGAGAAAAGGGGAAGGAGAGATGGGAGAGAGAAGGAATGGAGTTCTGCCTAAGGGGTGGGGGGATTAAAAAGACTGCCCTTCTTTAATAATTGATCAAGTGGGGGGGTATCAAAGGAAAGAGTTCCCTTGAGGATGTGCAGAGTTCTCCGTATTGTACTTGTCGCCACCTCCCATCCCCTTGAGGGTGAAGGTGCAGAGTTGCACCGACTCTAAAAGCCTTAGAAAAAGAAAGAAACAGAGAAGCTGTCCAGATGCTGAACTGAGCCACTGAATTAAATCCATTGTCAGTTGCTGCAACAGTCCTCAGGATTAGAACTCGTGGCCACACCTTGCCAAAGCTGGGGGGAAGGTCCTGGGGAGGGGGGTTTCCATTTGAAGAAAAGGGAGGTTCAGGAAGTCTTGGGGAGGGTGGGGGGGGGACCTCAAATAAGATTTATAACCCTTGCAAAAAGTTGTAGCCGCAACTGCAAACCTTCTCACAAGCAAACATGTTGCAGAATTTGTGGTTTCCACCCTGTACAAGATGGATGTGGCAAGGGAAAAAGGGAAACTGCTTAAGTCAATCGATGGAGGGACCAGACTTATCAAGATTAGATTCAAGGGGGGGGAAGTGGTTCCCCCACTTGATAAGGAAAACCTCTCTCCTTCTTCCTTTCTCCTGGGATTGCAACCCATTTTCCCCAAATGTGAACTCCACACTCCCCCCCTCCCCCCCAAAATCCATGACAATTTGGCTCACAGGCTGAATAAAAGGAAAGAGGGAATGGAACCACCCCAAGCTCTTCTGTGCAGAAACATCGCTTCCTTTAGAAGAAACAATGGATCAATTAACAAAAGGTAAAAAAAAAAGGTTTAGTTTTTAAAATGCAATATATAATCGACCCTCTTTGTGGTTTTTAGCACTAAAGCAGGAATATTTGTCTTTGCATCTTCCTACGTGAAGCTCAACATGATTCCGTGAATCCAGAAAGCTGCAGCATGAAACTTGCTATTCCCCCACCCCACAAAAAATATGCCTCATTTCTAGGCTAAAAGCAGCTAAAACCAGCATCACCTGGACCCGGGGGAATTAAAATTTTAAGAGCAAATGGGAGATCAGCAATAGAAAGCAGAGCCAGCCTCAATCCCAAAACCTTAAGTCAGCACTAATACTGTATAGCACATCATGTATTCCCTTGGCACCCACCCACAGATTCTGCAGCCACCGCACAGCCCTAACCTTTCCTGAATTATTTTGAGGCTTTCCCCTCCTTCCATACCTTTCCTCCCCATAAATCTCTTTTATTTTGGTGCTTCGAGCATCCGGGAGGCTTTCCAATGCTATTTATGATGCATGGATGGAGGGCTGGTGGTCCATGAGTGTCTGTGTTATTAGTATGTACTATTATTACGGCAGATGTCAAGGCCAAATTTTGTCCTTTCCAATTGACCCATTGCTGAATAGCTCTCCTAGCCTTATGCTGGGATGTGGCAGAAATCTGAATGGATAGAGCGGTTGTTTTTTGTTTTTTGTTTTCAAAAGATGTCAGCTCTAGTGCTTAAATATTAAGTAAATATTTCTCCTCTGAGGACTTATTTTTGGAACACGCGCAGGCAACACAGAGGCAATTATGCAATAACCTTAACTGTAACTATGTCATTATCACTGGGGGAACTGGTAAGTCTTTGAGCTGAGGCAGGGAGCTTGAGAAAAGCTGCAGTGTCATCTCGTCTTGAATATAAGTCAGGAAAAGAGAGAGTCAGTACCAAGAAAATGAAGGTCATCTGGGTTAAATCATACGCCATGTGCAGAATATGATTCTACCTAAAATAACAAAAATAATGGATTAAGTCTGGGCAATAGGGCTTAAATCAAACTGCAGAAGAAATATAGGAAGTCACTGGAATTTGAAAAACCCTTAAAAGGCCTGGGTTTATACTGGCATATCTAAACACTAAATGGGCTTCATTCTCATTCTCATTCTTGTTCTGGGACATCTAACTCTTTCTCTGTATCTGCAATCCACTTGCTTCTTCCATAGATAAAATCACCTTCACTAGAAAATATATCACTTTGCTGCCTAGGTCATTGTACCCGTAATTATTCCTTCTATCCTGCAAGGTTCCCTTAATTTTTTTCACTTGATTGTACTTGATAGCCAACAGGATCTTCCCTGCCACCAATAGAAAAATTCCCAACCTTATTTAAAAATTTAAAGATATTAAAATGTTCATATCCCATTTTTTTCAGTTCTGTGATTCTGCTGTGTTTCTCGCATATTCTTCTTCTCTACCTGAATTATCCCACCATCCTATTTAATAGGCAGTGATATTCCTTTAGGGACTTTATAGCGTGGAGATCACTTGTCTATAAAGTCACCAAGAGTTGGACATGACTAAATGGTTAAAAACAACAAGAGTATTCCTTAGGACTAGGCAAGTTTTAACAAGTAAATTTTAACAAAACTGCCTTATGGAACGAGTTATTCTTAGCAAAGAAAATTCAGTCTCCTTTGCAAAGCTATAATTGTGCCAATAAAAGAAACCCAAACAAAATGCCACAAACCCTTTTTGTAGTTTCGCAGTGGATCCTAAATGTATGAAATCCCCTCTATTTGCCCCAAAATGACTCTTTGGGACACTGAAGGGATCTAATGAGCACACATTCCAAGGAAATCCCGCCTTTATCTCTTATATTTGCATTGCTTGACAAAACTAAGCACCCACAAACAATGTTTCCTGCTCTCTCTTGACATTTCCCAAGCCTTGAATGACAATTTGGCTAAATAATGCAGGGTGACCTTATTCCTTCTGCTCTCTAGCTTTGCATTTCTTTCACGGCTGCCTCCTTCTCCAAATCCCCAATTTGGAAAGGCTTGTTTGTTTAATTTTCCTTTTCTATTTCTCTTTTCTTTCTGGATGCTTTTTGTGATCTTACTGGGTTGCCGATTACTGAAGATCCTGGCCTCATAAAGTAAAAAAAATAATTTAATTTGTGAACTGAGGCAAATTCTCCAACACTGGAAGTTTTAAAGAAGGGATTGGACAGCCATTTGTCTGAAGTGGTGTAGAGTTTCCTGCCTAAGCAGGGAGTTGGACTAGAAGACCTCCAAGGTCCCTTCCAACTCTCTTATTCTATTCTATTCTATTCTAGATTTCGATCATTCTGTGAACATCATATTTATGTAATGGCCACTGTTTGCTTTTTATGAAATAAATTCAAAATATGGCTTTACTGAACAAAGGTACGTCAAACAGGAGAATATACAGAATTGTCTTAACAAAGCTTGTTTTGGGAATATATTCTAAATGTTTAAATTCTGTAGATGTACTGAGCACCAACAGACAGCAAGGATCAGAAAAATAAAACTGCGCAATAGGTTTTGGAAAGTCAGGAAGAACATTCATTTCCTTTTCATCTGTCATTTTTAAAATGGCAAAAGTGTGACAGCAGCACCATTAAGAGCTTTTAGTGTTGCAACTTCGTGACGCAACACTTTTGTTTCAAGTGGTGAGAGTCAGTGGGGAACATTTTCCCTACCTTTTTTCTCTCTCTTCCTCCCGGTAAGGCTGCTTGTGGGCACAAACTGGATTTGGAAGGAAATAACAGAAATGGAAGAGAACAAACCTGAATGGAATTCTGAATAAGACCATCTTTTGCTACGTTAACCAATGTTTTCATTTCCCCCTTTAAAAAAAATAGATTGGAATTCTCATGGCAATGGCATATATTATTATGAGTGAGAAGGCTAGCTGAGATTGGAAGCCTATCTTTGTCTCAAACAATTCATACTAACTTAATCTCTGGACAACCAGGAGCGAGCTAGTCCTAACTGTGGGGCTCCCTTATAACTGGCTCCCTTCTTAGCACAGTCTGTAAGAACTCTGTTCTAAGGATTATTGTACTTGGTTTTTTATTGTGTATTTTCCCAAGACATCTGTTTAGTGGCAATTGAATTCTGGGATACACGGATGCAGCTGTGCTCTTTCCGTGTTCTTATGTTTTCATGAAGTAAGTTGCTGGTGATGACATATGAAGATAATGGTTATTTATTCTGGCAGTGGCTGTCTTTAATTGTTTTCATCTTCACATTTTCCTCTTAACTATTCTATTAGGATAAACTGGCTGGCAGGTCTTCAGGTATGATGTAACTGTGATGTAAAATACGGTATGGGCATGAATGAGCAGATTTTAGTAGTATACCTGAATTAAATTTCAGCTGAGAGAGAGCCTTGCACCTATTAATGGACTTTTTAATATGCTGTTGCATGCATCTTTCTGTCATTTACTTGCCTTCAAACTGTTCCCAATGCCTTGAAGATTATCACATGAGAAAGCCTCCACACTGACTTCCATGTGGTTGCTGGGTAGGAATTATGAGAATTGATCTAGTGCAATCAACATGTGAGAGTTGATCTAGTATTCTGTTCAGGCTGTTGCTCACCTTGTTGGTAGTATATCAACTTTTCGTCCACCTGTGAAGCACCACAAAGTTCCCCAGATCCAACTCTCGCTCAGGCGGGTCATGAAACCGCACATGACAAACTGTCCTGCAATATCCACAGTTTTACAACGTGACCATGAGACACACACTTTGTAATTTTGGGATACTTCTGCAATTGTACTTCCAGTTGCTAGTGTACTTTTTTAGTGCAATATTATACTGTAAATGTGTGCAAAGTTCAGACAGTGACTCTGTACATTTCATGTACTGTGCTTTCTTTAGAAAAAGAAAGCAATCACACCCAGTCCAACCTTTCTTCGGAAAACCCTCTTTTGCGTTTTGCCTATTCCCTAGTTTCTATAGCATTAGATTGCACTCAAGTATAATACATTTCATATATTTTTCTCAGCTTTAAAATGCTTTTCCAGATTGGTTTCCCCCCCCCCCCCTGCAAATTAACACATTTCCCCCAGCAGTATTTCCAAAGTGAAAATCACAATACCATAATTTGTAATTTACTATTCAACTGCTTAGAAACAACACAACTGCACTCCCCCACCAAAACAAAATTGTCATAAAGCAATCATAAGAAAAATAATTGTTGAGGTACAATAACTTCAGGAGGTCATACAACTGAGGGAAAGATTTTGTTTCAGCAACACCCTTGATTTTAAAATTCTAGAAGACATGTTGCTTGTCTTAAATTTCTGCCAGCTCCTGTCCATTTTTTAAAATTAATGTCGTCTGGGGAAATCAATGATAATTCAGGATCGTCTTCAGTTTGAGTCAGCATTTTGTTCATTGATTCAGAATTGCATTAAGATTCTAGGCTGTTCAAAATGACAATTTCCCAAGAGTTTTCAACCATTTTAACTGATGTAGTTTTTAATTTTTGTCACGAATGGGTTTAGTTCTACCAGCAGATGATATAGGTTTTGACTTAGGTGGAACTAGAACCAGCAAGGGAAGAGGAGAAAAATGGCCATTTAAACCCACTTTGTCTTCTGCAGCTGCAGCCCAACAGATGCCACCAATGAATTTTCAAGCAGTGTATGATTTACTTGTAATCTGTTTCTGCCAAATGGGAATTCTGGGAATTGCAGTCCCAACACATTTGAGGAACATCAGATTGGAAAAGCTTGATTTAGAAGGTACTAGAGACCAAAACGGCAAGCGAAATGTAAGTTATAAAACAAACAAAGTGTTTTTTCTGCCTTTGGTGATATAATGTTAAACATTTGGATCATGATAAACACATTCTTGTTTTTGGGATGCAATTGTGCAGTGCCTGATAATAATATGGCTGCTTAAAATACACCAAAGAAGTTAGGACTTTTTTTACAAATACAACGCTTGGAAGAGCATAGGGGTAAAGGAGTCCATGGCTGGACCAGAGTCCTACCGAATGCACCCAGTAATGTTTGAAAAACTCTCCAGAATTATAATTATATTTATGATAAAGAACGGAGAAAACATTGTGAGATGTTGCTCTCCTAAACTTTTTTTTTTGGGGGGGGGGGGAAATAGATTTTGGCCTTTCTTTCCCAGATAAGATCTCACTTAAGTGACATTGACTGATCAGTTTAATTTAGCAGTATTTGGCCAAGTTTCCCTGCAGATAAAAGATGGATGCTTCAGTTTATCCAGTGATAAACATCAAGGATGACAAAGATTAAATGTTATTGGAAATTTTTGTCCAAAAGGGGGGGGGGGGAGGTAGATACCGTTTTTTTAAAAAAAGAAGAATTCTGGTGAAACAAAGTATGCCTGAAAATTCTTCTATACAAGTATATCTATAAGTCAATATTCATATGCGCTCATACACCTATCTCTGTCTTGCACACACATGCAAAGAGACAAATGCATGCATAGGACATTCTTACAAAGTTCTCATATCACTCCCTTTTCTGGCTATTCTCATCGAAGTGCTGAGCTCCTCCTTTCTTTCCTGTGGGGAAAAAAGACCTGTACAAACGGAAGGCATGATTTTTTCCAGCATGCTCAGGGAATCCTATGCTTGGACCATAATAATGCCATGTCTTTCATGTCCCTATCTAGCAAATAAAGCAATGATTTTTTAAAAATTGAAATTCGTTCTTCAATTCAGGATTAAGACTTGCTCCATTTGTGGGCTTAGAGAACCAAAACATCCAGTCTGCATTTGCATATCTCCAGCCCTAGTCTGGGATACGTGATATTGTCAGCTATTCATCTCTTTTGCTTTTTCATCCTAAGCCTCTTTCATAACTGCATTGGAAGACCTGGAGTTGCCTTTCTGCTGTATAACACACTCAACAGAAAATGCAAACTATCTGCCTTCCCTCCTTTATTCATCAATATGACAGCCTGGCCCAGGGTGTGTTTTTCATACTCATCCCACGTTCTCTCTGAGGAAGTGCTCTGTCACTGCCCCTTCTTCAGTGGTACATGGACTTCCCTAGGCAGCCTGGCTGAGCTTCATCTGATTAAAAAACAACAACACTATTAATACCTTGTGCTGATTCGGATAAGGGATTATAGTTTCAAGGTTTATATGTAGCAGCAATTAAAATGCATTTTCTAAGACGGTGCCAAAGCCATTTGCATTCATCAAAAGAAACATAACCAATAAATATATGTATGCACTCTTCTTATCGGTTTAGCTGACTTCAGCAAGTCTAACAGCGGCTGCAAACTTCCTGTTGTTTCACTTTAGGGTGAGTCACCTGTGGGTTCAGTCTAAACTCACGCAGAGGGAATGAAAGCGGGAACAGCTAAAGCCTAAACAGATGGAGAAATAATATGAAGGAGGAAAGGGAATGGCAAGCAGGAAAGATCATAAAAGAAAAGTACCCAATTTGTACACTGTTCCCTATTTATTTATTTAGCCACCCATCTCCTATATGTGACTGGCCATCTCACTGTCTTTCTCCTTCTGATGTGCAGGCTCCAACAGGTCCTATGCTCCTAGAGAAATGTACTCCTTGGCAGGAAATCAGCTCCCCACTCCTGTCCTTTCAATGCAAAATTCATTGTGACAAATTGTTGGTATTAATAAATGCATCAAGCTAATCACAGTGGAAGCTGAGCTGCTGGTTGCTTCTGATCCCCCGGTTCACAAACAAGAGAGAACAGCCTCAAAGTGTTCTATTGTGGAATGACAGCCAGCCAGATGTCCAGCAGCAGGTTCCGTCTTTTCTGGACATTCTGCAAATGCCTAACAGTCATTTGCCCTCCTCCAAAATTTACTCCAGAACGTTACTTCTTAATCTTCCTCTCTGCCTCCTTATTCTCCCAGGCAACTCTCTATCTGGGCCCACCCCTCCCTTCCCCAGACCTTACGTCCAGTTCTGTCACCCAGGTGGGATAAAAGTAAGCGGATTAAAATGGCCCCTAAGAATGACTGTATGTGGAAAGAAATCAAGGTAGGATCAAATGCTCTCGGCCTGCTTATTCATCTTGCTCTGAAAATTAATCGCCTGCCGGCCTCCCATAATGAAGCAAAGACAGTGTTTGTGGACCTCCTGAGTGTCTTGCAACGCATGGTGCTCCCTGCACGGGATGCTTGATGAATTCTCTCATTCTCCCAGAAAACCCCCTCCCTCGGGCTGCTTTCAACAATCCGTTATCTGGTTTTTGACAGCTGAGTTCCAGCATTCGAGCTATGCATTGGTGAGCTTTAAGGGAAAATCCTAAAGAGCTCTCCTAAATTTGTCTCTGTGTAGCACCCTAGTGACACTGGAGTGTAGAAAAGAAACAGAAAGGGAAAGGGTGACCCCCCCCGCCCCCACCCCATCCTGTATGTCAGTCCAGAAGAACACAGGACCTTGTCTGTGCCATTCCCCCCCCCCCGCCCCCTGTTCCATCAGAAAGAAAACAAGGGGGCTGTCTGTTTCTCATTTTCCTTTACAAAGTGTGTGATTCTGTCAGTCGTCCAAATACAGCAATATCAGTCACAATAATTTGGAACCAAGTAATAAGAACTTAAGGCTAGCCGAGAACACGGCAACACGCCCAGTTCAGTAAGGCTGTCCTATTTCAAACATCTTTAAATATATGTTCATTGCAGCTGAAATAGACCGAAAAACTGGAAACACCCAACTGATTCTGACTGCACGGTTCCTTATGCAGTTGTACTCCTATCTAAATGGGTGCGCCAGCAACGATCGTTTCCATTGCTGTGATGGAGGATTTGTAAAAGGAAAATTAATTGTAGGAAAGTAGAGGTGGCATGTCTCATCTGACAAAGGAGAATTGAATTGGAGTTCTTTTACCTGCCTAGATCAACTCCCCTTTCCCATTTTCCTGCTTTGTAGCAGGTGTCCTTAGAGGTAGATTTAGAAGAAGAAAAACTCTCAGAAAACACTTTTCTTCCAAAAGGACAGCAACCCAATTTTGCCCACAGCTGAGATCTCCTCCTCCAAACAAATGGCTTTCCTTATCTTTGTCTACTCACTGAAACTCTCCTCTGATCTGCAATTTATCTGGTGCGATTGTGAGGAAGCTGCCCGCCCAGCAACAGAAGGGACACAGGGCTGCAAGTCCTCAGTCAACCGTGACTCCCTACAAGACCTAAGATCAGCCTTCCTCTGGATATTCTGATCTTGATCACTGGAAATGGACCCAGAGCACCTGGGCAGTCAGTGGGCATCATTGCATACACAAGAACAGATTATTTGAACCGATGGGGAAGAGAAAACCCTTAGCTGCTCTTCATGGAGGCAAGGCATGCCTTCCTGCCCATCTCCCTCCCAATTTAAGTGGAACCGGTCTCCCAGAGCTAAGTTCAAGAGAGGTACCTCTTACAGCTAATGATTTAGTCACCCTCTTGATCAGAACAAGCACAAGCCAAGTCTTGGGAAGCCACTTGTCTAATGAATATTAAACTCTGTGTGGCCAAGCATAATGAGTTAGGATGAGTAACTGGGCTTGGGGATATTTTTGATAGCCATCCTGCTGGAATCAAAACAGCTCTTGAAATCTTCTCCGAGAGCTTTCTTGAAATGCTTCCTAACAGGATGAGACTGATTACCTCGAGGCCCAGCCAACCTGGATTTTTTGATATCCGGAAACGAGGGAATGAGAAAGACGCAGGTTGCACTTTCTCCCAACTCGATATCTACACAGGATTTTCATGATCCAGTGGCAAGCACTGCTTGTTTCTTTCCTCATGGAACCTTTTCAAAGCCTTTTGTTCCACTGGCTTTTTATCTGAAGTCTCCCAGAATCAAATGACCTTCTTTTTGTAGACCAGTTGTCTCTTTAGCAGAAGGGTTTTCCTTCTGCAGCTAAACTGATGTTTCACATCCCTCAGAATTATTGGATTTTCCACATTCAACAACCATTCCTTCTTCCTTGCAGCCTTTAGAAAGTTTGCCAGGATTCCACGATATTGTTGAGACTTAAGGATTTTAGGTACTGCAAATTGCATTCAAAAACAAGGCTCAATTATATAGTGAAGACCTTTGGAAATCCAGGCAGAGTAGGATGACTTGTTAGAAGGGTCCAGGCTGTGAGAGAATTCTCTTGCCCTAAAATGGATCAAATCAAATCTTGAGATGAAGTATGGCTTGTACAGCTTGTACATTTTGAAAGCATGTGTCAGAGATGTTACATAAATCCTTGGAAGCTAAATATAACATTTTTGGGGTGTTGCTAAAACCAGAAAATAATAGTTCTATTCCCAAATCTGCTTGACAACGTTCCTCTCAACCCAGTGCGGCCTTCTGAAGGAGAAGGAGGTCTACGGCAGTCCTAACTTTCCCCTTTGGAAATATGAAGGGTGCCTGTGAATGGCATCTGGCATTGTCAAGGCCCCAAGGGGTTGCCAGCACTGCCCGCTTACAGGAAAGAAAGATGTGGCATAACCACGTTTTAAACAGTCAGTCAAAATACCCCTGGGAATATATATATAAAAAAAACAATGTTCTTTTTTTGCAGTGCTGCTTTCTGATATGAAAGCTATCCCAAAGGCCCAAGTGGGCAATAAGGCCAGCTGGCTCCTACTTTATTCCTCTAGATGTGTGGAATGGCAGCTTGCAGTTCTCCTGCCTAGGAAAAATGATGCAGGTTAGCTCTATCTGAAAGCCCCAGATTAAGGAAAGATATTTAATCTCCCAACCATCAAGCTAAACTTTTAAGGAAAGTAAGAAGCAACAAGTAGTTTTAAAAATTAATATTCATTCAGTCCTAGTTGGGCAGACTGGAATAGTTAAACCATCCAACAAAAATATGAAATATATTTTTTTTAAACTTTGCCCCTCTCCCAAAAACAAGTCTTGACAATAGCAATACAATTCTTGATGAGCTTTCATTTTGGCAGCTGCTGTGACAAGCGAGCTAATTGCAGGACAAAATAAATACATCTGGAGCCACAATGGACAAGAGATTCATCTCCCAGCCACTTTTGTGCACTTTTATGAAACTGATTGAGACATTAATCTCAATTAATGGAACTGCAAGAACCAGTCAGGGACTTGGAAACACAAAGACCAGGTCGCCTCTTCTAAAAAAAACCGAATGGAAGGGAATAGGCCCAACATAAATATAATAATAATAATAATAAAATTTTATTTGTTAGCCGCACCCTCTCCCGAAGGACTCGGGGCGGCGTACAATAAAAACACATAAGTACAAATATGGACAAGACATACACAAAAATGTAGACGTATACGTATACGAAGAGGAGGTGGACAAATGCATATAAACAATTAAAATCACAATTTAAAATCCCTTAAATAAATTACAAAATTAAAACCCGTCAGGAGCGATATAATCAAAACTATGGTTGAGCCAGGCCCAAATATGAAACTGCCCCAGGCGCATCCTCACAAGGGGGCCCCTGTCTCGTCAAATGGTCATGTGTGAGTCATTGTCAACCATCTAAAGTGTTTCCCAGAGGATTCTTGTAGGAGCTGCATTTTAGGCCCAAACTAGGAGGGATTCGAAGCACAGTGATATCACCCTCCCAAAATCTGTTTCAGTCTTTAGCACCATCAAAAACCTTGGATCAAATTAGATAGCCGTTTGACCAGGAACATTTCCCCTCGGAATGTCCTGCTAGATTCACACATTTTACTAAGCCAATTTGCTATTTTATCTATCTTGGGTAAGTAAGACAAAACGGCCAGGGGTATACACTGTGTTCAACCACAAACTAGGGTTAACAAACCACAACCGGCTGAGATTTAATAAGCTAACCACATATTGCAAACATTTGTGCAGTGTGGAATCGCGGAAAAGAGAGCAGGATTCCCTCTTGCTTGGGCCTTGGCGCCCCTAGGCACACAACTGGCAACCTTTATTTGATGGCTTTTCAAGTTTGCCATCTCAAGACACCATATCCCACGATGTAATTATCTATTAATTCGGCAGGATGCCTTGCCTGCCCCAAGTTCACCATGCATTCATTGTGGCCGCTGGCTGTAGCTCTCAGGGCCAACCTCAGCCCACCTAAGGACAGAGGACCTTGACCGGAGGACCTTCTACATTAGAAGTCAGATATCCAACTACTACACCAAGCTGCAGCCTTACGAGATATTGCCGTCTTTGCTTCAGAAAGTCTCCTTCATCTTCACTATTAAGGTTTTTTTTTAAAGTTCACCTGGTGAGAGTTAGTCCTACCCTACTGAATCCCAGGAGATTTATTTTGGAGGATTCTTCCCTCAGCGATGATCCCACCAGCTGCTATCTTGCAACTGTTGTGATAGAACACCTTTGTGCTGTGCCATTTTTAGTTCAGTCCCGTTTTTAAAAACAACAAAGCATTTCTTTTTTATGCTATGGATTCCCTGCCTCCGAGAGGCTCCCCGAGAAGATTGCGTAGGAGCTGCCTTTTTAAAGCCACCTCATTAGCTCCCCCCACCCCCAATCCTCCCCTTTGCGCTCCCATGGCCAAGTCGTGGCTGGAAAGACAAATGCTTTCTGACGGGATGGGAATTTGCATCCAGGTTGCTAGGCAACCGGTTGTGGTACTGCAGCCTCCTGAATCGAGAACTCCCTGCCTCAACCTGATTTTCCTGGCAGGATTCCACAATCTGTGGTTAGTGGCAGGCTATAATTTAAGAGGTAGTATGGAGCTTTTAATAGTCCAACATGTTTATGCAGGAGAGGTCTGCTGAGCTCAACAGCCAGGGAAATAAGATTGCTTACCAAAATAGAAAATCCACAGCTTTCCCAAGAACACCTGATCTTAAGTAATGCCCAGATGCTAGCTTCACGCATTATGCAAAATCCTTGGCTTTCTTACCTGTGGTTTATTGAGAAACTATGACACACTGGTTCATATCACCCATTGTGGGCTTCAGTGGCTGGATTCACATAGCAATAGCAATAGCCCTTAGACTTATATACCACTTCACAGTGCTTTTACAGCCCTCTCTAAGCGGTTTATGGAGTCAGCCTCTTGCCGCCAACAATCTGGCTCCTCATTTTACCCACTTCGGAAGGATGGAAGGCTGAGTCAACCTTGAGCCAGTGAGATTTGAACTGCTGAACTGCAGCTAGCAGTCGGTCGAAGTAGCCTGCAGTACTGCACTCTAACCACTGTGCCGTCTTGGCTCTATCTAACACAACATAGTTATTAGTGGTTTCTCTGATTTGGGGTTGATGCAGGGCATGAATGCAAACCAAATGTGCATGTACAGACAACCATTGGGGCTGTAAACCGTAGTTTGCTAAAGTATGCGGCTATTGCTATAATATGTGTAATATGTATGTGGAGTTCAGGTAGCAGAGACCAGTGGGAGCTGCCCAGAGTGCTGATCCATGCTTTGAAAACGTCTCTCTTCATTTAAAAGGGAAAACCCTGAGTGCCCATCTTGTACTAAACCACAATATGATGTGTTAACAGCATAACAGAGTTGGAAGGGACCTCAGAGGTCTTCTAGTCCAGCCCCCCCACTCAAGCAGGAGGCGTACACCGTTCAGGAAAATCGTCTGTCCAGTCTCTTCTTAAAAACCTCCAGTGGTCAGAGCCCCCACAACCTCTGGAGGCAAGTCACAGGGCCAAGAGAGGTTCATGGATTTATTCAATACACCCAGGATTATTTTTTTTTAAACTCTCCCAAGCTCATTTCTCATTTTGTTGAGTAGCAACCCCAAACCCCCCTGAAACGGGAGCCACAGCCATTTTTAAGCCACATCCCTGCAGGACTTGAGAAAAAGGGAAGTTATTCTGTGGGTCAGAGCAAATATTTCTCTAGTGCTGTGATCCAGACAAAGAGGCTGGACTGCATCAATTCCCTTCCCAGCCGTTTCATTGACTGCTTATTCGCAGCTGATAAACAATGGAGAATGGGACCCATAGAATCCGGGCACAATGAAGAATGCCACAGAGGGGGGGTGTTGTTGTTGTTGCTTTAACCAAACCAATTAACTTCTCATTCTGGGCAGAGGAAGATAGGAGAGCTTACTCCCAAACACCTGCAAAATATGATCAGAATGGCCCAACCAAGAAGTAAAGTTATTTCTCTCTCTGAGACTATGCTTCATTTGAGCATGGGGAGAGCACCTTTTATGCAAATACCTTTGCTATCCTGGCACCACGAGAACTCACTACCTCCATAGTTTGTGGTCAATATCAAGACTACAGAAAACAGCCCGTGTGAGAGTATTGTACTTCTCAATCTTGGCTAGAAGATTGAAGATGGATGGACTTCAACTCCCAGAATCCTCCAGCCAGCATCGCTGGGACTTGAAGTCCACCTATCTTCCAGTTTGCCAAGGGTGAGAAGCACCGTCTTAACCCAAGGTGTCCATGAGTCGCTGGGGTTAGGGCCATTCACACCCCTCCCCCTTAATTTCGTCTTTATTCAAGGCTTTTCCCCAACTCCTTCCTTTCTAAAATCGCCCTTGTTCGTGGGGGCCATTCCTGCCGGGAATTTCTGCGGGAAGGGGAGGAGCGCGGGAGCGAAGCCTGCCTGAAGCCCCTGCCCAGTGGGGGGAAAAGAAGGAGCAGGCGGGAAGGGTCTCCCTGGAACGCCCCCGGTGCAGCCAATGGGACGCGGCCGGCTCATAAAGAGCCCCTCCATTGTGCGTAGAATTAGCCGCGGTCCGCGCGTTCCGTTCAGCCGAGCCGGAGGCTCCGGAGAGAATCTGCAGCTCGACTGGGGTTCCCCCGCTTGGAACGGACTCCCTGAAGGAAGGAGAGAAGCCTGGGGTCGCCAAGGCGGCGCCCGGGAGTGGAAAAACCCCGTGGGTGGTTTTAGGAAGGTTACTTGGCGCAGGCGTATTCCTTAGCTCCGCCTTGGTCACGATTTCTGCCTTACTTGGCATCTCTCCCCTGTCCGCTTTGATGCGCTAATGGACTTCAGTGCCCCGGAGGAGAAGGGAAAGGTCTCGGGGGAGGGGGGGCTGCTGGTGGTAGGAACGTCTGCACTCGCAATGCCAGTTTGCTATACAGGGGAGCCAGGCATCATGTCCCCTTGCCCTATGGAACATCCTGATCTCAGAGAATCACTCCCCCCACTTTCTGGACATGCATCAAGATCTAACACTGCCAACTGGCGTGGGGGGATCTAAGAGTGGCACGCAAAACTGGACTTGAGGGCACTTTTCAAACCTCTGTAACTTTGAACTTTCGGCCTCTGTTATTAATGCTGGTTTTATCCATGTCGCTTTCCAGGGTTTTCATTTGTAAGCTGCTCACTTAGATGAGATGGGCGGTATAGAAATTTGATGAATAAATAAAATGTGAATAAATAATGGAAAGGATCCATCTAGGCTTCAGATCTCTTGAATCCCCTGCTTCAGTCCGATTCAGGACTAACAAGAGCTGGCGAATGTGTGAACTTCTGAGCCTAGACGGAGCACTCTTGCTAAAGTCTGCCCTCTTTTTCTGGTGCCCAAATTTGCCCCATCTGTTTCAACGTACTGGTTTTCTTTTAAAGCTGCGTTTCAGAAAATACTGGATTTTGATTTTTAAATTAAAAAACAGAAGTTTTAAGCCAAGGTCTTCAGGGAAGTGTGTGAACCGTGCCAGATCAGACGGGAAGATGCAGACTCAAATGAGCTGCCAACGTCTCTCTCTCTGGGGCCGGGTCTTCCTTTGCCATCCTGTCATCCTGGCTGAACTTCATCACTCCCAGACCGCTCCGAATGTTCCCTCCGGTCCATTTGGTATGTGGGTTTCCAGAGAGCAGCGGGCGCACAGTGCTTCAGTGCGCTCTCTTGTTATCGCTATGGAAACCCCAGTCCTGGATGGGTTGGGATGGAGCTCTGCCATCTGTTCCACCCCCTAATTTTAAGGGAACATGGCTTGGGTGACATCATGTCAATGTTCTTTTAATATGCTGAGGAAACCATCTGGGCATGTTGTCCCAGACCCAAAAGAGAGGAGAAGAGATGTGGAGACTGCTTGCTTGCAAATGGATGACAGCAATTCTCCCTATGAAAACTACTTTATTAACTTCTTTTTTCAGGTTTCGTTTTGGGAACGATTAACCTGGTTTCCTTAACAGAAGCACCAAGCCTCAATCCAGGCAAACATGAAGACGCTGGTAAACACGGTTGTTAGCGTTAAGCCTGGGTAACGGTAGAGTCTGCACCTCGCCTGTCATCGCTTAGCCATGGCGCAGGAGCCCGAATGCCTGCTGCCACCCACCCCCCTCCCCACAAATGAGAAAAGATTCTCATTTTAGATGACTGAGTCAAGGGGCCCACCTCCTTGCAGACTTTGGCCACCTGCTGCCTTCAAGATGTGCCTTTGACTCCCGTCCTTCCAGGCAGTGCAGGGAAAGGCTTGATAGAGTTATCATCCCACGCATGGGAAGGGCACTGTGGGAGAGAGCTGCCTTATTGTGCGGAGTTGAAATGCCATTGGCTGCTGGTTTCATTTTAGAGAGCGCTTCTGTTTTCCACCTATGAAAGCTAAGACTGGATTCAATTTAATTTAGGAATAGCTTCTGTTTCTCTCTCTCCCTCTCCCTATCTATCTATCTATCATCTATCTATCATCTATCTATCATCTATCTATCTATCTATCATCTATCTATCTATCTATCTATCTATCTATCTATTTATCTATCTATCTATCTATCTATCTATCTCTATATCTATCCATCCATCCATCCATCCATCCATCCATCCAATCTATCACCTTCTATCTCAGTGTTTCTCAACCTTGGGAACTTTAAGATGGGTGGGCTGCAACTCCCAGAATTCCCCAGCTAGTTCTGTGAGTTGAAGTCAACCCATCTTAAAGTTCACAAGGTTGAAAAACACTCTGTCTGTCTGTCTGTCTGCCTGCCTGCCTGCCTGCCTGCCCCAATCCAGAGCATACTGGCAAAAGCCAGACAGTCTGAGCAGACTTTTAGGTAAAGGAAGCAGCCTTGCTTAGTGTGTTCCATTGTTGTCTTTGGGATTAGCAGAACTTTTTTGAATTGCAGGAAAGGACCAGCCTTTGCACCATCTGAATCACGTCTTCTGTTTTGCATTTGATTTGGCCGGACTGATGAGCTGATTTGGTATCTCACTCGGTCAACTATTGCAAACCCCAACTACTCTCGCCCTCCCCCCCCCCCTGCAAGTTATGGTAGCACAATTTTTCTTCTGCTAGGTTAGTCGTGACAGTGGAACAATAGGCCTCTCCTTCGTGTAGGTTTTGGGAAAATTAATAGTCAGCTTTCTGATAGAATAACTTTGCTTTACTTCACTCTGAATAAGGAAAACTGCTTCCCTGGGGGAAAGGGACATTGTAATCCCAAAGGAAACCTAAGCCCAGTTAAAGGACAAACCCCTTTTTCTTTTAAAAATATCTCACCTGCAGCGCCGGAGGGCGTCTCATTCCAGGAGCGAGACCTCTGAATACAGCGAGAAGGAAAAGGAGATGATGGCAGAAGTTGAACTGAGGAAACTGCAGCAACAGTTTCGGATGATGGTGGAGAGCCGCAAGTCCCTTGGTCTCAAAACGCAGCAACAATTGTTCCACCAGGAGTAAGTCTGCCCGCCATCAGCCAGGAGCTGCCATGGTGGGTGGGCATGTGTGTGTATGGCCCACATTGATATATGCCAGCCAATAATCTGTTCTGCTGGCTGGGAAAAGTGAATGCCAACATACCTGCTTCTGTTTAAATTTGTCTAAGTCACCTTTGCACATTGGTCAGTTGACTCCTTGTGCTAACCATGACCTGTTCTTTAGGGCATAAAGAGAATAACAGAGTTGGAAGGGACCTTGGAGGTCTTCTAGTCCAGCCCCAACGCTGTTCCCTTCCCACCAAAGGTGGTCCCTATTTTTCTACTTGCATTTTTTACGTACTTTTGAACTGCTAGGTTGGCAGAAGCTGAGACAAGTAACAGGAGCTCGCTCTGTTATGCGGCGCTAGGGACTCGAACCGCCGAACTGCCAACCTTCCCAATGGACAAGCTCAATGTCTTAACCACTGAGCCACCGGATAAAGGCCTTCTTTTTTTCCTTTACAGAAAACACATCCATGCCTTGAAACAAGAACACGATGCGGTTAATTTGCTGCTGACTCTCACCAAATCACCCAACCACCTTTTCATAGATGACCGGAACTTCATGGAGCTCCGATTCCTTCTGCAGACCAAAGACGAGTACGATGCTCTCATCAGAGCCACCAAGAATTTGATTGCAGAACTTGATGACAAGGTGCTTGGGAGAATGTGCGACTTACAACCCGGGTGGTTGTGAAGCACGATAGACAGCCTGCGAGCGAGCGTGAGAGTGTGAGATTCGCAGCTCTCCTCCTCCCCTCTCCCCAAATGTGTGCCTTCTGCTTTTGACTCCTCGGTACACTTTCCCTGCCGATCAAAGCTAATTTAGCAGGCCCTAATCCTTGTGCAAACACAGTCTCCAGTTCAAAAGCTAAGAGACCATAAACTCAAGGATTGCCAGCTGTAGAGTCTTAGGCAAAAAAAAAAAAAAAGAAAGAAAGAAAGAAGAAAGAAAGAAAGAAAGAAAGAAAGAAAGAAAGAAAGAAAGAAAGAAAGAAAGAAAGAAAGAAAGAAAGAAAGAAAGCAAGCAAGCAAGCATTTGGGGAAATTCTGTTGAGTTGCCCTCTCTCAGTCTCAATTTCTTTTGCGCCGTTTTTGTGGCTTGGAGCAGGAACTGCTTCGTGTACAGGCAGTCCTCGACTTACGACCGCAAGTGAGCCGGCTTCCCCACTGACTTTGCTTGTCAGAAGGCCGCACAATCCGATCACATGACCCCAGGAGACTGCCACCATCATAAATATGCGTCAGGGGCCAAGCAAGTGAAGTTTGATGACGTGACCATACAGGCATGCGTGTGAAAAACAGTTATATGTCACTTTTTTTCAGTGCTATTGTACCTTCGTAGTGGCCACTAAATGGTTGTAAGTCGAGGACTACCTGTACACAACTAAGCATCAGATATTTAGCGATTATATTAGCAGCCCCACTGCAGATTATCCGTTGTTTTCCTCCCACTGTCGTCTTTCAATGAAGAGAGAGAGTTTTGAGATGTCTCTCCCTCTGCTTTTAGGTAGAAGAGGTGGAAAAAAAGATTAAGGCCCAGAAGGTCCTGATGGTGAAGCTGAGGCAGGAGTATGATGGCAAGTGGCTCCAGAAGCAAATCCACAAACTAGACAACCGTCTGAATCACGTGAGTGAGTCTCTCATTTTGCAGACTGGCTAACTTTCCTCTTGCGGGAGAAGTTGGCCTCTGTCTCCACCTTGAGGAGAACCGTTGAAATAAGGACCACAAACGGCAGCCCTTAAAAACAAACTTGAGGGGGCAGAAGATCTCCAAATTTAGAACCGTGATCAGGTACGTACAACAGATGATGGCGAAGGTAAAGCAATGGGGCTTCTTTTGAACTTTCCCTTTGGAGTCCAGAAAATACATTTAGGCCTGGAATCTGGACTCTACTAGTAACCATAGGGAACCTCTGGCCTCATTTTGTGTTTTCCAGACGTTGCTCTCCAAACCTTCCCTTTGTAAATCACTTCTACTTGGAGGTGTCAGTAAGGAATAAAGACGTGGAAAGTCGCAGAAAGAAAAGTGAAGGATGCGTTATTCAAATCCCACCCAAAACTTATCGCTTCCCTCATTATTAGCCGCTCTTCTCCATGACTTTGAGAAACAGTGTTAACTCTAGCCATTAGAATGCCCTGGATCCTTCCCTAATTTTAACCTTTGACCTCCAGGCTACGGTACATTTTGACACGATCTTGACCAGAAACGCCATGCTCCGTGAAGAGATAGAAACCCTGCAGTGCCAGAAGGGGACTTACGAAGGAATCTACTCACGGCTTCACAAGAGGTTTGAGCAGCAAAAGAGGACCATAAATGCATCCATTGAGCAGTCAACCCAAGCCTACGAGCAGAGGTGAGGAGGAGGAGGAGGAGGAGGAGGAGGAGGAGGAGGACCAAGGGTGCAACCCTCTCTGCTCACTTTCAGGACTGCAACTTCGACTGTTGGGCAAATTTGAGATTCCCCGTCTAAGGGACGCTCTCTCTGTAAACAAAGGTGTTTTTAAAAGATGGGATGCATGCCACAAAATGGAAAGTGCTAATTGTCGGATGGCAGAAGGCAGGCAGGGCAATCTCTTATTACAATGCCTTCTTTCCCCCAACCCAACCCAACCCAACCTACCTACCTACCTCCATCCATCCATCCATCCATCCATCCATCTATCTATCTACAGTACATATCTCTCTCTCTCTCTCTATCTCTATCTCTAATCTATCTACTATCTATATATCTATCTACATCTATTTATCTATCTATCTATCTATCTATCTATCTATCTATCTATCTATCTATCTATCTATCTATCTTCTATCTACTATCTATCTATCTATCTGTCTATCTATCTATCATCTACCTACCAACCTACCTACCTACCTACCTAACCACCCACCCACCCACTGACCTACCTACCTACCTACCTACCTACCTACCTACCTACCTACCTACCTACCTATCTGCTTCTCTGTTTCTTATAAGGGTTGAAGCCCTGGCGAGGATCTCTGCCATGAACGAACGGCGGTCCAAGGACATTGCCCAGTTCAACATTGAGTTTCGGGAGCTGGAGCGAATCTATAACCACGAGACCAAGCTGAAGGCATTCATGCTCATCAAACTGGTGGACCGCTCAGAAATTGAGGAACAGGCCAAAAAGGAAGAAGGTATCATCTTGTCACTCGGTTCATGCCAGTGTAAGGGGGGGCGGGCGGGGGGGAGTGCTATTTGAGGCAAGAAGAAAAGGTCCCTCATCTGATGTCCCCCAGATGTGTTGCATCTTCCCAAACTGGGATTGGAAAACACAGCAAGGCAATATCCTCCATCCCTGAGAACCTGTTTGGTGTCGTAGTTAAGGCACCAGGCTAGAAACCAGGAGATCAGGAGTTCTAGTCCTACCAGGCACTAAACCAGTGACTTTGGGCCTTTTTTAAAATTTACCTCTTCAAAATCTTGGTGCGTCTTATACACTGGTGTGTCTCATACTCTGAAAAATACGGACATGGGTGTGTATGTCCAGTAACAGTAACAACCCCAGTGGGCGCTACCTTTTGGCTGGGCGGTCAGTTTTTTGGTTCCGTATCCTAAAGAGCCAGTCCAACTTTCCCTCAGTGCACAAGGCCAGGAAGCGGGCCAAGTCAAAAGGAGAGAGCTTCGAGAGCTACGAGGTGGCCTACATGCGACTGCTGAAGCTGACGGAAAACGGGGACATCGGGCAGCTGGTGGAGGACTTCCTCGAGAAGGAAGAGAAGAACTTCGCCTTCTTCAGCTACGTCACCGAACTGAACAATGACATGGAAAGGCTGCAGAAGAGGATTGAGGAGGTCCAGGTGGGCTCCTTCTCTCCCTCCCATCTCCCTTTTCAGAAGCGCCTCTGGGCAGCTGCTTCATTGGTACTCGGGGGTCTCGAGTCCCAAAGGTGCTTTTTTCCCCCCAGAGGCAGCTGGACGCTCTGGTTTTTTTCCTTTGAAGACGTTTCGCTTCCCATCCAAGGAGCTTCTTCGGCTCTGACTTGGATGAGAAACGAAACGTCTTCCAAAGAAAAACAAGGAAGTCCAGCTGCCTCCTGAAAAAAGCACCTTTGGGACAACCGTGACCCGGAGGACTGAGAACCTCCATAGTCAGGGTCTTTGGCTGCCCAGCCCTTCTGCACTTCAGCCATTCTCCTTCCCATCAGTGCAAAGAGCCACTTTTAAAAAGCGAAGCCTTTTTCATAGGCAGACCTGGGTGGCTGCTGCCACCATGCAGCTGAGGCAGAGGCGGCAGCAAGATCCATCTGGGTGAACTCCCTGGAAACAGCTCCAAACATTTGTTTTTACAAATTGGAATTCCATTCTCTGATTACAAGTGTTTGAGGGTGAGGAAGTTTGTTGAGGCCCTGGGAGGTGTTTTTTCCCCTCCTTTCCTTTCCATTCCTTTCCTTTCCTCTCCCCTCCCCTCTCCTCCTTTCTCCTTCCTCCTTTCTCCTCTCCCCTCCCCTCTCCTCTCCCTTCCCCTCTCCTTCCTGCTCTCCTGTCCTCTCCTTTCCCCCTTCCTTCCTTCCTTCCTTCCTTCCTTCCTTCTTTCCTTTTTAGGGGTGTTTTTTATCTGAGCATACTTACCCTGTTCTCCTTTCACTTTTTTTTTAAACCCTCTCTCATTATGTAAAACCGGCCAGGTTCATTTGAGAGTCAAGCAGCCTTCCGAGTTAAATAAATATAGGCTGTCATGCTCTGAACCTGGTGCTTTTTTTTGAAAATGCCCCTAGCCAAGTCGCAAGTGGCCGGAAGGCCAGAATGACGAGTTTCTGAACTTCTGAACTTTGTAGAACGAAATCAGCCACTTGAAATCCCAGCGGAAGGCAGATGAAAATGTAATTCATGGCAGCCTGAAAGGCATGGAGGTACATAGTGGAACTGGTGTGCATGTGTGTTTGTGGGAGGGAAGGAGGGAGGGAGAGCAGGGCAGTGTCTCCTGTCCTTTATTTATAAGAGAACGTGATTCTCCAGGGTGGGAATCAGTTGGGCT
Organism: Natrix helvetica; assembly: GCF_964273705.1. NCBI lineage: Eukaryota > Metazoa > Chordata > Lepidosauria > Squamata > Natricidae > Natrix > Natrix helvetica. The sequence goes on from NC_138564.1 coordinate 13,429,513, forward strand.
TAGCTTTGGGGTGCGGGGGTGGGGCTTGGTAATACTTTTACTTTCACCGTCTCTCTAGCCCCATCAGCCTCTTTTTCTGCTCACAGGAGAAGCTGCAGAAGACCACTGAAAGGACCAACCTCTATGCTTACAATCTGAAAGAGAGCAGCAAGATCTTGGACCAGCTGAAATCCACCATGGATTTCCTGTTCAAGAAGATCGGCTGCGATGCCACCCAGATCAATCTGCACCTGGGAGAGACCGGAGAGGTCACGGATCAGAATCTGATGCAATATTTCAGTGAGTGGAAGGACCAGGGTGCCCCACGCTGAGCTTGATCGCCTTGGGTTTTTTTCCCCTAGAGAGCCTTAGAGGCTTCCCATGCATGTGGGCCAAGCTAGGAGAGAAAATAATACAAACTGACCTTCCATAAGAGCCTGTCTTCGGTCAGGTAAAGCCTTCCAACATTCCCTCATTTGTCTTCGTCTTTCCATCTGGGATTTTTCTCCTCTTAGTAGACTGTTTCCCAACCCTGAGAACTTTAAGAAGTGTGGATCTCAACTCCCAGAATTCCCCAGCCAGCTGGGGGAAACACTGTCTTATAGCTTATGTAGAACAGAACAGAATAGAATAGAATAGCAGTTGGAAGGGACTTTTAAGGTCTTCTAGTCCAACCCCCTGCTCAGGCAGGAAGCCCTACACCACTTCAGACAAATGGTTATCTAATCTCTTCTTAAAAACTTCCAGTGTTGGAGCATTCACAACTTCTGGAGGCAAGTTGTTCCACTGATTAATTGTTCTCACTCTCAGGAAATTTCTCTCCTTGATTAGTTTCCACCCATTGCTTCTTCTCCTGCCCTCAGGTGCCTTGGAGAATAGCTTGACTCTCTCTTCTTTGGGGCAACCCCTGAGATATTGGAAGACTGCTATCCTGTCTCCCCTAGTCCTTCTTTTATTAAACCAGACATACCCAGTTCCTGCAACCGTTCTTCATATGTTTTAGTCTCCAATCCCCTTAATCCTCTTTGTTGCTCTTCTCTGCACTCTTTCTAGAGTCTCCACATCTTTTCTACATGGTGGCGACCAAAACTGAATGCAGTATTCCAAGTGTGGCCTTACCAAGGCATTATAAAGTGGTATTAACACTTCACGTGATCTTGATTCTATCCCTCTGTTGATGCAGCCTAGAACTGTAGTCTTTGCAGTGTTTGTATGTAAGGTTTTAATGAGAATTTCCCCTTTTAATCCAACGAAGCCAAATTTATCAGTATCAAGCGGTGTTTATTGGGAAAACCTGATCTAAGAAAAAAAAACCTCCAGAGCTAACAGTCACACCTACCAAATCAGGACCAAGAAGCCCCCTTGTCCGCCAGTTTCCTTTGCGCATCGTGTGAGATGTGAAGCCCCCTCCCTCCCTCACCCCTCAGGTTGCCTTTGCTTCTCCCTCTGCAGGCATTCTTGAAAAGAAAAGTAACGACCTTTTGCTGATCGAATCCTTCCTGCGCTACAAGGAAGTCGAAGGGGAGCTGGACACTGTCCCATTGCAGAATCCCTTTTTGGGCGGGAGTGCTCTGATGAAGAAAATGGAGACCATTAAAATGGCTCCACCTTCCCTCAGCGTGGATCCCTTTGCAGACATGCCAGAGCCCAGTAAGTAATTCCCGGGAGAAGAGACGGCTGCGCAAAATTTGAAGCCGGCAAGAATGAGGGTGCTAGCTATTCAAAACTGCCTTGGAAGATTTTTAGAAAGGCAGAGAGAATTCCCTTATGTTCTCCCTTTGATCAATGTTTTCCACCAAGCTTTTTCTTGGTTTTCCTCGAGTTTTCTGAAAGAAAAATAAGGAAAACCAAGGTAATCAGTCAAAGGGTGGGGAGAACACAAGCAGGAGGTGGTGTGTTCATGCTGTGGAAACGGGGCCATTCACTGTCACGGTGATTTTAAAGAGAGAGAAAACGCCTCTTCTCCAAACTCACCTCGTCAAACTTCTCATTCTTTTCCCAACAGTGGAACCACTTGACCACAAAAACCTGCGGTCCATGGTCTTGGAGAACCAGGAGAAGGAAAAAGCCAGGTGGAACTCTGCCACGGAAAGATCAGAGAGTGGCGGCAAAGATAAAAAGAAATTGTCACCTGTATAGGAGCCAAGATCGAAATGGCTTTCGGGATGAGAAACCGTCTTTTTTCATCAGCTTCTTTCATATACTTAGATTCATGTATCTACTTTTATATATACAGACATATATATATATATTTATACACACACACACAGAGTACAAAACGGGATACCACGGTGGATTTTCTTTGCATAGGATAAAAAAAAGTATTAACCAAGAAAGCATTTGCCTCTTGAATTTCTACAGCTTGCTGCTTTGCTTGCGTCTTTCGTCTTTTTGGTTTCCCTGAATTTCCCTCTTTTTTAATACACCCTCAAATATCTAACTGGACATCACCCTCCAGCTTTGAAAGTTTGGAAAGACAGAAGTGAAAGCCCAGCACCCACCGAGGACCCCCCACTTTGATGAGGGCTGCATTCATGTTGCATCAGGTTTTTGTTTTGTTATAGTGGAAGTTTGCCCACCTCTTTTTCCAGGAGAGCAAATTCCTTGGCTGTACTAAGACATCCTCCATTCTGACAAGGATGCTGCAGAACACTTCAGAGGCAATTTTCCCCCTTCTAGCACTCTGTAAAGGTGACTCTCCTCCTTGACCTTGAAATGCCTGGCCCGGTTATTGATTCTGTTGTTGTTATGTTTTTCTGTGCGGCTGTTGCAGTCTCGAGCCGTTTCCTGGTTTGGCAGGTTCTATTAGCCAAAGAAGATTAAGGGAGATGTTTCTGGCACCTTGTTTTTTCCCAGTAAAAAGAGCAAAGTCCCCACAAGGCCTCTGGGCTGCGCCTACAGGAGGACTCTGCAGAGATCAGATGGAGAGAAAGAAGGGGAAGCGCCTGTAATGGAATCCATGACCTTCCACTCCATTCTTGAATTAATGTTGGTCAACCCTCACATTGATCCTCATCAGCAGAGTCTCCTAAGGAAGCCACAATGGCTTAGTAGTGTCAACCAAGCTTTGCCTTATGTTCTTCCTAGGGCCGATGTTATATGGATATGGCTCCGTTATAAACCAGTTACTTTAAGCCTTGCTAATTTTCTTATTTCTTACATCTTAAAAAACAGAAGACCCTCTCAACACCACATTTTAAGATGTGAAGTGGAAAAATGTCCTTCGGTCCTAAAACCTTCCAATGCCAAGAGGCAGAGTGGATGAAAAAGTGGGGTGTGGAGTTATTGAAGTAGGATCAGGACTCGGATTTATCCAAGAACGCAGCGTGCTTTTCTAGGTTCCAGACAGTTTTACTATTTATAGCCCACTGTGAAGGAGCTGTGTTATCTCACAGCATGCTGTTAACAGAGACCAAAGGCCTTGCCATAAAGATTGCACCTGTGTGTGTGTGTGTGTGAGGTTCTTGGAAAGCCTGGGAGTCGTAATCCCAATACAGCTGGAGCCTTTCAGGTTGGCGGCTCACAAAGGTAGACCACCAAGCTGGTAGTCATTGGACATTTGGTTTTGCAATCCCAGACGCTCAAGACAAACTGGCCTCGGATGGGTCTCAACCTATCTTAGGTTAGCCTGCCTGTTGCATAACCTGGGAAGAGCAGAGGATGGACAACCCTACATGCATCCAGAAGGACAATCGTCTGGTTCCAGCCGTGTGCTTCCATTGGGTAAGAGATTCACACTAATGCAGAGCTTATTGGGGGAGTGGGAGGGAGAGGGAGCCTGGGTTCACACTTCCACGATCAGCAGGAGGCGAGATGTGCCTATTGACCTTTTCAAGGGGTTATTCTGGGAATAGAAGGGAATAGAAATGCAACTCAATGGAGGGAAATTAAGAGAGAGAGGAGGTGAGTAAGATCAATAGAGCTGTGGTGGCGCAGTGGTTAGAATGCAATTTTGCAGGCTAGCTCTGCATTCCCACTGCCAGGAGTTCGACCCTGACCGCCTCAAGGTTGACTCAGCCTTCCATCCTTCCGAAGTGGGTAAAATGAGAACCCAGATAGTTGGGGGCAAGAGGCTGACTCTGTAATCTGCTTAGAGAGGGCTGTAAAACACCGTGAAGTGGTATATAAGTGCTATTGCCATAATAGGTAGGAAGCCTCCATAGATAATGTTGGTTTCCCAGCAAATTTCCACACCCCGGTGAGAATGGCTGAATCAGCCTTGTTCCACCAATAGGATTACTTAGCTTCTTTTAGAAGATGCACAGCTGGCATATTTTTCTCTGCTTTGGTGTGTTGCTTTTGGATGGTCAAAAGAGGGAGTCCCCGGGGGGAGGGGGGAGCAGCATACATGACTGGGACCTAAATTTTGTGAGCAAACCTAGATAACACCTGTAGGCCAACTTTTTTTGGTACCCATGCCTTCCTTCCCATTGAACATCAGACGACATGCCCTTTTCCCAATTTCCATGCTTTTCTCTTTCAAGATGTGGGGTGATTGGGTTGTGCAATGTGTGTTTGTGTGGTGTCTTTTATTCATTTCTAAGCTTGAATCTTGCTTTTCTCTAACCTAACGTGGTTAGCATCACTGGTTGAGGAATTCTGGGGGTTGAAGTTCACGGGTTGTAAAGTTGTCATAGTCCCCCACCCCTGCTCTTCAGAAATGGCTAGAGCAGCAGTGGCCAATTTGTGGTCCTGTTGGTGAAGCCTCCTCCTGCTCAGCTCCACATACTGTTGTTGGGCAACCTCTTAGCATTGTGTGTTAAGTGGGAAACGCACCCTGCTCTGGCCTCAGCAGAGAAACACGTGGCTTATTCTGTCCCCTCATCCATAATCATTCATCAAGGGCTGCTCAGATTTTCTGAATAATTCAACACAAAGGCAATTTTAGAAATAGGTTTCTCCAGACACGGCTGCATTCTTTCTACAGATAGGACAGACAAAGGGCTGGGACTGCCAGGGGGATGACAACAGACAGGAAAGACACAACAGCCCAGCTTAGCTGGCCAGAGAAGATATCACTTTTGTCTTCACACCGAGTTCTTAATCTTTTTCTTCTCCGTGTGTGATGATGTGCACCAAATTCTTATAGTCAAGGTTGCCGGTCACATCCGGAGGGAAGGCCGCAAACATTTGGTCTACCTGGAGGAACAAACAAGCCAGAACATTTCCTCTTGAGCTTTAATACCTCGGCAGCTCTTGCTAAAATTGCAAACCTTCATTTTGAAGGCAGTCCAACGGGCTGCACTCCCCGAATTGCATTCCCAAGAGAGGCCGTCAAATGATCCAGAAATTTCTCTTACCTCTTCCTTTGAAAATCGTTCTCCTTGCGTCATCAGCATCTCTTTGATGCTGGAAAATAAAAACCAGGATTAGATGCAAAGGAATATCAGTCTCCATTCCACCCATTGCTGGATGTGAAGAAGGGAAGTGGCAGCTTTCTTATTTCTGAAATCCAGGCTGGAGCACACCAAAAAGTTCTTCATTGCCTTCATTGCCGGGCTGATTGTACATTTGCATCTTGGCAGTTTGTCCAAAGAGAGGGGATGCTAAGCAAATGCTCATGAAGGGGGCGAAGAGAAGCCCAAAGGGCTCCAGGGAGGGGTGGTCTTCTGACCACTTGAAGTGGAGAAGCTCCAAAGATACTTACTAGTTTGCCTTTAAGCCTTTGCTTTCCGGATCAAAGACTTTAAATGCATTTAGGATGGTTTCCTCTGGATCTGCTCCTGGGAAATTAAAAGGAAATAAAAGGGGGATGAGAGAGGAGAGGGAGAGGAAGTGCTGCTTGCAACCGAATCGTAGCCCCCAATCTTACCTTTAAGCTTTTCTCCAAACATTGTCAAGAAGACGGTGAAGTTAATTGGTCCAGGAGCTTCTTTGATCATGTCATCAAGCTCTTCATTTTTCACATTGAGACGCCCTAAAGGAGGCAAAACCACACCAAACACAACCCCTCAGCAGGGGACGGAAGGAATCCCTCTTAAGGAATCCCATAAGCTACTGAAAGACCTATTCGTGATTGTGCTAAGCGCAGCTATTTCGAGGGAATGCAATGGAATGTGTGGGTGACCTTGGGGGGTCAAGGGGAAGATCAGAGAAGAAGAGAGGGAGGAGCCCCCAGTGGTGTAGTGGTCAGAGAAACAAACTTAGGAAGGACTAATGCCCTAATGAATCAAGCAATTAAAAGTGATGGAAGGAAGTTTTGGACATTCAGACTTGCAAAATTCTTTTAATGTTGCCTTACACTAAAGTAGAATTAGCTCATCTGATGGTATTTCCTGTCTGTTTTACCTGGGGGTGCTGACAGGCAAACAGCAAAGCAGTAGCATCTCTCCCGTCCCTGCCCAATGTGGAAGAATGGAGAATTTTCTTACATTTACTGCCAAAATTGAGAAACTCCTAGATACCCAATCGTCCGTACTAGCTGCCATTTGGCTTGGAAAGATATAAATCACCTTGACCTGGGACGCTGTCAAAACTTGGAACTGTCCCTTCTATTTCAAGACAGAATTCTGGGTTTCTCTCTTATTTCTCGTGGTCTACATCATAGTTTAATTCTGACTTGATATTAGCATTTTGGGCAGGGGGAAAGGAACAAAACATTCTTTTCCTCAATGGGATCCTGTATAAATGACTAATAGGGCAAAGAGGGATTTCTTCACTTACCTAGTGCTGCAAATGTGTCTCTCAGGTCTGATTTGTCAATGAAACCATCGCGGTTCTGATCCATGATGGTGAAAGCCTGAAAGGGGAGAAGAGGCCGTGTCTGGCATGGAGTGGGATGTGTGAAGCGCCTCGTCTCCCTGCTAGATTGACCACCGTCGCTTTGGAAGAGGCTCCCAGCTGTCTTCACCCAGGCGGGTGTGCACAGCCTTTCAAATACCTCTTTTGAAATCTTTCCCCAGACCTATCCTGTAATTGCACGGGATACATCATTGACTCAGGGTCTTTCTGGGATCCACGAGACTGTTGGGGAATTGCGTAAGGCAGGGGTGTCCAAACTTGGGAACTTTAAGACTTGTGGACTTCAACTGGGGAATTCTGGGAGTTGAAGTCCACAAGTCTTAAAGTTCCCAAGTTTGGACACCCCTGGCATAAGGTTTAGGGAAAGGTAAAAATCAATTCAATCTTATACAATCGGCCCAGGAGGCAAAATAAAATAAATAAATGAACTCTCCACGGCTGGAATTATAAGTGCACGAGGCAGCTGGCAGGCTTTATGCTGAAATATTCGGCTAGGGCATTTCAGCTAGGTTCCAGGACTAAGACAGGGGCTTCAGATTAAGCCCCAATAAAGTCTTTTTAAATTGGTTATTTCAGCCTTTGATCTACAAGAATGTAGGATCATCTAAGACTTAAGCACACACTTCCATGCTTTTTAAACAAACCCAATGGGCTGAAATCGCCTGGTTCCTTAGGCCTTAGATCGTGCAGCGCGGCTGAAATTCAAATACGGACTCTTTGTTACGCAGGTAGAACAGAAGCCAAGAGGAGGTTAGCATGTTACCTACGTTTTCCATATTATTGGGTCAGGGTATTCTGCGTATATGGATTCGTAACACAAACTCTTTGCAAAACATTTTACCGCCTCTGTTGACGTACCTCCTTAAACTCCTGGATCTGTGCTTGTTCAAACATGGAGAAGACGTTAGAATTGGCACCTTCTGCCCTCTTCTTAGCTTTCTTGGGTGACTTTGGGGAGATTAAACACAACATTAGGTGAAGGTTCCCCTCGCACATACGTGCTAGTCGTTCCCAACTCTAGGGGGCAGTGCTCATCTCCGTTTCCAAGCCGAAGAGCCAGCGCTGTCCAAAGACGTCTCCGTGGTCATGTGGTGGGCATGACTCAATGGCGAAGGCACACGGAACGCTGTTCCCTTCCCACCAAAGGTGGTCCCTATTTGTCTACTTGCATTTTTTACGTGCTTTCGAACTGCTAGGTTGGCAGAAGCTGGGACAAGTCACAGGAGCTCACTCCGTTACGCAGCGCTAGGGATTCGAAATTGCTGAATTGCCAAACTTTCTGATCAGCAAGCTCAACATCTTAGCCACTGAGCCCTACATTACACAACATTATTTAGTGGCATCTCTTTAACTTCTAAAGGCCTCTTCTGCTGGGTCAAATAATGGCCCCAGGCCTCCCATCCGAAGCCATAAGCTGAAAACAAGACCATTTTTACTCTTTTATTGGTCAAGAGAGTTCTGGGACCACAATCGGTTGTACTTAGTGGCTATCGATTTAGTGCCGTCCGTGGAAAATGCCCCGTGGTGAAAAGTCCACGAAGGGGTTTCCTGACTCAGGAAGTTTACAATCTCACATTGGATGGTGCCAAAAAGAAAGAGATGTACCGATATACGGATTTTAACATTTGGAGGACTAGAAAATTGGTGCTTAAAGGAGAAGGGTGCACTGGAGATTTCAAGAAAAGATCGGAGTACAGAACGTGTGAAGGGGAACACGGCAGTATGAAATTAGTAGTCTGAGAAAGACGTCAAGCCAGCAAGGAGAAACGGACGGAGTCCAGTTTGGGCACCACTAAACCATTGCTTCGAACCAAGTTATAAAATCATCTGCATTGCTAAAGACATTAAAGTTTGAAAGAATACGTGTGTCTTGATTAAAACCCCTATCAATTAATTCCAGCTTCACTGGCCTATTCACACTTCTTCTGAAGAGATGTCGGGGTGTTAAGCTCATCCTTCCTGATACTAGAACTCTTGAAAGTCAGCCTCTATTTTTTATCTGGATTGCTTGAATTCCTTTTTTTCCTTCCCCTTCTAATTCACGGCCCCTCCCTCCGTCTCTCCCTCCCTCCCTCCTTTGACTCACCATTTCTAAGACCAAAGGATGCAACTCAGGTGCTGTCTGGAGACTGTTCCTTCGGCGGGAGCCCCCTTTGCTCTGCCCGAGGAGACAATAAATAAGGCCCAACCCAGATTATAAATAAACCCATCTCCTCTTTTGGCTGTAGTAGGTGAGTTAATCCTCTCCTCCCTCCATTCTCTCTTCTGCCTTCTTAAATATCAGCCTGCATTGTCATGTGGTGACATGCCAGAACAACAGAGGCCCCCCAAGGTTAGGGACACGCCAGCCGCCTGGACGGCCTTTCCATTTAAGATATCGGACGCAGCCTCCTCCCAGTGGCCAGATAATAGCCGGACACCTGTGGGTGTCAGTTGGTCTTCAGTGCATGCATTGCAGGGCCCACGAGGAAATAAACAATGCATTCTCTACCTCTGTATAGATATAAAACAGAACAGCAGAGTTGGAAGGGACCTTGGAGGTCTTCTAGCCCAACCCCCTGCTTAGGTAGGATGCCCTACACCACTTCAGACAAATGGCTATCCAACATCTTCTTATAGACTTCCAGTTTTGGAGCATTCACAACTTCTAGAGGCAACTTCTGTTCCACTGATTAATTGTTTTCACTGTCAGGAAATTTCTCCTTAGTTCTAAGTTGCTTCTCTCCTTGATTAGTTTCCACCCATTGCTTCTTCTCCTGCCCTCAGGTGCTTTGGAGAATAGCTTGACTCCCTCTTCTCTGGGGCTGCCCCTGAGATATTGGAAGACTGCTATCATGTCTCCCCTGGTCCTTCTTTTCATCAAACCAGACATACACAATTCCTGCAACCGTTCTTCAAATGTTTTAACCTCCTAATGCGATGAGTGCATGTATTCTCCTATTAGTTTGTCCAATGTATGTGGCTGGGCAGATTTTGCATGGTATTTCGTAGACTCCTGGGTTTTCTAGCTGGATTTTGTCTTTGGGGTTTCTTAAGATCTTGGCTATTTTTTGGTCAGTGGTGAAGGCTGTCTTGATATTGCGTTTGTGGAGAATTTTGCTGATTTTATCTGTGATGCCTTTGATGTAAGGGAGGAGGGAGATGATGTTGTCCTGTTCTGTGTCTCAGTTCTTGTCTGTTTCCACCATCCCTTCAAACAATAACGAGAACAAGACATAAGGCCTGGAACTGGGGTACTGCAGATGGGGGAAGGTCTGAATCTTCACAATTGGGGGTCCAGAACCCCCACTTAGCTGCAAGCCACTGATTTCCCCTGACCCATTCTGAGATTGTGTGGATCGACTCAAACAAGGAATTCAGTGTCAGCAATGGATGGGGGGTTAAGTGACCTTGAGGAAGCCAAGTCAGTCCCGGGGAGTACGTGGACAGATGGGAGACCCCGAGGAGATACTAGGGTTGTAGGGTAGATTGGAAAGTAAAAACTTCATCAGGAATGACATCCTGAAAGGCAGCAGGAGCAAACGGCAAGGGGATTTTTATCTACCTCGCAGGGACGTTTTGCCAAGCAGAGAAGAGAGTTTAAACCTTTCTCCTATCGCGAAGCTCTACGCTTCTAAAAACTAATCTTAGCCCACCGGGAAAAGGCTACTGTGAGTGTCCCCCCTCTGGATCCAGTTATGGCCGACCAACAGGCGAGGCATCTTCCTGTCCTTTGCACTTATATTTTTAGCTGGTGCTCTCTGCTCCTGAGCATTTTTCCTCCCTCCCCTCCCTGGGACTGGAATACCCTTAGACAAAGGGATGGGCAGGCAGGGAAGATGACACAGGCCAGACAATGCTCTCCATATATTTCACAGTTGCCTGCAGCTGTCTTAACCAAACACCATGGAAATGGGTGCAAGGGTGAACAGCTGCTGTGGTTGGACTGAGCTCCTTTCCCCCCCCCTCCATCCCTCCCCCCTCTCTCTGTGTATCTCTGTCTCTCTCTCTCTCTCTGTTTCTCTCTGTGTCTCTGTCTGTCTCTCTCTTTCTCTTTCTCTCTCTCTCTCTGTCTCTCTCTCTCTCTCTGTCTCTCTCTTTCTCTCTCTCTTTCTCTCTCTCTAAATCTCCATATGAATTAGGCAAAGACAGATTCTCTTATTCAACCATCCAGAGCTGACAAGCTATATATAGGCCTGTTCCGTCCTTTACATTGTTATCCTCTAAAGTAGCTTTTCCCAAAGGAGTCATGGCCAGCCAAGCTTCAGAATTCCCAGAACTTTTTAAAAATTGGGACTTGCAGGCTGCTTTGCATGAATTCATGTCAACGATAATCATTTGCACAGATTTTGAAATCAGTGAACCTACTAGCATGTAAAAATAAAATAAAAAAATTGCTTGCTTAGTTAATCAGTAAGTAAGAGAAGGGAAATAAAAACCACTTAGGGTAAAGTTTTTAAAATTTCTGCATTTTAGGGACATACATTGCCTGAAGACTCAGAATATTGAGGGATTTTATTGGAAACTTGTTATATTTGTTTTATAGAAAAGACAGTGTCACCCACACTGTGACCTGACCTACTGAGGATGAAAAGGAAGGTTTAAGATTATTTTTGTGGTGGTAGAAAGAAAACTTAATCTAACATTTGTAATATCCCAACAGTGATTCCTATATTTTTTTTTGCCCGGATTCTTCTAAAGCCAGATGCTAATTCCCAAGACCTTTAGAGGACTAAAATGTTATCTCAGCCCTCTTCAGCCGAAGCTTTATTTAAGCTTAAACTTAGAACAGGAAGTACAATTTGGAAAGGATCGAAAGTAATAATAATAATAATTTTAAAAAGCTGATTCCTACACATCGAGTGTCGCTTTCCCTTCCTGCCAGCCGGAAGAAACAGAAGGAAAGGAAACCAGAGGAAGAAAATACGGCATGGGCACTGGGTCCCCTCCCCAGGAAAGGAAGAAAAGCCGGAGGGAGAGCATCCCAGCTATTCTGGAGCAGAGAGGCTGGGTGGCAGGGGAAGAGCTGAGGCATTTCGAAAAGGATTTAAATAGACAGGGAGGCCGAGCATGCAAGACAAAAGAGGGACAAGAATACATTTCCAGGTGGCTTATTCAGGCCAAGCCATGTAGCCTGTGGGACTGCAGCCGTGGCTTTTCAGTGGGGTGAGCCAGCGAAACGGGGACCTGGGGATCCTGTCCACAAATCACCCAGTCCTTTTTACGTTGCAAGACAGAAAAGATAACAGAAAAGAGAGATGGAAAAGCATCTCAGAGGATGCGTTTGTGGTGATGCCATCCTTGTCTGTTGGCAGGTGACCCCACCTGGAGATCCTGGTGGGGAAAAATGACCAAGGTGTGCACAATGACGAGAGATTACGTCCTCCGTCATCTTAGCTGTCCTGCTTTGTTTCCTGTTCCCACCACCAGCCTCGTACTCCCTTTCTTTTGAAACCCGCAACAAGATAATGCCAGACTGGAGTTAATGATTTATGAGCTAGGGAATTCGGAGATGGCTACATGAATTCCATTACAAAGTACTATGATTTTATTATTGTTCCGTACCCGGCAACTACCTCTAAATCCCCGAGAAGCTTCAGCAAAAGATGTTAAAGCAGAAACAATGTCAGATTAAGGAGCATGGCAAGTTTACAATAAACCCATTTGATTGTGGGCCGGGCTGCAGAAATCGGCTACCATTCAGGACCTCTTGTGAATTAAAGGGAGATAGAAAATGCATCCATAGACAACAAGGAGCTTCCTAATAAGAAAATTTTGCAAGCCTGCTTCGATTTCTATTTACAGTATGGTGATTTAAGGAAGGAAAAAGGAACCTGAGCTTTGCCTGCCCTCTTCTGGCGAAACCTGATAACACTAAAATTCATTATTTTAAAAAAAAAATCCAGATAATTCTTTCTTCCCTCACTATTGGGTCATACCTGGGAGTGTATTTAACTGCAGTGGCTTTTAAAATAATGTCTTTATAGTTTTAAAATGATCTATATGACTTACCTTGTCAAAAAAAGCAGCTATTTTAATTAAGACCCACACACACCTTGATGGTTTTACCCACTTATGAACATTTTGTGGCTGTTGGTGCTTCTTTAGGTGACACCTAAGAATCTTTGATGTAGAAGAGTTTGATGATTTGTAATTGTTGCCTTGGATAGAGTTTTCTGGTAGTCAATGGACCACTGGTGGTCCAGAAGAAAATTTTGGTGGTCTGCAGAAAAATCATTTGCATTTTTTATATTGCACTAAATCAGGGGTCCTCAAACTGCAGCCCCTGGGATGGATACGTGCAATGAACGCTTGTGTTGCTGCAGAGAGTCTCCCCCTTCGCGGTCTTTTTGTGGGGTTCGGAGGGGGGCAGAAATTCTGACTTGGGGTCTGCTTCGGCCTCCTGGTGGGGGGCTTTGGGCGAAGGCTGGAGGGAAGCGCCGCTGGTGGGGAAGAACCGGAGGGCCTTGTTCCAGTGAGACTGCATCATGGCCTGGAACTGGCTGACCATCTCAGCCCTCTGAGCCTCCAGGCACTGCTCCCTGGCCTTGCACTCCTGCAGGTCCTCCCTCTGCTTGGAAAGCCTATGCTCCTAGTCCTCAGTGAGGTGCTTCTGCTGAGCATCCTTCTCGTCAGATCCAATTTGAGCTGAGCCAACTGTTTTGCCAACTCTTTCTCCTGGGGGCTGCTTAGCTCCAGCAACAGCTTCCTGTTGGGGCCCTAAGGAGCCCAGGCGGGCAGGCAAGGAGTGGCTGGCAGGGGAGGGGCGAGTAGAGGTTGACGAGGTGTCCCTCGATGTGACATCAAGTTGGCCACACCCACCCAGTCACATGATCACCTAGCCACGCCCACCCAGCCAGTCATTAGGCAGACCATATTAGTGGTCCGCGGGATTTAAAATTATGAATTTAGTGGTCCCTGAGATCCAAAAGGTTGGGGACCCCTGCTTTAGACCAAGGGTCTCCAAACTTGACAACTTTAAGACATGGGACTTCAACTCCCAGAATTCCTCAACCATCCATGCTTGGAGAAGCTATGAGCCATCAGTTTGCTCTGAAAACAAAGAGTGTTTTAAGAAGGGGAGCTGTCCTCGGTGCTGGCCTAGGATTCCATATAGAGCAACTTTGGCCACTTGAAGATGCCTTGATCTCAACGCCCATGGCTGGCTGGGGAACTCTGGGAGTTGAAGTCCAGGCACCTTCAATGACCACAGAGACCTTCTCTGGGTTTGGGCTTAGATTTTGGCTTCTCACTGGTGGACGGGAACTTTAAAGGAGCCGGAGACAAGAGCTGTCCTTTGCCTGCCAATGCGGTCTGTGAAAAACGATAGCCAGTCTCAGGCTTACTTTGTGTAAAATGAAACAGAGTTAACTTCTAGAGGCCGGTGCTAAGGTTGGAAGTTGAAACCTTTGCTGGTGATCTGTTTTGGGGTCTTTAGAAACCGATAATAGAGGTGCAGGATACAAAATGCAAAATAAATGGTAACAGGAAAAACACTGCGTTCCTTGGAGCCAGGAGATTTGGTGGCATGGCTCCCCGGCCCCTCCCTGGATCATCAGAGTGAGGGGGAAATTAGCCCAATGCGTGGATCGGGACAGCCCCCAAACCGTCACTTTCAATCAAGCATTGGGAGCTGCCTCTCTTTCTTTCTCTCCTCCAGAGTTCTGCAAGATTAATTGGCCCTGGGTGCAATTACCTTAATTTCCAGCATTAGGAAAAATCTATAAATGTCAGGAAGGAACATGCAACGGCTTAATGTGAGTTGTCATAAATTTTAAAAAAAACCTAGCTGGGGCCCTTTGGCCTCGCTTTTGAACTTGCACAGTACTTAAAATGTCCAGAAAGCAGCACAATGGAACTAGACAAGTTACCACAAGCAGTCGAAAACATGGGCACTCGTTGAAGGAAAGAAGGATCTCACCTCAGAGATGTGCCTATTTTTTAAATGTCAACTTCTTACTTTACTGGACTTTTGCCTCTGTTGAGTTGCAAATCCCCTTAAATTCTAAACTCAGCTGGACTCACCTGTTAGCTTGAAAACACCCACAAACTTTCTATACATGTACATTTAAAGGAACCGCAACTTAATACTACTTTATAAGGCCTTGGTAAGGCCACGCTTGGAATACGGCATCCAGTTTTGGTCGCCACAATGTAGAAAAGATGTGGAGACTCTAGAAAGAGTGCAGAGAAGAGCAACAAAGAGGATTAGAGGTCTGGAGGCTAAAACACATGAAGAACGGTTGCAGGAACTGGGTATGTCCAGTTTAGTGAAAATAAGGACTAGGGGAGACATGATAGCTTCTCCCAATATCTCAGGGGTTGCCCCAAAGAAGAGGGAGTCAAGCTATTTTCCAGGGCACCTGAGGGCAGAACAAGAAGCAATGGGTGGAAACTAATCAAGGAGAGAAGCAACTTAGAACTAAGGAGAAATTTCCTGAGAGTGAGGACAATTAACCAGTGGAACGAATTGCCTCCAGAAATTGTGAATGCTCCAACACTGGAAGTTTTAAAGAAGATGTTGGATATCCATGAAGTGGTGTAGGGTTTCCTGCCTAAGCAGGGGGTTGGACTAGAGGACCTCCAAGGTCTCTTCCAACTCTGCTATTGCATTGCATTGCATTGCATTGTATTGTACTCTATTCTATTCTATTCTACTCTACCCTACCCTACCCTACTCTATTCTAAATGAGTCACACCTGATTCTACAACCCTTTTAGCTTTGGGTTTTGTGGTGTGTGTGTGTGTGTGTGTGTGTGTGTGTGTGTTCTGCCTGGCTCTTTGTAATCCTGGGGTTAAATTCCTTCCTCTTTGATTGAAGGTGTCTTGTGTTGGAGGGATTTTGCAAAGGGATCTTTTTCCGAAGTGGAGGAGCCAAGCTTGCTCAAAGCAGGTGAATCTTTCTTGGTTGCCCCACTTTCACAGACCTTATGCCCTGACTCGGGCACTGTGTGTGTGTGTGTGTGTGTGTGTGTGTGTGTGTGTGTGTTTAGTGAGATACAAGCCGTGTTTGTGTGACACTGGAGCCCTGCAAGAGTTCTCTTCACCGGCCTCTCTAGACCCACTGCTCTGTTTGCCTCCCCCCCCAGTTCTAGGGCTTTCTGTCATGCAACAGGAAACCCGTCCCCCCTTTGTGCCTGCCGCCAGCCCTTTCATGCGGGTAAATTAACACGAAATCAAGCAAACTAATTAACCTTGCTAGCTTTCTGCCGGCTGACTCTGTAACAGAATTCCCTCTCCTGTGGCAGTGGAGGGATACATCACGCTTTCCTTGCAAAAGAGAAAAATGTTATCGGGGCCTGCCAGAAAGAAAGAGAGAAAGAAGGAGGAAAGGAGGCAGAGCGCACCAAAATGGAGGGAGGGAACGGGGTGTGTGTTTGGGGAGGGGTGGGGAAGTAGGTTAATGAACCCTTTTCTTCTGCTCCATTTTTATCTCAGGAAAGAGGGCTGGCCTATTAATTAGAAAGCCTTTTTTCATGCCTTTTTTCATGTAAAACACAGCATTCTCTGCAGATAAAGCAGGGAGGTATTGGATTCTCTTGCTGTTACTTGCCTGTTCCTGTTGTTGGAGAGCCTGCCTCTTCTGCTGGGTTGCCGGGTGGGGAGTCCTGCTCAGCTTTGAAATTTCAGGGGTTTTTTTTCCCCTCCTCCTGGGTGAATTTATCCCTGGGACCTAGCTGCTTTTGTCTTTCCGCTGGTCGCTTTGTCCTGTCCAGCATTCACCTGTGCAGGTGGGAAAAATCAAATCAGGATGAAGTTAATTAACAGATTAACTTCACCCAAGTGCCTTTTGGGGGAAAGAGTGAGAGACCCCTGCCTTATGTAGCTTTCCATTTAAGTCACAATGGTGGAAAGGATGGATCTAAACTGGGAAGTGTTGTGGCCTGCCAGAAGCCAATAGAGCTGACAAGATTCGGAGAGTGAGGAAGGTTGGGGAGGAACCTGGGCCAGTCCTGGAGTCTGGGGAAGGATCCGATGAGGGCTCTGTGTCAGAGGCAGAGATGTGGCCAGAGCCATCCGACAGTTATCAGCTGCCTTTGGAGTCAGACATCAGTGAGGCAGAAGAACATCTGGAGCCTGTTCCCAGTGTGCGCATGCGTAGAGTTGCCAGACGAAGAGAACAGCTAAGGAACAGGGGTCGACTTGGGAGGAAGGCCACAGGTGGACGATGAATGGCCCCTCCCAGAGGAAATAAAAGAGGAGCGGAAGGGGAGTGGAGTTTGCAGGAGACCATCAGTTCGCTTCATTGGTTTGTGACTCTCTGAGACTCCTTGCCAAGTTCTGCAGAGATCAGCCTGGCAGCTCTCCAAGCCAGAGAAGGTCTGTGACTGTAAATCCTCCCTTGAAAGACTTTGCTGGAGGTGAATGAGCAGAATTCACAGTCAATTAATAAAAGGATTTCTTTGGTGGGACCAGGAGTTTGCTTCAGGCTCTTAGGAAGCCTAGCTCAGAACAGGAATCTCTTTCCACAATGCTACTGATGTGGCCTGATTTAACCTCTGTGTTTCCCTTGAATCTTGGGAAACTTATTCCTGGGAGTTGGCTCATGGAAGAGGCTCCCCTTGCAAGCAGCCATCTGTGGCTTCTCCACAATAGCCAAGTCCGTCTTGTGCCCCCCTTCCCGGCCCTCATTTTCTGGAAGAAGGTGCCATCTCTTGGGAATTTATTTTGGTCCTGAAACTGGAACGGTACAATATGGATCCCAGATGAGCCTGCAGCTGCCAATTCCTTGCTGTTAAAAATCCAGCTGTTGCTATGCTCTGTTCAGACATCTGTGTGGATGAGGGAAGCCTTTGATTCCATCTGATTCTTCAGCCATCCAGAGTTCAAGGGATCCTGAAGGAAGGAAGAGATACAGAGGAGAATGCAACCTCCAGTTTGGTTGGGGTACTTCTCCAAACATTAACAGCTGCAAATACAATTTAACACACAGACATATGATTTTGTTTTTCCTGGCAGGAATTATATACAGTTGATCATATAATTCACAAAGATGACATCAGGTCTCTCTGCAATCAGAAATGGTTACTTGTGCATCTCACAGAAGGCAAATGCAGTGATCAGTTTAGGGCTATCGATTTTGTAGAGTTGGTTAGAAGAACCCTGTCTAGAAGTAAGGTAAAGGTTCCCCTCGCACCTATGTTCTAGTTGTTCCCGACTCTAGGGGGCAGTTCTCATCTCTGTGTCAAAGCCGAAGAGCCAGCGCTGTCCAAAAACGTCTCCGTGGTCGTGTTGCCGGCATGACTCAATGCCAAAAACGCACGGAACGCTGTTCCCTTCCCACCAAAGGTGGTTCCTATTTTTCTACTTGCACTTTTAGATGCTTTTGAACTGCTATGTTGGCAGGAGCTGGGACAAGTCACGGGAGCTCACTCTGTTACGTGGCGCTAGGGATTCGAACTGCCAACTTTTGTGATCGACAATCTCAGCATCTTAGCCACTGAGCCACCGCGTCTAGAAGTAATCCCCCTCAAAATGGGCTGATGGCTCCGTTATCTGAACACTACTCGGTTGGTAAGTTGATTGGAGAAAGTCCCCTCTTGATTAGTATCTACGGATTTGAAAGCTACGAGTTGGCAAAAGCTTCGTTTGAGTCGAAATATCTGTACCTTGCTTAATTCTGTCTTCTTTGACTATATAACCTAGCGCTGTGTGTGAGCTTTATGGGAGAAGGCTTTTGACTCACCTAGCATCTATGCAAACGTTTGGGTGCACCTAGGAGCATGGGTGTGAATGCAGGCACACACAAATGGATACATTCCCATTCCAACGAAATATAAATTCCCCTTGACCAATCCAATTTCCCAGGAAATCAATGCATCTTAACATGAGCTAATATTTATGAAATTGAATTTTGCCAGGCAACTAATGCAGTCCTATTCTACTTTATGCATTTTTATTAAACTAATGCATTTTAAATTTAACTGTCATATTAATGGCAACGGGCTCCTGATAGTTACAGTGTAAAATAATATATATTTGGAGGAATCGATAGCAGGCCAAGCAGAAGTGGGTTTGTGCTTTGTGAGACAGATATGACAAATTCATGGAGCTACTTAATTTGCTGCTTATGTACATTAGCTGGTACCTTTGTTTACTGATAATGATTTTGTTTTTCCATTTTAAAGAAAACATATATTAAAATGTAAAAAGACGACAGCTGAATTTGCAGGTAAGGAAAGTCAGAGATAGTGTGACTGATGGAACTGGCTATTAGAGATTAAGAATCGACCCCCACTTGCATCCCAGCTACGCACTGATCCTTTTTAATCCACCCTGTCACCTATTTTAATAGAATAACAGAATGGAAGGAACCTTGGAGGTCTTCTAGTCCAACCCGCTGCCTAGGCAGGAAACCCTACACCACTTCAGACCAATGGTTATCCAACAGCTTCCTAAAAAGTTCCAGTGTTGGAGCATTCACAACTTCTAGAGGCAAGTTGTTCCTCTGATTAATTGTTCTCACTGTCAGGAAATTTCTCCTCAGTTCTAAGTTGCTTCTCTCCTTGATTAGTTTCCACCCATTGCTTCTTCTCCTGCCCTCAGGTGCCTTGGAGAATAGCTTGACTCCCTCTTCTTTGGGGCTGCCCCTGAGATATTGGAAGACTGCTAGCATGTCTCCCTTAGTCCTTCTTTCTATTAAACTAGACTTACCCAGTTCCTGCAACCATTCTTCATGTATTTTAGCCTCCAGACCTCTAATCCTCTTTGTTGCTCTTCTCTGCACTCTTTCCAGAGTCTCCACATCTTTTCTACATCGTGGCGACCAAAACTGAATGCAGTATTCCAAGTGTGGCATTATTACCAAGGCCTTATAAAGTGGTATTAACCCTTCACATGATCTTGATTCTATCCTTCTGTTGATGCAGCCTAGAACTGTGTTGGCTTTTTTGGCAGCTGCTGCACACGGCTGCCTCCTATTTAAATGGTTGTCCACTAGGACTCCAAGATCCCTCTCACAGTTACTACTGTTGAGCAAGGTACCACCTATACTGTACCTGTGCATTTGGTTTTTCTTGCCTAAATGTAGAACCTTACTCTTTTCACCATTGAATTTCATTTTGTTAGATAGCACCCAATGTTCAAGTCTGTCAAGATCCTTCTGTATCTTAAGCCTGTCTTCTGGAGTGTTGGCTATTCCTGCCAGCTTGGTGTCATCTGCAAACTTGATGAGTTCCCCATTTATCCCCTCATCCAAATCATTGATGAAGACGTTGAATGTTTTAATGTTTTAACTTTCAGTTAAACTTTTAACTCGGCCCTTTTAATTGTTTCACGCTGCTATGTATCGCACTGTAAGCCTCCCAGAGCTGCTGGATAGCGAGACGAGCAGCATATAAATTTAACAGAATAAATAACCAAAAGGCTTCTGGGCGGGGGGGGGGGGAAGAAACAGGTGGCATGGGGCGCAGGCAACTCTGGGGCGGGAGGATGAGCCATTGCCTTTGGCTTACTCTGAGAAGTTGGTTATGCAAGACATGTCTCACATCGAAGGGAGAACGCCAAAGGGACTTGGTGGTGGTGGTGGAGTTGTGGTGGCATAAATATTCATATTATAGACGTACTTCAGGTATTTGGGGGGGGGTGAAGGAACAGATACGCAGAGCTGCTGGCACTGTGTTTGCTTCTTAGCAATCTTCCACATGTCTGACTTGTTCTCCTGAAAATAGCAAGCCCCAGGAAACGGGCATCTTCGCCGGGGTTGTAAACTTCCTGCCAATCAAACCTCAAGTTCAGAAGAGAGAGCTCCCTGCTGTTTTAATTACCCTACTGGGCTCTGGACTGCCACCTTCTGCTCTGCTGGGTGGTTGCCTTGGGGTTGGCTAGGCCTCTGTGGGCGCATGGGGGGTGCACTGGAGGGGTGAGCTGGCTTTTAACAGCTAGGCCTGATTCGATTCCATTTTCATGCAAAAAAAAGTTAGCACCTCCTACAAGAGTGAGAGACAAAAAGCTTTTCTGACCTGCAAAGAAATTCTCTCTCTCACACACACACACCACCTCCAGTGCATTCTTGGGAATGAGGGATGAGTGAGGGGTGCGAGATCCGTGGGGATAAGAAGGAGTGGCAGTATGGGAACCGTTGTTGCAATCCCGTAACGCAGCGTTTCTCAATCCTAGCCGTTTGAAGAGGCTGGCTGGGGAATTCTGGGAGTTGAAGTCCACCCATCTTTAAGTGGCCAAGCCTCACGCATTGCATGAGGGTCCTATTTACACAGGATACCACGTGGTTATTTACACTCCGTGGGGTGACATTCCACCCACCAATATTCTCATAATTGTGGGGTCCTGGGTGCTCTCTGAGGTTGGCTGCTTACTTGCAGATGTTTCAATGCCCAACTAGGTAACATCATCAGTACTAGGAGGTGAGGAGGAGGAGGAGGAGGAGGAGGAGGAGGAGGAGGAGGAGGAGGAGGAAGAAGAAGAGGAGGAGGAGGAGGAAGAAGAAGAAGAGGAGAAGGAGGAAGAAGAAGAGGAAGGAGGAGGAGGATTGTGGAATGCTTGGTGTTTTCTGAGCTTAGCTGGTTTTTAGTGGACATTTCATTACTAGACTAGGTAATACCATTAATACAAGTGCTGATTATACTAGGACTTGGAAGCCCTGATGATGTTCCATAGTAGGGTCATGAAACGTCTGCAAGAAAACAACCAAGCCCAGAGAGCACCGAAGACACTCAGCGCACCACTCACATTGGCCCTTCCTTCGCCGGGCACCCCCCTGCCCCTCCCCCGTCCCATCCCAAGGCAAGCCCCATGGGCCCCATCTCCTTTGTCCCTCCGCTCCTTCGTCTTCCTCCTGCCGGCCAGCTGGCTGATTCCCCTGGCAATCTTCCTCGGCTGCCGCCAGAGAGCGCTTTCTGCCAAGGTGCCAGACCTCCCTCCCTGCCCACCCCAGGCAATCTGTTAAAATATCAGCAAGTGTGGGGCGAGGGGGGAGTGGGGAAGAGGCGAACCTCCTGGCGGAGGTGAGCCGAGCCTAAAGTAAATCACCTGCCCTAATAGGTTTAGACCTTAACAAGCAAGGGCATTAATTATTCATGAGCATGCGAAAAAGCAAAACAGACTTAAATCATTTAATAATCCTTGGAGGGAGGAATTTTAAAGCTCCTTGAGATAATGTGTCTCTCCGAGCCCCGGGGAGAATCGTTTGATCGGAGTCCAGTGTGGCTCTCTTTCAGGAGAGGAAGAGGAAGAGGAGGAAGAAGAAGAAGAAGAAGAAGAGGAGGAGGAACAAAAAGAAGAAGAGGAGGAGGAGGAAGAAGAAAGAGGAGGAGGAAGAAGAGGAAGAGGAGGAGGGGAAGGAAGAAGAGGAGGATGAAGAAGACAAGAGGAAGAGGAAGAGGAAGAGGAAGAGGAGGAAAAAGAGGAAGAGGAGAAAGAAAAAGAAGAAGATGAAGAGGAGGTGAAAGAAGAAGAGGAGGAAGAGGAAGAAGAGGAAGGAGGAGGAGGCCATCATCCAGGCCCCATCCTAGACATCCGGGAGGATGGAGCTTAGGGGAGCCCCAGCCCCACCTGTCTAGGCTGGGCCAATTGGGGCTGCCTTCTTCCTTAGGGAGCCCTTTGGGGAGCTCCTCATCCCAGGCCAGTTTGCTGAACTCTGCTCCCCCCCCATTGATTTCAGTCGGTTGAGTCTGGGAAGCCACTGGCAGCTTCTGCCCCTTTCCCAAAGCTTTGGGGGCTCAGCTGGGCCTCAACCCTTAAGAGGAGGGGACCTCCGCTCCCAGCCCTGCTTCTGGCTTTCGGTTTGGGGCAGGGGAAAAAGCCACCCATCCGGAGAAGGTCCACCAGCACACCTGGAGGGGAGGGGGCTCCATCTATGCAACTGGGCGCTTCTTTACAAAACTGCACACCTCGGGCACTTCAAAACCCAGGGGGGGCCTTGAGCTAGCCTATCTCACCCCCATCCCCCAAATCCGAGCCACCCTGACCTTCGGAAGTTGTGGAGCTTCATCCCTGGAGGCTTTCAAGAAAAGACTGGACTTCCCTCTGTCAGAAATGGTGTAGGCTCTCCTGCTTGGGCGGAGGGTTAGACTAGATGACCTCCAAGGTCCCTCCCAACTCTGTTAATCTGAGCTTAACTTCTGGGAGAAAAGCTGGTAGGAAGGGGGGGGGGCGATTCCTTTACAGACCCGGGGGGGCGGAAAGCCCGCTTAGAGGTGGGGTCCTGCGGGGCGGGGGGACGGCAGGCAGGCAGGTTATCAAACGGACGCCCCCCCTCCTCCTGCCCCCCTTCCTGCCTGGCTCGCCGGGGAGACTCCGGGGGTCGCGGCCGCCCCCTGTGGCCCTCGCGGGAGGCGCTCCCCTCCGTCCCTCCCCCCCACCTCGTCTTCGCCGCTGCCTTCTCGGCGGCCGGGCGGGCGGGGAGGAGGAGCGAGGCGGGCCGGGCAGGCGGGCGGGCGGGGGCGCGATTGTTGCAGGGCAGCCGGCGCTTCGGTGAGCGTCCTGGAGGAGGCAGCAGGAGCCCGAGCCAGGCAGCCAGGCAGGCAGCGGGCGAGCGGGCAGGGCTGGAGGCGGGCGGCGCTCCCCGCCGGCTCCCGCGCCCCGCCGCCGCCCGGGCGCACTCACGGCAGGCGCAGCAGGGCGGCCGGGGTCCGGGGCTGCCTCTCCCGCGCCTCCCGCAAGATGGCCGACGAGGCCGGATCCCTGGTCCAGTCCCGGCTCCAGGTGAGTGCCCGGCCCGGCCGGCTGCAGCGGCGGCGCGTCCCTGGGCTGGGAGGGGGGAGGCGGTGGCGGGGCCTTGGCGGGGGGGGGCTCGAGGGGGCCGGCGGGGGAGGGGGAGGCTCGCTGCTCCCCTCCCCCCCCCCAGGGAGGTACCGGGGATGGATGCCCGCCGCCGCCGCCGCCGCTGCTCTTTGTTCGGCTTCGCCCATTGATCACGGCGGGCGAGGGAGGCGCCGAGGGGAAGAAGAGTCGCGCGCCCGCCTCGCCGGCTGGAGGGATGGGTGGATGGAAGCGCCACCGGGCAGCCCCGGGCTTCAGCCGCCGCTGCCCACTCACCAGCCGGCGTCCCGCCCTCTCTCAACTTCTCCGGACAGCGCAGGTGACGGCCGCGGAGTGGGTTTCCCCTTGGATGGGTGCCTGGCTGCCTTCACAGGTTGTAACAGAGTTGGAAGGGACCTTGGAGGTCATCTACTCCAACCCTCTGCCCACGCAGGAGAGCCTACATGAGGGGAGGGAAGCGGCCGGGAAGGGTCCCCTCCTCCTGGGCAGTCGCCTCTTCCTCGCTTCCCTCCTGGAGCCGCCAGCCCTTCTCCGGAGCGTTCCGGGCGCCCGCTGGGAGTGGGGGGGCATCCAGGAGGCGGCTGCAACTTTCGCGTCTCTCTGAGGTCTGCGGCTTTTCCGGCTGGGGTGGGGACGGAGAAGTGGGGAGTCCCAGAAGGGTCTGAAGTCGCTTTCAGAAGTGACTGCGGGGGAGGCACCGCATCTAGGGGCGGCTTACGGGCCCGGGCAACGATCGGCGCTCCTCCTGTATTTTCGCCTCCTGCACCAAAGACGAGAGGCTCTAAGATTTCTGAAGACTTTGAAACTGGCAGGACCTCTGCTGGCTTCTGGTGATGGCTGGGCTGGCAGAAGCCGCCCCTCCCCCCAAGGCTTGGGGCAGTGTGTCCGAAGTTGGGTGCAGGTATCCAGCTTTCGCAGAAGTTGCTTGGGGGGGGGGCAAGGGGAGGCTTCCAGGTGTTTGGTTTGGTTTACCTGGCCATTTGTCAGTCTTTGGCTGGTCTCAGGGTTTGTGTGTGCACACGGGATGTGTTTGTTGAGGAAAACACCCAGCCCCCTTGATTTCGTCCCAGGCATTCCCTACCAATCCAGGCAGGCTTCTTTAAAACTAAACCTAGATTAT
This sequence comes from Natrix helvetica, assembly GCF_964273705.1. NCBI lineage: Eukaryota > Metazoa > Chordata > Lepidosauria > Squamata > Natricidae > Natrix > Natrix helvetica. Next base: position 13,454,051 of record NC_138564.1, read on the forward strand.
TTGGGGGAAACGTGCAACGTTTCTGCGTTCTTCTCCCCCAGATACAGGATCAAGTGAGGGAGATTCAGAAACCCTTCTGAACTTAGCAAAACTCCTTAATCAGAAGACTGGCACAATTGTGCAACCAGCTACGCTGATGTTTTTGTGTGTGCGCGCGCGTGTCTCGTTTCCACATGTGGACCAAGCCGCCAACTGCCAATTCGTCTGTCCTTTTCTATTTCGTGTCCCGGTGCTGTTTCTTACATTCTATCTTGCCGTGTTCTTTTGCTAGGAAGGTCTAAAATAGAAACGCTATTCTTTAACAAAGTTATTTCGTTTTAAAAAGAAAGCCTACGCAGGATTTTGGCCATGGGGGGGACAATCTTGATAAATTGCAGGTCTGTGTAATAACAAGCTGATAATCTGATCGCTTTGATCACCCTGCATTTGTACAGAACAGGTTGTGGGAAATGAGGAGAGATAAAATTCCTGTCTGGGATGACACTGGGCATATTTCATTTAAGAAAACAATCTAAAGAGGGTAATATTACTAATGGAGCCTTTCCCCTTCTGTTTCCTGATTGTCACATAACTAGATTTATGTCTTTGCGTTCCCCCCCCCTTCCTCTTAGCTTTTTTAATGATGTCCTTTTAAAGGTGGGCAATGTGTATCCAGCATTTTGAATGTTTCGGGTAGTTTATTTTGCTTTTGCCAGCAAATTAGGGGCACAAGATTGTTTCAAAAAATAAAAAAAACAACCCCTGACTATATTGTGATGCATAGTTCTGTAGAAAGCGAATGGTTTTGGGGAAAACAGTTTTCAATACAAGGATAAATGTATCCATTTATAAAATGACAGTGTTGAACCACATATTTGTGGCATCTGGTTGCAAAAAGCTGGTTTTCTACTGGTGGAAATGTGAGCAAGGGACAGTTGGGGACCTTATTTTGTCTCAATCAACTTTTAGGAGGCAGAGAGCTGAATTTAGGATGCCACACAGTCCTGCAGTGAGCGGTTCTTTCCCAGGTGCCCTGCAGGTATGTCCAACCACCGTCTCCATCATAGTCGCCCACCACTGACCAGGATAACCTTCCCATTGGAGTCCTGTTCCCTTCTGATAATCTCTTGAAGCAATTGGTGTGGGGGGGAGGGGAGAGAGGCAGGCTGAGGGCAGGACCACTGTGGTCAGTTTCTGGCATATTTACTCCCTTACTTACTTTTTCTTATTCCTCTTTCCTTCTCTCTCCTACCTCAAGGAAGGAATAGATCGCCTGAGAATTAAAATTATTATTTCTCCTGCAGGTAATACTTCTGGCCTTGGGCCTTTTCCTCTGCTTGACCTCTGACCCTTTCCGATGGGAGATTTCTGGGCCAAAGGACTTATGCATGGCAGGCAGTTGCTTCTCACACTTTTTTCTGGAGTTTTGAGAGTTTCGTTCTCTGCACAGACATTCTGCAGAGAATTCAGGTTCTCCCTTAGCCTGAATTATGAGATACACGCCTTTTCCATTCCCCCCCCCCTCTCTCTCTTCCCAAACTTTTACATTGTTGTTTCACCCTTTGGATTTTGGAATATGTCTTTGGAGAATATTTGATCTCATCTTTTTCACAGCTTGGGAGTGTCTGTGTGCTGATTAAAATATTATCCCTGCGTGATATTCCAGAGTGCATGAATTTTACATACATATCCACTAGGTGAGGCATCTATTACATGTCGTGACAGGTTGACTTATTGTAATGTGCTAGCGTTTAACCAAGTGTCAACATTCTTGATTCTCAATCGTAGTAGTGATTAAATGATCGTATTCCATTACCTTGGAGAAACGGGTGGGGAATGTAACTTAAAATGAAGAGCGAGGGAGTGAGATCTGGTGTTCCTTATGCGGGAGTTAATCTATTACAGATTTTTTTTTTGAAGAAACCCCATTGAGAGAAAACGAAGAATTTGGATTTATACCCTGTTCTACAGGACCTTGGGCAATTTGCTACTTTGGTAAGTAGCACTGCCACAGGAATAAATTTAGTTTTACTTTCTAAGCTTATTTTAGAGCAGGGCTAACCTCCCCCCTATAAAGGCTTTCATGAATGTCACTGCTAGCTATCCCTGCCCAAAAGTTCCAGAAAAAAGTTCCTCTTTTTCCAACCAAAGGCACTTACAGAAAAGCATCAGAAATACCTTTCTCTCTTTCTTGATGAATGTATCTTGTCTTTATATGTACACTGAGAGCTTATGCACCAAAGACAAATTCCTTGTGTGTCCAATCACACATGACTAATAAAGAATTGTTTTTTCTTCTTTTCTTTTCTCTTCTCTTCTCTTCTCTTCTCTTCTCTTCTCTTCTCTTCTATTCTATTCTATTCTATTCTACTCTACCCTATTCTCTTCTATTTTCTCTTCTCTTCTACTCTATCCTATTCTCTTCTCTTCTTTTCTATCCTATCCCTGTTCTAATTCTCTTCTCTTTTATTCTATTCTTTGTGCTCAAATGTGGGAAATGGGAGCAAGGAGGTGCTCTCATGGAGATCTTTAAGAACAGCCTGTTCCTCAGTTGTGGCAATGCCTGGTTGATCTTGTTGGGGGTCCCCTTTGATGGTGGTAGGGCTTGGTTGATCCCGGCTGATCCTGAAGCTAAGCGAGGTCATGCATGCTTGGTTCTTAGAAGAGCTGTTGGCTAGACGGGGATATTGGGGGGGGGGGGGGGAGAGAAACCTCCCAGAAAAAGACACGGAAACTGTTTGAAGCGCTCCATAAGTCCCACGTGGAGAGCAGAATTTGAGGGAGATGCTACCTAGGGGTGGTAGGAGTTTCTCCTGTACGGATGTCCTTCATCCAGGATGGCCCACAACGTCCCCTGAATCTGCTGATGTGGCCGGCAACATCCCAGGATTGATAAAGCAATATTGGGATTGCCAGTTTGTTTAGGCACTGCAGGAGGAGGGCAGAATGCATTCCAGAACAATACGTTGTGGGAGAAGGATCGCCCTCTTTCCTTCTCCCCCAAATGTCTTTTCCTCCCACCCATTGGGGGTTGGGAGCAACTGACATTTGAGCCACAAGGAAGGTTTCCCCAATGCCTCTCCCCCCCCTCGCCGTCTCTTCCTCCCCTTCTTCCTCTTTGCGGTCTGCGTAATTGAGATTCTGTCAGGCAAGATTGCTAGCAAAGATGCTGAGTTTTTTTCTTTAGCGCAGGGTGTTCTTCCTTTGGAAACAGATGACCCCAATCGCAGCCTGGAGAGGGATGATTCTTCTAATTAATAAAGGCTATAAATTAATTGTGTACACACCACAAAGGTGGGATTTGGGGGAGGGCGGTCGGGAGAGGAAAGGGAGCGAATCTGTCTAGCTGAAGAGATCAAAGGAGGTTGGGAGAAGTTGGGCCCAGCATCGTCACCTTAGACTTGGCCTCTCCAGAAAAGCAGAAATTCTATTCTCCTTAGTCAGACTGAGAGATTCTCCAATTTTAATCAGAATACCGCTGGAAGGGACCTTGGAGGTCTTCTAATCCAACCCCCTGCTCAAGCAGGAAACTCTATACAATTTCAAACAAGTGGCTGTCCCCTCTCTTCTTAAAAACCTCCAGTGATGAGGCACCCATAACTTCGGGAAGGGAGCCATTCCACGGGTTAGTTGCTCTCATTGCTAGGAAGTTTCTCCTTAATTCCAGCTTGCTTCTCTCCTTGATTAGTTTCCAGAGAAGCAACCTGGAATTAAGGAGAAACTTCCTAATTTCTGAGAGCTTTTTCTTCCTGCCTTGTGTTAGATCCTAGACCAAACGGTTACACTCGAAGTGAACTGGCAGCCATCATGTTTTGTGAATAATATAATTGGGCATCTATTCTTTTCCTTGTAAAACTAGTAATTGAGAACGGCAGCGAAGGAGGTTCGGCCTTGCCTTCCAGCTCCACTTGTGGGTTTTTCTGGAAGCATCTGCCTGGACAGTTTGTTTGTTTGTTTTATTGGATTTATATGCCGCCCTTTCCAACCTGAGTGATCCTTTAGTTGTGTTAACTGAACCAAAGTCCTTGATCTAGGAGTACTTCAGTCCTGGTCTCTTCCCATATGTTGGCCTTCTGGGTCCTTTCTTGCTTGCTTCGCAGAAAATCTCTCCCTTCTTTCATCTTCAGATTTACGCTCTATTTCTGCACAAAGGCCAAATTATAAATAGGAGGATGGTGATATCCTTGTTGAGATGTTGATGGCCTCCTTAGGAAGATGGTTGTTGTTTTTTTAGCCATGATGGTGGTGGTGATGATGATTTTAATCCCACTCCCTCTTCCAAGGGAAAAGACAATAGGATGTTGGTTAAGGACTGCGAAGAGATCTCTGTTTTGTACAAATTCAGTTGTGAATTTAAGTTCATGAGTTGACATCAGTACCATTCTTTCGTTTCAGTTGCCTGGAGTCCTGCTCCCTTAGAACACTATAGAAAACAGGAAATGTGCCTTAGCAAGAAAGATTTTACACTCATTGGTATATTTTAACAGAATAGCAGAGTTGGAAGGGACCTTGGAGGTCTTCTAGTCCAACCTCCTGCTTAGGCTGGAAACCCTATACCATTTCAGACAAATGGTTTTGCAACATCTTCTTAAAAGCTTCCAGTGTTGGGGCATTCACAACTTCTGGAGGCAAGTCGTTCCACTGATTAATTGTTCTCACTGTCAGGAAATTTCTCCTTAGTTCTAGCTTGGTTAAAAAGGCAAATGTAAAGCAAATTCGATTGACAAAGACCAGTCCTTGAGGCTGTGTAATTCTGGGGGTTTTCTGCCCTTACGCACACTCCTTCCTACCTGACACCCATGGTGGTCTCCAAAGGGGTGTTTTTTGGGGACAGACCCTGCTTACAAATGGGCCTTCATGCAAATCCAGAAAGTCCCCTATTTAATCCTGACTCACCCAGCTGAATCTCTTCTCTTCTACCCGGACAACTGTGGGAGTATTGTACTGAAATAATTATACTTGAATACCAAAATAACATGCTTTTTCAAAAACGATAATTTGCATGGTGTCAGGGAATTTATATAAATCTCAGCTCTTCTATTATTTTCTCTCTCTCTCTCTCCCCTCTTTCGTTTCTGCTGTTCTTACTAAATATATTGTTAGCTACCAGGAATCCCTTGGGTGGGTGGAGGCTGTGAGCTGAAAATAAGTATTAACTGATTAAACTGCATGACTGATCTCTGTTTTTCATCTATAATCATAACATTGGCAGAGAAAGGGGTGGTGGGTGGAGAGCTCCAGAGCCTCCTCTTAGGGGGAAGGCTTGCTAATCATAGTAAATTATTTTTAAAACAGACCTGATGATTGAGGTCTTAGGGATATGTAAATAAACGCAACAGCTTTTGGAGGGTTGGCTTCGTGCAGAGAAGGATGAAACTTTTTAGTCAAAACAATGCTTTTCCATAACATTTAGCTTTTAATCTCCCAGCAAGTTTTCCTGGTGGGTGACTTTCATCCTTATTTCGTTTTTTAAACTGTTTCCCCCCTTCTTGTTGGTTGCAAAACGTGGTATTTGTTTTGCCCACGGTGTTTGAGCCTTGACTCAAAGGAGTAAAGGATAGAGAATGCTTGTCTTTTTCTGCTTTCCGACTGTAGACCAAACAAGTTTACTTCCCTCTTCCATGTTCACCAACACTCGTATCCTACTTCCCCCCCCTCCCCCCTTTTCTGGATATGACAAGGCTTTCTGTAGTCTGTATACTTGCAGATTATGAGTGGGGAATTTTCTTACGTGCTGGACATTTCGTCCTGCTCATTTTTGTTGGCATTGCAACAATCAAGTTGCTAGCCCTCAAGGCTGATAAAGGGCAGGCTGTGAAAAAAACTCTTATAAAGATGATCCTGCAACCTAGAGTTTGCTTAAATCATATTGGTCAAATTTAGATAGAGAGATAGATAGAGAGATAAATAGAGATAGAGATAGATAGAGATAGATAAAGATAGATGATAGATAGATAGATAGATAGACAGACAGACAGACAGACAGATAGATGTTAGATAGATGATAGATAGATAGATAGATAGATAGATAGATGATAGATAGATAGATGATAGATAGATAGATAGATAGATAGATAGATAGATAGATAGATAGATAGAGATAGATAGATGATAGATACACACACACATATATATAGTTATAGTATGAAGGATTTCCCCTCCATATTTCAGCTGGAAGATGTTTTATACCGCATTACGTGTTTGCATGTGTAGCTCTGATGCGCCATCCGTTCCGGCTAAATAATCATTTCTTTGTTTCTTAGTTGACAAAGCAGTGCCGTTTTTAATACTGCTTCGCTGGATAATTATTGGGTTTTGTTGTCTGTGTGTTTTTACTCGTTTGGTGTAACATTTAATGATTTCCCCAAAGCACCAAGAGGACTCCGGCGTATCGATTTCGCTGCAGTTTAACTGACTCACAGCAAATGCAGGGGCTGCTTTAATATTAATTGCCAGGCACGGCCGGGGGGGGGGGGGGGGGGCTTGCCAGCACTTCTGTGACACCGATTCCTTTAAAAAGAAAAAAAAAGTGACTAACCAAGCGGTGGCCTGTGTGAATGTGACGCCGTCCGTAATGCAGTCTTTCTCAAGCTTAGCCGCTTGAAAGACGGGTGGACTTCAACTCCCAGAATTCCCCAGCCAGCTTGGCGGGATTGTTGCTTGAGAAAAGGTACCCGTTGCCCGTTGGCTTTTCCCTTCTTCCTTTGCCTCCTCGGGTGCTTCCATGGTGCTTCCCGGTGGCACTGAGAGCAAACGTGGTGGCTTGAAGTTTCCTCCTTCCAGCCCCCAGTTAGGCAAGCTCTGCCCCAGCACTCCCTCTTTCTCCGCCTGAGCCAGGGGTGGTTTCCTACCATTTCGGACCAGTTCAACCGAAGTGGTAGTAGTTTGGCGGCCTGGGTCACTGGAACCGGCCTGCCATGCCCCCAAACCGGTACTCCGGGTGGCACGATGGAAGCCTCCATCTTGTTTTTAGCTTCTGCGCATGTGCAGAGCCATTTTTATTGCAGTGGGCATGCGGGTGCAGCACAGACGCGAGCGAAACCGGCCGTAGAGCCGGCATGGGCCCATTGCTGCAGATAAGGCCAACTGAGGCCACCTAGCCTTGGTTATCCAGAGAGAAAAGGAGAACCGCGCAAAGCCAGAAACAGTGTGGAAAAGCTCCTTATGCATAGAGCCTTCTGCTTCACAGCCCTTAGCTCAACCACCATCGGCTGACCCCGCCTGAGCCTGGCTCTTGTCTCTTCTTTTACCCAGGCCGTTGCTGCAAATTATGAAGGCCCTTCATAGCATCGATAAAAGCAGAATTTTCCTAGTTCAGGTGTGAAACGAGGGCTCCTTGCCACGGCACTGATGATGTTCCCTAGTTTGGCAGTGAAACGTCTGCAAGGAAACAGCCAAGCCCAGAGCGCACCGAGGGCCCCTCACGTCATAGCAGGCCTGAACCACAATAGCTGAATTAGAGGTAGTCCTTGACTTATGACGCTTCATTTAGTGACCATTCAAAGTTACGACGGCACCAATCAAAGTGAACTTATAGTACCCGTTTCCACACTTAACAACCGTTCCTCCACGATCACGGGATCAAAATTCAGGCACTTGGCAACTGACTCGTGTTTATGACGGTCGTGGTGTCCCGGGGTCACGTGATCCCCCTTTTTTTGCGACTGTCCGACTGGCAAAGTCAACAGGGAAGCCAGATTCACTTAACGACCGTGTTGCTAATTTAACCACTGCAGTGATTCACTGAACAAGAAAAGTCACAAAATGGGGACAAAACCCATTTAAGAAATTCCTCACTTTAGCAACCTAAATTTTGGGCTCAGTTGTAAGTCATAAGTCAGGGGCTACCTGTGTTATCTTGATCCTCAGACCCCCTCCCCCCCTAATTTGGTGGTCAGAATTAGTAGATGCGGATTGGGTCCCTCCCTCCCTCCACAAGTGGGCTTCTAACCCTATGCACCTCTTTGCAGAGACAATGCTCTCCCCCCCCCCCAATAATTAGATCTCTTCTATTGTAATCCTTCCGCAGTAAATGACGGATTAGCAAAACCTGCGCTGTGTCAATTTCACAAAGGCAGGCTGGGGGGGGGGGGGCAGCTTGCAATTTTCCTTGGCAGCACACAGCGGCTGGTGCCATCTCCCCTGTCACCGTACTTTTTATTCCTATAAAAAGCAGTTAATTAACATTATTCTTTAATTATTGCTTCTATCAACAAGGGGGCTGTTTTTTCCCCCTCCCTCCCCTTCTTCCCAGCTGCCCCACGCCTGAGCTTCCTTTCCTGTTTGCTGTTGAAAGGCAGCGGATGACTTCCGTCCGTTGTCACTTAATGGGGTCTATCGGGGACGGCGGTATGCCAGAATGCTGTTAGCAGCCTGGTAGCATGTAATTTGCCCCCTCCGGCAAAAGTACTTTGGAAGTCTCTGGGTAGTTTTGAACACTCTGTTCTTAATTAAATATGCAGCTTTTCACAGTAAGCAGGTTAATTCTTTTGTGTGGTGTTGTAATGCTGTTAGGAATTTTGCATAGTTCTTATTAAACATTATTCAGGCATTGTGGATTCTGTAATTAAAAAGAAAGAAAGAACAAAGTTGTTTTTTTTTAAAAAAACCTCCCCATCTTCTCTTCCCTCCCCCAATTAATTTATCAAATGAATTTTGCAAAGTTTTTTGAGGGGGGGGGGTTGTAGGAGAAGGAGCGGGGGGGGGGGTGAATGGCAGCCGAGGCAATTCCAATGCTGCAGCAAGTGTTTTAAAAGGGGAAATATTTAATTGCTCACCCGGGATTGGTTGCTTATGAAAGATTTGGCTGTTTGATTAGCAAAGCCTTTGGGGAGAGGCTTTTAATGGGATGTGATTTTTTTCCCCCTAAATTTTGTGTGTGTGTGTGTCTGTGTGTGTGATTGTGTGATTGTGGATAACGTGCCTTTTCTTCAAGTATCGTTCGGAGGCCTCTGGGGAGAACTGCTGATGGAGGAATAAGGAAGGAAATTTGGGGATCGGGGAAGACTGGAATTCATCATTTGAACAGCATCTGTGAATTCCTTCCCCAGCCTCTCCATATGTTAGGCAATCAGCTCCCAGAATTCCATTGCCAACATGCCTAGGAATCATGGGAGAAGACCTGCAGATTTCTCCATCTGGACTAGAGGTGGGTTGCTACCAGTTCGCACCAGTTTGGGCAGCGACCTAGGTTGGCCTTGCCTCCGAAGCAGTTCCCCAGTCTCTGCTGACATTGCCGGCATGGTTTTGAGTCCTTTTTTAATGTTTTGCACACGCGAAGAACAATTTACAGGCAACTGCACATATGCGTGAAGCGAAGTGGCAGCAACTCCAGCTGCAACCCACCTCTGATCTGGGGGGCAGCAGATTTGGGAGAAGGCTGCTGTTATAGGAATAGCTTCCTGCTCCACGGTGTCAGATAGGCAGCGAAGTTTTACTTCCGATTGTCAGGAGTGCAATTTTAAAAACATCACTTTACCATATTTTTCTTTCAAATCCTTCGTGGCTGCCCATCTCAAAACCAGCACTCTGGGCATCTCACAGTTAGTATACAAATATTGAAAAGTTATTTCCTGCCTTTCATTTGGGACTTTAAAGCAGTCTACAAGAGGAGTGTCCAACCTTGACCACTTTAAGACCTGTGAACGTCAACTCCCAGAGTTCTGGCTGGGGACCTTGGGGAGGTGAACTCCACACATCGTAAAATTCCAAGGTTGGGCATCCCTGGTGTAAAAGATGCTTTCTCTGTCTTTGCTCCACAATACACCTGTGGAGTAGGTTGTACCAGAATTACCCAAGGACTTTTGACAGCTTGAGTACACCTGAGGTTAAGTTTCTCAATGCCAATCCAAGAACTGGCACTCCATTCACTTCTCATCTTGAGACCAGCTAAAGAAGATGCCCTGAGCAGCATTTACTCAAATCCCTGGGGTGTCTGTGAGAGATAGATAAGAGATCCCTGAACAGGTAGATACCTTCTTAACAATCTTCTGTCTCGATTTTTGAATGGTATGCTGAGCTGTAGTTAAAATTCTCAGAAATAAACCTGGAAGTGTTGGCTTAGAGGTGGGCATGGACCCTTTGGTGACCGAGTGCCATCTGGCAGCCTTGTACTACATAACCCACAACACAATTGTCCCAAGAGTTCCCAACAGTTTAAAAAGTATGAAATCATCTTGTTCAGTCTGAACCTTCCATCTGACTTGGTGAATGGACCTATAATTAGACATTATCGGAGCCTGTGATCCTTCAATGCAGCAATGCCAAATAAAGTTTTTTTCCTCGTTCAAGGCTTTTTATCTTTTAATACAAATTATACATATTATAGGAACAAAGAGTTGTCCGGGTCCTCTCAATTACATTTTTACATCATAGTTTTGTTTTCACTTTCAGCCAAATTATTCTCTTCCATTATTTTCCATCTTTATAGTTATTTTTTCTTAATACATTAAACAGTATCTTCTATTGCCCCTTCAAAGTTACACCAAATTTTCATTTCTTATTTTCTCCATTGGTATATTTTGCTATAAACAGCATGCATCCCTCTAATTCAGTTTAAGCACAGAGAGCATTTCTTTCAAGTTTTTTCTACCATTAACAATATACTATCATTTCTTTCTTTCTTAATTAGTTACGTAACAGTAACAATCTCACTACTATTCTCTTTAGTCTACTAATGTAACTCTTTTTCCCTTTCTTCCTCTTTTAACCATTTTCTCTTGGGCTCCCAAAAATCCCAGTTTTAATTCTTTTCATTCTTCTCCCCCTTTCCCCTAACTTCTTTTTCTTTTCCCCTCTGTTTGGGTTTATTGTATCTTTTCTTCAGAGTATTTACTTTTATTATTCTAGTAACTTTCCCCAGGGTTTTTCCTATTCTCCTCCTTTCCTTACTGTTTTGTGGAGATCTCCCCCTTCGTCTCCTTTCCCTTTGTGACCGTGAATCCCAGTGAAATCTTCTATCTGCCTTTTATTTTCAGTTCTACTTTTTTCCACCTCCTCTTCTTGTACCTCATGACAAATGAAGTTTTGTAGGCGTCTCTCTACACGTGCCTGCCTGTGTTTCCCAGCTTCGGAGTAATATCGTTTTTAAAACACCGTTCTTTTCCCTTGATCGAGTTAGGGCTATCTTCCTTGTCATCTCACACAATCATGTAAGCATATCCGGTTTTTATCCAGGAGCAAAAATTCCACCCTGTTCTTCAGCATCCAAATTGGTGGTGATATTTTCATTAAACAATGACAGGAAAAAAAAACAGGTCATTGACATTTACCAGGAAAAATATTAAATTGTCAAACTGGCAGGATGGGTTGTCTCGTCACAATGTCCATCCAGTCTGTGCAGAATGGCCAAATTGGGCAGAGCTTGTTGAAGTCCCCACTTGGTTTCTTATACGCAACCAGGTTGTGTGAATTTAGGCTTGTTTTGAAGGGCATCTTCCCAAATACTCTTGCGGTGCGTATAACAGGTATGAAAATAAAGAAGACCTGCAGATTTCTCCATATGTCTGGACAGCCAAAGGTTGAAAAAACACTGAGTTATACAGGCTAAAAGTTATATTTATATACACATTTATTGTTATTTTGGAGAGGATTCATCCCAGGCTTCCCAAATTCTTTCCTGAATTAACTGCAATTAATTAATTGGTTTCTTTTATTTCCCCAATGTGGTTGAGGATGGTAGAGGATAGGAAGGCCTGGAGGAACATTGTCCTTGGGGTCGGGCCGGGTCAGGCTGGACATGACTTTGCAACTAACAACAAAATTTCCCCAATTGCTGCAAGAATGTGTTGGCTGTTGGAGGAATGAAAGAAAGTCTGTTCAAAAGACTCCATCAAACAGACTGGGATTATGGGGATGGGCCAGAAGAAATACAGACTGGGATTGTGGGTTTGTATTAAGCTGACTTTGCTTGACATCAGTGAGGGGTTTTGAAAACGTGATCGCACCAACTGGAAAAGAACAAGAACCATAACATTAAAAGGGCTTCCCAATGGAACTTGCTGTCCTTACATGTCGTGATTATGGCCAGCATATCCACTTTTTTTAAAGTAGTATATTGCATGTGGGGCCTGAAATTATATTCAGCTCTTTTGTTCTATAGACAGTGGCGTATTGGAAGATTTATTTTTAGAGTTGTGTCTCCCCATAACCGTTGAGGATTGGTCAGGACCATGGATAGCTCATTGAAAAGCTGAATACGAGGACTGCTTTATTAGCAAGCCAGGGGCTTCAAGCATTGATCCGAAGTCCGTAGATTAGAAATAACAGCAATAATATTTTTAAATCTGCTCCGTTACAAAAACCGGGTTGTCCCCCAGAGGTGCCCATGTGTGTCTTTGTCTAAACAGACACAAAAGTGGCCTTAATCTGCATCTATTCCTTCTTAGCCAGTATAATTCTGGAGTTGAAGTCCACACATCTTAAAATATAAGCAAGATTGAGAAGTCCTGCCTTAGATAAGGGGTCAGCAACTTTAAACACTCAAAGAGTCACAAAGGTCCTAATCAGAAGCCCCCCCCCCCCATTCAATTCTGGAGCCCACCAGAAGTCTGGTTCCCCCACCATAGAGTCTCCTCCTAGCGTGGCATCCTTTTTCCTCTGCTGACCGGAAGTCCGGTTCCCGCACCATAGAGTCTTCTCCTAACACGGTGTCCTTTTCCCCTCTACCTGTCCTAATCGAAAGCCCTATCAATTGTGGAGCAGACCTGCAAAAGGGAGCCACAGCAGACGGATGAAAGAGCCACGTGTGGCTCCAGAGCTGCAAGTGGCTGAGCTCTGCCCTAGATTAACAATGCAAAAAGAAAACTTTGTGGTTTTTGGCACTGTCAGGGTCCCCATGCTCTGAAGGAGGGGAACTCTGCTTCCCGCCTCCTTTAACATTTTATTTCCATCTCCGCTCTTCTGGGGGGGGGGAAAGGTCTGTCAGGGAGCCAAAGAACAGCACAGGAGGAGTCGGGGTGCTGGGATGCAATGCGCCGGAGTTGATAAAATTGTCTCTGACTGCTTCCTGGGTAATGAACTTCTCCTCGTGCTTTGTAGTAGGCGGGAAGGTCTCCTTGCTCTTCTTGAGCTACTCGGTAGGCTCCAGATGTTGCACTTCAAAGGAAAATGGCTAATGATAGCACTCTCTACGCAAGCAGAAAAGAGATTTGGGGGGAGGGGGGAAGAGGGGGAGGGTCTTTTGCACCTGACTTGCATCAGAAACAGGAGGTTTTGCAAAGGCCTCGTTGAGACCTACCAACCAAACCGGGGTTTGCTTTAATAGAATGGAGTCTCCTTTATTTGCTTGTTCCCTGCTCTTTGCAGCTCAGGAGGCCACCCATGGTGGGGGGTTATTAGCAAGCCAGGCTTTGCAGTTTGTGCCTCAGAACTGTCTGAAAGAGAGCAGGCTGCTCGGTGTTCCTTTGGGGGTCAAAGACAGGAACTTAGAATCCATGTACAGAAGCCTTCTTCCCTTTCTATGCATAATTCTTAGTGGACAGGACAAAAGAAAACCTCTGGGGCAGTGTAATTCCAAGGTACGACTTAGGCCCAAAGATTTGGGTTGGTTCTTGTGGCCCACCAGCAGCCTGCAGAGCTGGCAGCAAAGTTGGACAGTGAGGAGGTTGGGGAGGAAGAGGGGCCAGTCCTGGAATCTGGGGAAGGCTCGGAGGAGGGCTCTGTGTCGGAGGGAGAGAGGGCCAGGGCCAGCAAAGTTGGGGTCCCCGGGAGGCTTGCTTTCACCAGCCCTCAAGATGAACTCTGACCCCAATCTTTGAAGCAGTCTCTTCTGGTTGTAGCATAACTGGTCCACGAGATGGATACCTGCCCCCCCCCCCCCCGGAATGAGTTTGTCTGGAGTGAATTGCTGGGCTGTCTCCCCCAAAGAGGAATATATTTGGAGCTCCCTTCAAAAGATCCTGGCTTGCTCACCTGGGTGTGTTTGCAACCCAACCATTTCTGCAAAGGAGCTTTGGGTGGCTGGTATGGGAAGGCAGGAGGGGTGGGGTGGGCAGCGGACAGGAGAAGGACCTGCCAGACTTTAAATGAAGGAATATTGGATGGGTATTGATAGATTTCTAGGAGTTCTGCATTAAATCAGCCAGACTTTCTGACTCCTGGTGTTTTAGCAACTGCCTTTCTTTTCTCCAAGAGGTTGCTGAAATGAATCAAATGGGGAGGGGGGAGGGAGTGGAGGGAGGGAAGAGGACCAAGGATGGATGCTTGCTTAGAAGGGATTGAAAAATTATAATTCCCTGCTGTCCCAACCCAGTTCAGATTCCCTTTCGGTTCCCATCCAACCTAATTTGTATTTCCTATTTGCTTCTGGTTGGAGATCTCAGGTTTCTTCTGATCTGGGTGAGCAGGCAGCACTTGGCTGATCCCTGAAAAGCCTAAGCAGATCCCTCTGACCTCTGAAGCGAGACCCCCAGGAAGCCTGAGGGCTCCTAGGCCAATCTAAGAAGTTGCAAGGACTTTTAGAGGGGGGGAGACAGGAGTCAACTAAGGCTGCGTTGCTTCCAAGAAAGCCCCAGGAGCTTAGGAGCTTTTGCCTTTGCACAGAGTTGCACAAGTGGGTACGTTTGAAGGCTCTCCATGACCTCCTGTTACTGGTTCTGTGGCCGAGAACAAGGGCAGGAAGTGAGCTGAGGGTTTTGGAGTCCCTAGGCTCCTGTTTTCCAACCTTGGCAACTTTAAGATGGCTGGCTGGGGAATTCTGGGAGTTGAAGTCCACACATCTTAAAGTTACTAAGGTTGGGGGGGAAATGGCTCTATCTAGGTTGAGTTAAACTAACATATTTGTCCTTCTGATATGTCATGTACCAGATTCCCCGAGGGGCCGAGATTTTGTCTTTAGCCTGCAAAGGCTGCCCTCCAGGTGCCAGTTCTCGGCGGGCAAATAATTTCCCCTTGTCAATCTCCGGTTGAATCTCCGGGTCACCGAAGTCCAGGGCTTAATAATGGGGGTGCTTGTTGTGTTTCCCATCTTGCTCTTCTTTTGGTATGTGTGGATCTTGTACGGGCTTTTATTTATTTATTTATTTATTTATTTATTTGCTTTCCATGGTTGTCAGCCTCCCCCTTGATAACATATGAAAGAATCCTATTCTCTTGATTAGATTTTGAAATGGATCAATTTTTAATCAGGAGAACATCTGACCCACTCAATAAGAGCGTCGCATTGTACCGAAGGCCGGGGAAAGCGGGGGGAGAACAGCGGAGGGCGTGGGGAAGATGGCCGATGATTTAACGGATTATTTGTTGTTTCTTCATCATCGGGAGCAAAACGCACGTGGCCAGGGTGGAATCTTGCCCTCCCGAAATAAAATCGATGCACCGCCGTCTTTAAAAACAAAACAAACAAACACTTTCCTCCCCACTCCTGCCCAGCTCCCCAATCATACATTTGATCCATCGGTTGGAAAATCCATGGGTCCTGCTTAAGAGATAAGAGTGCCGGATAAATGTTGGAGGCCGGTTATCTGCCCTGATTGACTTGCCGGTGGGGAAATGCTGATTGATGGATGAACTTTGCAAATGTTTATGGGTGAGGGCGGGAGGAAGGGAGACCGAGAGGGCACTAAGGATGGCATTTGGCTGACCGGAGAGGGCCAATTGGGCCGCTCGGGGCAAAGCGGTTGGTGCAGTGGCTGGTCAAGGCCAGAGAAGGTCCTATACCAGGCCGCCTGTCCAGAAGAGACACACAGGTAATCCTTGACTTACCAGTTCATTTAGTGACCATTTGAAGTTAGAATGGCAATGAAGGTGTGACGGTTGTAGTGTCCCAGGGTTGTGAGCACTTTCCGACATGCCGAGTCAATGGGGAAGCCAGATTCACTTCAACCGGGCTTTTGAGCGCATGCGCTGAAATAATCCCTCCCCCAAAATGTTGCAAAACAGCAGCAGCCATGAGGTGACCCCGCTCACCGCCTCCTGCACCTCAAAAATAATAAGACCTCCCTGAAAATGAGGCCAAGTGCTTATTTCAGGGCTCAAAAGAAAATAAGACCCTGTCTTATTTTCCGGGAAATATGGGATGTATCTCCTCCCCTGAGCTAATGGCTCCCTGGGCCCAATTGCGCCACGCGTGGTTCAAAACCCTCCTGCCCAATTCCAGGGGTCCAATAAAGACCCCCCTCCCCAATAAGGGCTTATATGGTTGGCAGGAATGCAAGAAATACCAGCTCATGATTGAAAATATCCGTGGCTCTGGAAGGTTAAATATGCATATTCTATCATCTCTGGCATTTTTACTGCTCCGGAGCTGCGGAGGGAAGGATGCGATTGGTTCAAAGGGGATCTTGTTCTAACGATGATGATGATGATGATGGGCTTTTAGGAAACCCTGGTTGATAGGCAACCTAATTTATAGTCCCTTTCTTGAATACGGTATAAGGGAAACTCCCCTACTTTAAAACGCAAAGAAGAACTGAACGCTTAACAAGACAGCGGATTTTGAAGGCAGAGAGGGAGAAAGAGCACACTCTTTCTGTGCAAATTTTCCCTCCTCCTTCCTCTTCCTCCTCCTTTCCCTTCTCTTCCTCCTCCTCCTTT